>NW_021318595.1:5625475-5736094 GCF_001605985.2 Dendrobium catenatum
TATTTTTATGATTTAAAAATTAAAATATTATGAAAATAATATATATATATATATATATATAAACTCAAAGAATTTTTACGCACTCCATAGAAAAGACTTAGAAAGAGAATTTTTAAACTCAAAGAATTTTAGAGGCATGATACTCAGTAGTCATTGTCGATTGTCGACCAATGTGGACATCCCACCATTGCCAATGCTAAAATCTAACCATAATTCAACACTCACATTCTTTATCGACCAATGTTGATGGTCATTTTTGACAAATATTGGGGATAACTTCCAACCAGTCTTAATACATATGCCATCAACCAATGTTGACGTCTCTCATCATTATCACCCAAAGTTAGTTGATCATTGATATTTGACATCATCCTTCTCTCTCATCTTATAAGGAGATGGTCCAAGTTAAATTGTCCAACATCACCTAATTTCGAGCACAACTCATCAACACATGATAAATACCAAGAAACAATGTCCTACATTTGTCATTCAATAATGTATGATGCTCATCTTTATGCTCATTGATCTCCCTTCAATAAAGAGGATAATATAGTAGATAAAATATAGATTTCTAGATGTTAAATCTCATCAATTGATTGTTGTATGATACTCATCATTATCAATTATTTATTAGTCATTGATGGTCGATGCTCACATAACTAAAAGTCAATCTCTGATCTTACAAAGAGAATGGTTTAGTAGATCACAAACCTTTGCTTGACAATCAACATTTTAGTTGATCGTCATTAAATGCCAATTAAAGTTCGTTGTCAATCAATCATTAACAGTTGGCACAAATCTTCAAGGTTGTTTTTTCTCTCCTCCTAGTAATGATTAAGCAAACTATCAACAATCACTCTACATCCAACGTTTATAGTAAATGATCATCTAAAGCTTGATAATAGTTATGTATATCAGTCATCGATTTCTGATGCCCACTTTATCTATCACCAAATCCCTCTCTTATATGATGAACTACCAAGCAAACTACTGGCATCTGACATCCATGGCCACTTTCCTCTAGCTCATTTGTTACCTCCCTACTTCATTGCTTTTTCATACTAAAATTGTATGCAACCCATCCTGATCAGTTGGTTGGGAGCTCAAGCTACCAACTAAAGGGTCTTGAGCTCGAAGCTAGCATATATTATGTGTATATGAGTTTGAAAAAAAAAAAAAAAATGTGTATATGAGTTTGAATTTAATTCGCTAAAAATTTTCAAAAAAAAAAAAACATATAACCTTCCCTCTCCTCTTTTATCAGCCAGCTAATATTTTTTTATATCAAATTTACATTAAATTTAAGAAAAATATTAATAATTTGTTTAGTTTGTTCTTAACCAAAAGCTTATCACACTCTAAATCAAGTTTTTTTTCCACTTAAAAACCCACATCCTTTTTTTACTTTTCTAATGAGACATTATAATCTTGAAAATAGCAGGCAGAGTTTCAAAAGGGCAAACCTATCATATTGGGGCTTATTTAGGCCAATTATTGGCATGTCTAGATCACTTTTATATTTTGTTTTTGTTGTTGAGAAAATATTTTTTTGCTTAGTGTGATTTTAAATGTTTTTTTTTAGAATAAATCAAATTATTTTTCAAAATATTTAAAATAATATCCAGATTATTTTAGTATTTTTAAAAATAACTATACCAACTCTATTTGTCACTATGATGAATGTCATTAGTCATAGCTAATTTTCACACCACTATCACATGAATAAATAAAAAAAAAATGATATCAAATATATTTTATTTATTTGAAAATAATAATAAATTTTTTTAAAAAATTAATTGTTCCTAAGTTTATAGGTATATCATTAATATCTAAATGGGAGAAAGACAATGCTTAGAAGTTCAACTTAGCTATTCCAATGTTAGGCAAAATAGGACCAAATTTAAGATTTTATTGCATTTGGATTAAAAATAGAATTAAATAAAGTAAGCATATTTTATTTTATTATTTGATTAAATGAAAGCAAAGGTGAACTAGATTTTCAAATTTAATAATTTTGTACTGCAAATAAGTAGGAAAAAAAATCTTGTTTAACAGTAGAAATGGGCCCTAACGATAGCAGAGCACTTTTCTTGGGCTACAGCCTATTCAGCCCATTACAAAACTATGTTTAAAAAGAAATTGGGCGCGGGCTGCCCATTTGTACAGTAACAAAGCCCACGTTCCTTTAAAAGTACCGCATAAGGTTTTAGCCATTTTGAGGCCATTTCGTGTTGTGGGCCTTTTTTAATTAAAGTTGAATATTTACAATTTTTAGTGATTACTTAAAAGCTTATTTGACATTAATTTTAATTTTAATTTTTTTATATTTATATGTATCTAGTATGTTTTTAGTTATATTTTACTTTCATTTTAAAATAAAATAAATTTTTTTTAAATATTTCAAATAATTTACAGACTATTAAGCACTTTAAAAATAACCATCGGCATTGAACGTTGACTCTACCACAATAATTAATTTAGTCAATATTTAGTAAAAAATTAAAAATATGTAATTTTAAGGTATAAAATATATTTTATTTCATCTCTAAATAAAAATTAAATTAAAATTGATTACAAATTACTCCAAAAATATTTATGTACAAAATGATAAATAAAGAGAACAAAAAATAAAGAAACAAGAACACTCAAAATCATGGAAAAATTAATATATCACCTATGAAATCGACTCAGTTTTTGTTTCTTTTTTTTTTTCAAATGAACATACATTTGATTGAGACTCTAATTTTTTATGCAAGTGATCCTCAACTATTTTAGAGTCCGTTTAGTTGAATGTTGCATATATCTAAAAAATAGCGAGTAATTTGAATATTGATGGTTAAGAATTTCAAATGTAGGGAAAATCACATTTCAACTAAAATTTGAAAAACGTTATAGGAGAAAATCTAAAAAGTAGCATTTATTTTGCTGTTTAGTTGTTTGGGTTTATCTTTATTTAGCTGGTGATTTTTGTTGATGGTTGCTTCATTTATGGGTCTGATTTTGTGCCATTGTGTGTACGTGGGGGCTTGGTTTGCCTTTGGGCTCTATCTTGGTTTTGGGTGATGATGGTCGGTTTTGTTGGTTTTGGGTGATGATTGTGGGGGACATGATGCACTCTTATATCCTCTTTTTTTTTTTTTTTATGCTTCTTGTTGTTTGCAAGTTGTTTCATTCTTTTACTTGAATTAGATACCGGGTCGCTTTGGTTGCTCTTTGTGGCCGTTTGTTGGGATGATGTAATGGATGTTGTTGATGTTTCTATAATTGCATTTAAGCTTTATTTTTTTCTTTGCTTTGATTTTTCTTTCCCAGTATTAGGTAGTATCTTTATTTCTAATGATGCTCTTTCATCGATCTTCTGTGGACGTATATTTTTTATCATTATTAACGCATAGGCTCCACCGTGGGTTCTATCCAAAAATAAATAAATTCATTGCTGTATTGGAGTGATATTTTCTTTCTATATAGAAAATTTTGACTTTTATATGCAAAAATAAAAAAAAACATGCACATCAAACTTTGACAATTTATACAGTTATTATTAAATTTCTAAAGACTTTAGACAATATAGATATTAAAAAATATTTATTTTGACTCCTATGATCTTTAGGGAGATAGAATTCTCCATAACTATAAAAATGGGTCAATTCCTGCCGGTGGATTATATCTTTACTGCAACTTAGAGTTTTCTTCATTTCCATTCTCCTTCTGTCTGTTCTCTTTGGAAGTTGGTCTCCCTTTGTTCCTTACGACTTCATCTTTCTCACTGTTGGCTTGCAATTTGGACTCGACTCTATCTTTCCAAATCGCTGCAATTTGTCCACTTGTTCGTATTTTGTCCTAAAGCTACTGAGTATTATATGGATTTCAATTCCCACATTATTGCCTACCATTCAATTAATGGTTTTGTCCTCTTTCAACAGACATGCAGAGACAATCACTACTACATATATATATATAAATCACTGCAGCTTTGTCTCCTAACATAATAATCTATAAGTAGACAACATAATCAAATAATATCGCAACAACATTGTTAACAAACTACGAGCTTTGAAGTTATTAATGCAATTTATTCAAGAGGTGTGTCCTATTATATTATTGCATTTGGTTTCAGTTCTTCAATGATTACTAATTCCAACAAATCTAGACATTGCTATGAATCAAAGTCTTCACTTGGATTATTTCTTCTATGAAACATAAATTATTTTAAAATTTGTAAAATTTTTTTCTTTGTTGTTAAGATGAAAAAGTGGGTTTTTTTACTTGATTAGAGCTTACGATGGTTAAAATACATGAAAATAAACTTAGCCATTAATTGCTCTAAAAGTTTGCATATTTTTACTTTTTACCTGCTTTACTTCGGGCAAGGTAAGAGCAGTGTTTATATGTGGCTTCGTTTGGGACGGTTTTATTACCGCTCCTTAAAGAAGCTTTATGATAATTTGTCTACCATAAAGCTTCTTTAAAAAGCAATAAAAAAGCCATCATGATGCGGTGAAACATTGGAAGAATCGGGCCTGCTAGAAAGAAATCCCAATGCAAGGAACAAACACAAGTATTAAGTTTTAAAAAGAGATAATATTCATCAATACCTCAACTCTTCTTACATCATATTATATATAATAATAAGTAGAAAACTAGAGAAATCTAAAAAATTCTAGAATCCTATAACAAATTTGTAACAAACTAAATCACATATACCTAAGAAGCATTTTAACTAAGTTGCTCTGCATCACATCCGATCCCAAACGAAGCATAAGTCTATAAACATATGCTTTTTTCTCACTTCATGTTAGAAAAAAAGCTAAAAAATATTCTTAGAAGCAGCTTATTCATAGCAGAAAAATATGTGTTATCTTATAACAGCTTTAAGAAAACCAACATCACAAACGAATTAACAAACCCTAAATCAACCATCCATCAGATACAAAAAATTACGAAAAGAAAAGGGAAAAGAAACAAACAATCATTGAAGGGAAAGAAGTTTTTCTTCTATCATATTCTATCAAACTTATCTTTCAAAGCATATTGGACTTAACTCTATCTTCTCAATTTGTGCAATAATTGGTGCATAGGGTTCCTTTTGGTCTTTAGTTTCTTGTTTTTAAATCTAGTGGCCCCATCAAACTCAAAGAGATCTCAATATCAGAATTCTTGTGGCCACTTTCTGATTGTGTGGTCCTTAGCATTACTTCTTATCATTATAATATACTTCCCTAACAAGGTTACTCCTCATATGGCCCTCTCCATCAATGAGAGTGACATATATAGGCCATCCACTTTAATTGAAGTAGTCTCCTTGTCATCAAACACTAAAGGACCACAATGCCTTCTTAACTGCTATCAACCAAATACATGGATAAAACTCATATAAGAAATTCTTCCTAGAAATATTATTATTATTATTATTAATATCTCGAAATAAGAATGGTAACTTAAAATACCTTTTTTTTTTGTATTTTAGGATTAAACTTATACTTAAGATTTTTTTTTTGAATTTTTTAAGTTTTTATCTAAAAATAAGGCTTCGTTTGGGACAGCTTTCTTACAGCTTCTTAAAGCCGTTTTTTTTCTACTAGAAAGCAACTTTAAGAAACAGTAAGATGCAGCCCCAAACAAAGCATAAGTGATATCCATAAAGTTTTAATTAATGCAAGAAGATATCAGAAAATGGTTTTTGAGGGATTTCTCATAATATTTGCATATATGAGAGATTCATTAAATGATTTTGTCCATAATGTATGGCCATGTTCAAATAACTCAAAGTTGCATAAGGAATCAAATAAACCACTTGGTGATGCATGTGGATGGCAGTGGTAAGCCATCAGATGCTACAAATAGAAAAGTTTCTTCAATTGATGGCAAAGCTAGATATGAGTTTAGGCTTTTCTTTGGTGAACAATGGCCATCAAATGAGCTCTATTTCCATCTATGCTTGAACAAAGGTCTCTCTCTGTAGTGAAAGTTGTTTCCTTTTACTTGAACTGAGGATTCATTTATTCTGCACTCCCCCCTTCAGTGGTCCAACAATATTGGTGACTTGTGTTGATGAGTGATCATGTTAGATCTCTATTTTTTTCATATAGACATAATTTAATATTATAAAATATTTGCATGAAATTAAAAAAAAAAGAATATAAATAGATTACATATATAAATTATTTGTAGTATATTTTAAAGGTCCTAGGTTTTAGTCATGGAAATCTTTCCTATAAATGCAAGGATAAAATCAATAAATATGACTAAGATTCTATGTGGACTGGTTGAGATTTTTTATAAAGATGGTTAAAAAATTGTTGTGGAGAATAACTTTTTTGAAAGTTGATGTAAAAATTTCAGAAAAAGCTTATTTTACAACTCCCACACATTAGTAGACTTATTGCAAACAGTAGCTTTTAAATGCAAAAAATTTTAAAAGCATCGATAAATCAATAGGAAAACAATAGCCAAATGAAAATGTGATTATAGTTTTAAAAGAAAAGCAGACAATAAACTACCTCTAACCTTCTCTAAATTTTGAAATTTACTTTTATTTTTTAAGTAACTAATCATTAAAAGTAACCCTCTTATGTTACATTATGAAGATAATGTGAGTACGTATTGATAGTGTCTTTGGTTTGGGATGTTCTTGCTGTTGTCAACGGTGTGGTGGCTCTTGATTGGTTGGTTCTTTTAGGTCGGATGATTATGGACTGATTTCCTGCACGTCTCCCCAAATGGCCTTGGCCTATTTTTGGCAACCTTGGAGGTTATTTCATCTTATCGATCTGTGGTGACTTTTGTTTGACTTTTGGGACTTATTGTCGTTGTTTTCTCTGCCTCCAATGGATAGTCATGACATGACAATTGGATGGCATTCTGCGTCCGGTTGCCTTATGGGCCCTTTTTCTATTTTTGCTCTCTTTTGGTTTATTCTTCTTTTTCCAATTGATTTGCAATCTATCGCTTATTGTTGTATTTTTAACTTTGAATTTTTCATGTTTTGGCCTCCTTCTATCTACTTGTATGTCCCTCTTTCTTTTTGAAATGAAAAAGAAATGAAATATTATTTTAAAAAAATGAGTATTGATATTATCATCAAAACCTATAATTAATCATACTTTTACTCATTAAAATTCTAATTAGTATGGGAAAAAATACGATTAAAAGTTATTATAATTAAACATATCTCAAAATTTAAATGATTATATGAATAAATAAAATTATTCTCACCAAGTAATCGCATATTTGTCATCTTCTATCTCTGGAGGATATATCGGAAAGATTTTCTTAGTAGAGAGGCTCTAAAGCAATTGGCAATGGATGAAGCTTCGAAGAAGCTGCCTCTAAGTGGGACAAAAGAAGGTTCCACTTTTGGTTGATTGGGAAATATAAATAGCTTTTGTGATGCATGCTTTATGAACATTTACTTTTTGAGGGTCAAGGTTAAGGATAGCCGTCTTTGATGGAATTATTGCTCTGATGTAATCATATTATGCTATAACAATAATACTTTATCCTTCAAAATTTCAACTTTGGATCATCACAAAGAAATTTTTATAAAGAAAAATTAGGTATGTCAATGCATTATATATTTATATTTTTTTATGTCTTATATATTTATGATTTGCTGTTGAATATTTTTGTGATAAATGATTACTCATAATATAAAATTAAAATCTACTTACGCTTAGCAGTAAAGAAATTGTTCCAAACGAAGGCTTAGTTTATGATAGTTTTCTTACTGTTTGCTTTGCAAATCATAACAACAATTTCTATTTGACAAATATTTTTTCCTTCTTATAAAAATAATTTGTATTAGGAAGTTGCTTTCTACAAGTACTTTAGAATTTTACTTTATGTACAACAGCTTTGACAAGCAGTAAGAAAGTTGTCTCAAACAATGTTTTAAATTTAGTTAATTTTGATTTGATTTCGATGATTTTGGATTTGTTTGTTTTTTTTTTGTTTTTTTCAAAACTTGCTAATAATTTTAGTTTTGTTTGCTTTTGGGTGTTTAGTTTAAAACTTATGGGTTTATTTTTAATTCATGGAATCTCAAATATTTCAATCTAAACTCATAGATTTTGAATGTAATTTTGTTAAAACTTTTGATCACTTGTCCAAATTCTATTATAATTATGCCCCATCAATTTTCATATGTATTATAACTTGAACTAAATTAGACAATCCTCGTTATGTTATATCTTGAATATTTTTTAGTATTTTATGTTAAATGTTTAATATATTGTAAGAACTATGGGAAATGACAAATTTAGTTAAAAAAATTGCATAAAATCCCACAACTTTTGGGACATTCAAACTTTAAATAACACCCTAGCAATTTATGCATGAGATAGTTGTAGCAAAACTTTCATGTGCAGTATAACCTTAACATATGGATAGTCCTTTGGTGCGAAAATGAAGACAGTGCTACCTTAGGGTGTGAATATTATTGAGCCATGTTGATCATTATTAATATAAAAATCCTTTTCAAGGCTCATTAATGAGGATGAATCATGCATTCTTGTATTGATTGCATAGATTCACCTAGCTATGATGCTCAAGAACAAGTTTTGCTGAGAGTAATTAGAACTTGAATTTTCTATCAAAAGTTCCTCTAAGAATTATTCCAATCACTTCTTTTTGTGATGAATGATTATGGTTGTTGTGGACTAGAATATACGTGACGGTAGAGTGAAAAATATAACATCTTAGCAATATACGTATATTAAGCTCACCAATAGATAATTAAAGAAGATAAAAACAAGAAACTTTTTTTATGTGGAAAACCCAAAAAGGGAAAAACTACGGGGCCTGGCCCAGATGAGAAATTTCCACTTTGTCTGGGTTGGTTACAAAGTTTGACTCGCTCCTTTACTTGGATCCGCTGGAATTACAACAGATTAATAATCAGAAAGAAAATCTAGCGATGATTGATGAACCGATCGAAATAAGACAGTGGTTGGGAAGAGCTTTAGCGATGGTCCAGAGAAAACTCTAGCAATGGTTGGCAAGAACTTCGTTGGAGATCGGGATGAACTCCGACGGTGGTCAGGAGGAACCTCGGTGATGGTCAGCAAGAACTCCGACGGTGATCAGGAAGAACTCCAGCGGTGGTCGACAAAAACTTCGACGGTGATCGATAAGAACTCTGGCAGTGGTCGATAAGAACTCCGGTGGTGGTCGGTGCAAGAGAGCTCCCAAACTCCTCCCTTCATTTTCTTCTTCCCCTCCTCTCTCATGAGAAGAGTTGGGGCTATTTATAATTTTTTGAGTGTAGCATGGCTTGTAAATATATGAAAGATCAAGATCAAAATAGGAGTGATTTGAATGGACGGTCGATTATGGATCTCTGAAAGGGATCCGCTTAGCGGGGGCAGAACACAAAGGGTATACAACCGCACCATCCCGAAGGATGAGACGATAGTAGGCCTTCACACTCTTCTCAAGCGAGCCAATGGAATGACAGATTAGATCGCACATATGATTAATCATTAAGGATAATGGTTCTCGCCAACACACCCGATGAATAATAATATGCATGACATGATCAAAATAACGAATTTCTCGCACATGATACATCAACTCGAGTGAGATTTATTTATTGGTGGAATTTAGTTTCCTGCGGACACAAGCACCCGCAGTTAATTATATCTCAGGCCGGGGTCTGAGAAGACTCTCGATTATGGATTATACATTATTCTTTCAAATGAGATTGTCACATAGAAAGGAGATTAGAAAGTCCTACTCAAAGGGAAAGAAAAGGTCAATTAGGCTTAGTCAACATGCAATACTCACATTAACACCTGAAAAAAATAAGGTAGTGAAAAGAAACTGGAGAAAATAAATAAGCAATACACTCAAAACATACACGAGAGAAGGATGGAAGTGGCGTCATCCATGTAATGTGAATAAGCGGGATTTATAGCCCTTGAAGCATAGGGGGCTTATCCACCGATGGACGCACTATAAGACACCAAATGTAGTAGTTTTGAATCCTAAATCTAAGGTGGGTTTAGTGTTCTATACATAACACCAGCATCCGTGTCCTAGCTAATACATCATGGACTTATATCCTGCATAAAAAAGGAAAGTCAGCTAACCCCATAAGCACATAAATCCATGTTGTTCAGTCTTTATGAAATATGGGTGGGAGGCTTAGTTTTTTGGAAGGAAGGCTAACGTCTAGAGATTTTCTAATTAGCCTTGGACTTATGTAAGGTGAATGCTCATATAGCTAATGAAATTAAAATTTTAATTTAATTAGTTTATAATGCAATACATTTTAGTTGAAAGGTCTCCAAATCAGAAATGCATGAACTTTAAAAAGGCTTAATTTTTTTTTAATATTAAAATTTTTTAGATCCAGCACCTCAATCTCATAGGTCGGATTATCTGGACTCTACCCATAGGCGAGAAAGTATTTTAAAGAATGAGGGAGAAAATGCATTAATATGCATGTGACCCCAAACGATTCCGGATATTTTTTTTAATTATATAGTTAAGTTTTTATGTTATTTAATTCTTAAAATATTAAATTTTAATTATAAGTATAAAAAATTTTAGTTCTTAGAGAGCCTAATGAAATCATTTCAAACATATGCAAGAAAGAAACCTATGAAAAACAAATAAATTCTATTACGCAATTAAAGTAAATAAATAAATATAAATAAAAACACAGTAAAAGAAGTCTAAAGTCTATGACAAGTGTCATATATGTACTACAGCTATACCAGAGTGTGCAGAAAAGTAATGGTCCTGCCCCACCGACAACAACCTAGATTTTAATCCTGCTGAATGATGCAAGTCTTAAAAATAAGGTATTTTATCTTCAAGTCTTCATCTTCATATAGATCGTCTTTCTCGAATCATTTTCTTTGAACTTCGTAGGATTTGTCCTCCAAAAGAAAACTCAAATGAATAAGAAATTTTCTGTAAAGGAACTTTCTTTTTCTCTATGGATACCTAGTGTTTGAAATGCCCTACTTTTGAAGACTTTCATAACTTGATACTTTTAAAACTTATATTAAATTACATTAAAAAGAGAAAAATCTAGACTCTCTTGTATGATTATCCTAATAGAAAATCTCAAGTAGTTAATATGCAACATCTCAAGCAGTTATATATGAAAAGTAAAGTATTCATTGTCAATCACACTTGGCCATACTCTTTTAATTTAAAAAGAAATTAATAATTTCAGAAGCATATGTAGAAAATATCATTAGTTTTAAAGTTTAATTATTTCTTATCCTCTTTTAATTAATATCCTGTATGAGTATGACCACCTACATATGATTAAATTAATATAAATCATCTCTAGCCTAGGGATAGTTTTAATGCATAATTAATCACATCATAAATAAAGGAGGTACAATAATAAAATAAATAATCACAATAAGTCAAATTAACCAGTACACGTGCCATATGGAAGAACGCCACATCACATAAATAGAAAAGAAAATCACCAGCATAACCAAGTGCTAGAAGTGGTGTCATAACAAATAATTATATGTGTGTATAAAAGGTTGTGTTGCTTTGAATAGGTCCTATGGTAGGCAATTAGTTCAAGTTGCTTTGTATTTTGGTTTGTTAGAGATCAAAAGGAGATTTTAGTTTAAAGTTTAAATATTAATAAGTTGGGATCTATTTTAGTTAATTTAGTTGATTAGTCAATTTTAATACTTATAGTAGAATTATTTAAATTTTAAGTTGTATTAATGGATTTTAGAAGGTCCGAGGCCAGCCTACCCATTAAGTTAAAGGGTTCCAAAAATTGACTTTTACAAATAAATTAGGTTTTAGAGTTTCAATATTTTTATTAAATATTAAAACCTTATAAAAAGTAATTAGTCTTTGAGTTTGCTGGATTTGAAGTTTTATAGGCAAAGTTATGAATTTTAAAAAAATTTTGCTCTAGTTAATGAACTACGATTGACTAGAGTGTTGAATTTTTTATTTAGGATGGTTTCTATAAAGATAAGATTTTTAATAAATACTAAAATTTAATTAGAGTTAAATGCCATTTAGTTTATCCAATTTGGAAATTTTTGAAATTAGTTATGAATTTTTCAAATTTCATGTAATTAATGAATTATTAAAAATTGTTTAACAAAGGACATTTTAGGAGTTTGTTTTCAAATCAGCTCCAAAATGCTTGTGATCAACCCCAAAAGTCTGGAATGACCTAAAGAGATTTTTCCAAGTGTTTGGGGAAAATTTAAAATTTTTTAATTGTTTTTAATTATTTAATTTATTAAAAAATATAGTTTTTTGTTAAAATTTAATTAAGATTCATATTGAAGTCCAATAAAGGAGGTTTTACTTTTATGAGATTAAGGATTAAATTCTAAAGAGTTTAATGTATTATAAGTTATTTTTGAATTTAATATGGATTTATTTGAATTTTCTAAGGTTATCGGAGCTTAATTAAGGGATTAAATTATAATTTGTTAATTAAGGGGTTTAAAAGCTCAAAAAAAATTTTAAAAAATTATGAGAGGTTTAGGATGTCACTAAATTTAAATGTTTAAAGTTTTATGTCAATCAAAAATCGATCATAGATCCTAGAATATTTCTAAGTTAGCTAGATAGATCCTTAATTATTATCCTTAGGGTGTCACTATATTAAGCAGGTTTAAATCGAATGTTAGAGACTAACCCTTGGGATAACATAAAGGGAGATGCATAAAAATATAACACATCATATTCTTAGATTTATGAGAACCTAAATTAGATACTTGTGCATCATATACATGTAAAAGATGACTAAACAAGTAATTAAGCATACATATTGATGCGATTAGTGAATGATTGAAACTCAATCATTCACTAATCCAACCCTCATGATTTTTATTCACATATGTAATCAATATTTATAATTTCATGAAGTGGATCTCTCAAAATTTGGGGCTTTAATATATACATAATTTTAAAATAATTTAAAATAGATATAGTAAATATATAAATTTTAGAAAATAATATAATTACAAATAATTTAATGTATATAAATACATAAATATGTAAGAGATCCACTGATCAGCCAAGAGAAGATTTCAAAATAAATTTTTATTTTAAAATATTTAATATAATATTTATTTAAATAATAATTAAAATTAAATAGTTAAATAAATGAAAAATATCTAAAAAACATTAATTTTTAATATCTTCAGACATCTCTCTGAAATAATAAAAATATTATTTTAAAATAGAATTTTTTATATTATGAAATATTTTAACTATTTATAATTAATTATTAATTAAAAATATATAGTATTTAAAATAATTTAAAATGTAATTAATAATTTAAAATAATTTTATTTTTAAATTAAAGATAATAATTTTTTAAAGAAAATGATATATTATACTAATTTTTTGGATTTAAAAATATTTTTAAATAATTATTTGAAGAAAAATAGGTTTAAAAATAATTAAAAAAAATTTTAAAATGAAAATCAAATCAAATCGACGGCTATAGACACTTGGTGGCTCGTGATTCGTCCCCCAAATCGTAGTGGCGGTGCCCAATTATTGGTAATGATTGGCGCCACCATCAATCATTGCTATATGATAGTTGAAATAGTAGGACCCACATGCTTTTCTCTTAGTCGAGTCAGCATGCGTGGGTGCTGTCAGATCCGCTAATCCGAATGGATGGATGTGATCGAGCCGAATGGGAGCTCGTCCGACATAACGGGATGTGTTGTTCGGACCGAACGCCAAAGGACAATATCACATATGTTGATAAAGAAATCAATGGATGAGATCTTGCGCAGTTCAACAGGACCGAACCAAAACCCTAGAATGATTTTTCGCTTTGTTCTTGCAAACGACTCAATGGATCTTCATGAAATTTTAAACCTAAGGTATACACATGAATAGAAATCATGGGGTGGTGTTTGGAATATCTGAAAAGCACTTATTAGTAAGTTATATAAATCCAAGTATTGTGATCTAGATCTAAGATTTTTGAAGAATCTCATAGTGGAATTTAGGAAATAATAGATTCTCTGAGCTTTTAGACTCTCCACGAATAAATTTGTAGAAGGATCCTCGAGCTCCCAACGTCTGGATCGATCGCAAACAGCTTTAGAAGGTTCTTAGGCTAGGTTCATCAGAGATATTGCTGCCGGTGAGGTTTAAGTGACTAGCTTGACTTGGGGAAGGTAGAAGAGGTCTAGAAGAACTCTCACACAAGAGCTCTCGGGCTGAGGGGGCTTGGAGAGAGAGAAAATAGTAAAAGGTACCTTCAAAGAATTCTAAAACTCATATATATACTCCTAACCCTATGATGGATGACTAGGATTGAATCTATATTGCATTAGGAGGGAGGGAGGTAATTTGGTCGTGGTTTGAATGAAGCAATAGGAAAGCATTTAGGGCATTCAATGGGTTTAAATTGACTTAAATGGGTCAATTTTACCTAAGGGAGACTTGGGTTGACCAAGTCAATGGTTGACCTGGTCAACCTAATCAATTAAACCCAAAGGGGTGGGGGTTTGAGCCCAAGATGGCTTAATGGATCAACCTAGGTTGACCTGGTCAACCAGGTTGACCCAGAGCCTATGTCTGGGCTCAATAGGTTGGGTTTGACCCACTAAGACAAAGAGAGGCGTGTGATTGAACCAAAGATAGATTAAATTGATTTGGAATCAAAAGCAAGGGGTTTGGGTCAATTTTGGTCAAACAGGTTGACATAGGGCATAAGTCTGGGCTCAATAGATTTGGTTTGACCCATTAAACCCAAGAGAAGAGGTCTTGGGATATGGCTTGGTCAATTTGACCAAGTGAAACTCCTTGACCCAAGTTTGGATGAAAATCAAGGCCAACACAGATATCAATTCCCTTGATCATAGATTATTTATTGGTCAATTGGATGCCTTAATGATTTTAGAATTTAGTGATCTTGAGCTCGTTGGATTTGTCTCGTCAAGCCGCTCGATTCTATTATAAACATGTCATGTTTGAAACTCGTTTGGTAATCCAAATTATAGTTTGAACCTCCCAAAAGTGCTTTGAACCCTTGATTTGGGCTCGGATTGGACTTATTTTAATGTAGTTGGGTTTGTCTTTTTGATACGTTCAGTTCGACTATAAGTTTGCTGAGATCAGAGTTTTGATGGTCCCTGGTTTGATTTTAGAAGCTTTCAACTTCATTTTGCCTCGAGATTCGTGCCCGACCAAGATAAATTTTTGATGATATATCAATGGTATTCGAGAGAATTTTGAGGCAATTACTTTCAAAGCAAATGATCACAATTGTACATGTAAAAATAAATTGTTAAGGGTGATTGTATCATGAAAGTCATGAATGATGCCTCTGATTGCCTGACAAAATATAATATTCAAAACTCTCATTGTTATAAATTTAATGGAGGTAATGAATCCAAATTTTAATGACCAAATTGACTGAAATTATATCAAAAGATTCGTAGCTTAAGCCTAGGACTAATATTAAATGACAACTTGTCATTATTTGTTGTTTCAAATTATTATTATTTTTATATCTATATAATGTTACAAACAACTTATGGAATGGAGGTATGTAGAGATAATAAGAAATCTAAAAATGTTAGATATAGGGTTCGTTTGGGGTGGCTTTCTTACTGTTTCTTAAATCAAATTTAGTCAATAAACATATGAATTATTAAAAAAAAATATATATTTTTTAATATTTTAAGAAGCTTTTAAAAATATAACATTAAAAAAATAATACATATATATTTAATATATCATAATGTCATATTCAGAACAAATGCTCTTTTATTTATTTCATTTGAATAATAAAAATAAAAATAATAAATTTTATACTTTTTATTCTATAATGCCATAATTATTAATATCCCGTCCCGTTTGATACTTTCCCGTCCCGTTTCAAGGAACATCATTCTTCGGATATCTTACGGAGCAAGCAAACGGAATCGCGTCCGCCTCACGAGCGCACCTGGCCCCACTCTGTTTTATTGGATTTGATTTCAATCATAAATTTCTCGCCCCCACACGCTTTCCCACTGCTCCTCGCCTCGGAGCCTCTTTCTCTCTCATCACGTGACCCTGTGGCTCCATAGTAATTTCCCACATTTTTGGACTTTGGAGGGTTTTATGTGTTCTGTATGTATGGAACAAATTAAAAAGGTCGCGTTTAGCTTTCTATCCTATTTCGCCGACGTTGGGAGGACCATTTACGGTCATTATCATGTTTCGACTCAAATTCCCTTCTTGGCTCTATGTGCTACGCTCCTTGTGCTGTATAGGTATAGCTTAACTAATCACTCTCGAGTTTTCAAGATTTTATCATTATATAATATTGCTTATATATAGTGGAGGAGTAAGAAATTTTATTCATAGAAGTCTAAATTTAAAATAGCTATGTTTGACATCTTATCTGAAATGTTAGAAACTTAGAATGCATTAAAATAATTTCGTTTGTCGTTTCATTACCTGAGCCAAGAGGAGTTATTATAAGATCAACATTCAGAATGTAAATAATATGGGCCTTAGAGTTTAGAATACATAAATATTTATCACGGGCGGTCTCCGTTTGGGGGCGAGAGAGGCGCAAAATGGAAAGTGAAAGTCATGCTCGAGGTCGTGAGTCGCGAGAGAGGAGAAAATAGGAAAACGAAGCAAACCGTTTGGGTTGAGGGAAAATAAACCATTTGGGTACGGTCCGGGACGGTCTCCGTGTGCACGCGGAAGAGATATCTACTCGAGGTCGCGAGTCGTGTGAGAGGAGCGAAGGAAAAATGAAACATGCTCCACAGACGAAGGAGAAAATAAAATAACAATTATAATAAATTTAGAACTTTTGAGAAATAAACTTCTTATTCAATTAGGGAGTCAGAATATTTTACAATTTATTTTTTTTAATAGTAAAAAATTATATATATATATATATATATATATAGAGAGAGAGAGAGAGAGAGAGAGAACCCTTACCACATAATTAAGCCTTCAATATGAACAATATCTATAAATTTTTTCTTTTATACAGATCAAATTAATTAGTACAACAATGATAGTTGTTAAATATTTGAATCTCGTACATCTTTTAAAAGTTTTAAATCGCCTATTGGTTCTGATTTTATACTTTAAATTTATCACAATTTTTCTCATCTCCGTTTTCTATATATATTTTTAATTTTATGAAGCACAAAAAAAAAAAAAAAAACTTTTGAAAATCAATAAATAATGCCCATACGATTTAGATAAATAAGGGCATAAATACTGCTACCCGTAAGTCAATTAAATCTTCTATTTATTTATGTTTAAATATTTTCCCTCACTTTAATTTACATACATAACAATAATTTTATTTATACATATAACTATTTCACCAATGGATTTATAGTATTCAATCTCCTTAACAAAATATTAATCCACTTTTAATCAAAATAATACACAACATAGCTATATATCTTATCATATATCCTCTTAATCATTCAATATTCATAATAATATTTTCTGCCTAATTATATTATTTTTAGCTTATATTTTGGTCGGAAAAGGCGAATTTTCTTGCAGCGATCATCTGCACTAATGATGAACTAATCAAACGCTAATTAGTATGAGAGATTAATTTTATATTAGCATAGTTTAGCTTAATTAATATCAAGACCAAGTAATAATATCAAACAAAATATATACTGATGAAAAATACAAGAATTTTTTCAGCTAAGCTCGCCTAAAAAAGCTGCCCACAACCCTAGCTTTTAAAAAAAAAACAAGCTATGAATTTCTATTAATGTGTTCAAGCTACTAATAATTGTAATTTATTCCCCTGATATTCGTCAGCTAGCAGGTAGCTGAATGGCTGAAAGGGTTCAAGAACAGCGTCTTCTTAGCCACCATAGCCGTCGCCGCCGCCGTAAAAGATATAGTTTTAGTCCCATCGCCGCCGGGACCGGTGACCCTCTCACAAGAAGGGCAGATGGTATATGTCACCGCCGGTAGTTTCATATACATCGGCGCCACCGCTGCCGACGTCAGGTTCAGAGCCTTCTGCTCCTGCAGCTCTCTTTTTAGCTTTATGTTCTCCTCTGTCAAGGCTTCACAGTATCGCCGGAGAAACTCGCAGTCCACTTCAGTTTGCTTCAGCTTTGTTCTGCAAATTACATCTTCTATCCATTGAGGATCCAAATATATATGGAGAGAGAGAGGGGGGAAGTGGTGACTAAAAATTGAAGCGTGGTAGCAATAATCTTATTCAGTTTCTAACGAGAAAAATCATTGAATTAAAAAATTCTATATCAGTAATTATAATATGTTTTATAAGAATTTAAATTTAATTTCAAGAAATAATGGCAAGAAAATTTAATCGAGTGGGGAGGCTTCTCTTTTCATTAAACGTGATAACAATCAAAACATTGATAGATAATTCTCTTAAAAAAATAGTCATTAATTATAAATAAAAAGAACCAGTTCAGCTGAATTTAACTACAAATGGACCGACCCGATTTCTTTTCCATTATTTTCAGTAATTAAACAAAAGAAAGATAGAAAATATGGAGAGAATTGAAAATAAACCTTGCTCTCCTGTTCTGAAACCACACCTCCACCTGTCGTGGCCTTAGATTCAATTGCTTCGCCAACGTTAGCTTTTGCTTCTGTTGTGAAAATCGCACAGAGAGAGAGAGAGAGAGAGAGAGAGAGAAAAGTTTAATAACCATAATTAGCTATGGTTAATTCAAAATAAATTGAAATTAGCGAGCATATGAGACAGATAATTCACCGGATTAAGTGTGCTGTGCTCTCTGAACTTCTCCTCTAAAAGAGCAGACTGCTCTTTAGAAAGTCTCAGCTTCTTCCTACAGCTTCCTTCATCTTCTTCATCACTACCTCTCGGCGAGAACTTCTCAGTTTCTTCGCTTCTGGCTTCGGCCTCCTTCTTCACGTTCAAGAAGGAGGTGGAGAGAGAAGCCTCGGCGAATGATTGGCTGTAGACTGAGTCAGAGATTCCAAGGGTCAGAGATGGGCCGGAGAGCATCGGAATCTGTATTGATGGCTCTGATTTCTTCGAAAAATCTCGCCTTCGGCATCGTCGGTGTCCGGTTGAGACAACACCGGTCGAGCCGGCACCGCAAGCTAGCTGAAGAACTAGACTGGCGTTGTAAGAATCTTCGACGGCTTGGTTCATGATTAATTGAAGGGAAGAGGGAGGAAGATGAAGATAAAGAGAAAGAGAGAGTGGGAGGGGAGAAGGAAGGAATGAGTGGGGAAGAGGAGATGAGGGGGGAAGAGAGAGTGGTTGACAAATCCTTCTATTGGACTGAGGAGAAGATAAATAGGACTACTTTGGTCCAGTTGTGAGGGACCACGTGGAGTATAGAGATATGACTACGTGGTTTCACATGTAAATCTTAGCGAGCATGCTGAGCAAATCCTTTTTCCTTTTTAAAAGTGTGAACAATATTGATTTATTTAAATATGTTGATTATTTGCTATGTTATATAGGGAAAGACTGTCAGATGTAAAAATAAGAATAAAATTATGTTAAATATGTATTGATTATTTGATTTGGGTGAATATAAAAATAATTTAAAAAATTATGTCGATAGATATTTATAGTATAATTAAGTATGAAAAGACAAATATTTATAAGGCATATCGATCATAGATGCTTTGAATGATTCTTAAAATACTTTTATTTAATATATATTTGTTAGAATATAGGCTATATAGCTATGTTTCTCAATTTTTTATATGAAACCATTATTTTATTATGCTTTTATGTGGCACAATAAATGCTAAAGGATTTTGTTATGTAAGAAAATATTTTATTTAATATCTTATCTTAAATATATTAAGTTATTTTTAAAATATTTAAAATAGTTAAAAAATTGAAACAAAAGAAACAATCCAATTCGTAAGCTATTAATATAATTTTTATATTAATTTTATTATGATTAATTAAGATAATCTTATATGATAAAAGCAGAAATTTTAGTCCTTTGGGAATTAACCCCTTGATTTTTCACCACGACCTTAATATAAAGGTTAATAATGAAGGTTGACTCTGAAAAAAATTATCTATACAATTTAAAGCTCATATAATTAGCTCCTACAACTAAGCAAGCATATATATATATATATATATAATTGGTGACTTATCTTATGCTACCATTATGTTATCAAAAATATTTTTGAGCATGATGCAAACGGTAATATATATAAAGAGTACTGCATGCATCATCTAAATAATTTTTTACATAAGACTTTGATTATTAAGACACGCATATGGGCAGCCACGGAACTATCCTCTATTTTGAGGGTGGGCAAAATATGATTATAAAATACATAATTTTATGTATGAAATAGAAAAAATAATTTTTTTTCTTAGCATTTAGGCAATTGCCCACCATAAGCTCTTCCTGGCTCCTCCCCTACATACAAAAATGAACTATATAAAAATTTGATTTTTAATTCACATAACTATTGATATTTATAGAAAATATGCACATCAAGTACTATGTAGAAGTTTATTGTCTACTCACATTGCAACTAAAATTAGTTCAATAAAGTGAAATGCTTATTTTGAACCACCAACATTTAATTCATTTGAAAGAAAAGTGATAGTAAGAAATTGATAAAATTGTGCAAGATCTGCCATTGTACTATGGATGGTAGATATCCTCCCCCTCACTCCAGCTAAGTCGCTGGCCATGCATGTAGCCCTACGGCCTGTTTTGGGAGAGGAGCCTTAATGAATAATTTCTATAGCTACGGGGCATATATATTAGTTGGTGCAAGTATGAGTAGGACAACAATGAAGTGGGTGAGTTGGAAACAATCATTCCTTCCATTTTTGAGTAGTTGAAGGACACCATGCATATATATGTATCATGTATATGGTTAAGCATTACAATCCTGATTCCATGTTCTAGTGGTTAGACATCATTAATTGAATTGGGCTTGCTATAGCTAGAGGAATCCTTCACATGCATAATAATTGAGCTCAATTGATCTTGATGGCTCCATCAAACCAACCAAGTGAAGGACCACCCCATAATCTTTGTGAACTCTTGAATATTTCATCATGAGTGTTAATTATTGATTAAGTATATGATGAGTGTCAATAATCAATCGATTTATTGAAAGTTTTAAGTTTTATATAGTTATATGATTAATTACTGGTTAGGATGTGGTTGAGAATTAATAGCTCTTTGGCTTTATTAAGTTCTAACTATATACTGAATAGGCATACCATATCAGGTGATTAAGGCATTGTTTGAGACGGCTTTCTTACTGCTTCTTAAAATAGCGTTTTTGTACTAGAAAGCTGCTTTAAGAATCAGCAAAAAAGTCGTACCAAACGAAGCCTAAGCTTCTCTTCTTTAAGAATAATAATTTACTTTCCATTTTGAATTGACTACATCTAGCTCTTATAATTGTGTGACGATATGTTCAATAAAGTTATGATGATGTTTTTTTTTTTTGTTATTTGAATATTGTTTGAATTTAGAATGAATGGTATTATTCTTTATTAATGTGCATCAATTATAAGGGGTATTTAAATAGCTGCTAAAAGTGGGGGGTTAAACTGCTGGCGAAAGAACTCTATAGTGGTGGTTTTAAAATGGACCACTATCAAGTGCTACGAAAGTAATCCGTTTTTTATGGTGAGTTACCGGGATATTGAATTTTAAAATTCTATTTTTAATATTATTTGAAAAAAAATAAATTTAATATCAAAACTATATAATTCAGATAAATCAATCAAACCAACTTGAGAATATAGTAAATTTTGGCTAATTTGTCCAACCTAATCATCCTAATAATGGTGGTTTATTCATGAGAAATATATATATATATATATATATATATGATATAATTTTATATCTACCAACACCAATAGCCAACTAGCCTCTTCATATTCTCTTTTAACTCTTTTCAACTTGGAAAAAATTAGATCAGAATCTTCTCATTAGGACGTAGAAGACTAAAATTAGTAAAATATATACAAGTTGAAGACGTACAAAAGCTAACAAATTTGAATGTATTCAATAGAAATAGAAAACAATATCATAGACAATTTTTGTTCTCATCTAAAAACTTGAACGTCTTCTATTTTTTAATTATAATTACTCTAATTATAATCAGTAATTATGAAAAAATTTATATGACAATATATATTTATTTGATTAATATTTATGAAAAATATGACTATATAAAAATAAGAAAAGTGAGCAATAAAATAATGTGATATAATAAATAATACACTCAATATGCATAAGAATATATAATAATAATGAATATTATGTACTTCTTTTATAAATCTAAGTCAATATGATAATATATATTGGTTTGGCAATGTAATACATAACTCTAATAAGTCCAACAATCTTTAGACAAAATGAGAGAGAGAGAGAGAGAGAGAGAGAGAGGAGCTAGATTAGTGAGATACAGAGAGAAACACCAAAAGATTTAATGAACCATGGCCTATATGCTTTGTTTGTTTTAGGGGTGCAACGGAGTCAAGCCGACTCTTGATCCGTCTCGTAGTAGACTTGGTTAGGCTAGATGAGTCGAACTCGAATATGATTTCGAGCTTGATATCGATGGCTTATCGAGCTTGAGCTCGAACAGATCTCCACTCGACTCATCAGCTCGTCGAGCAGCTCGTTGAGGTGACCGGGCGGGAAAACGAAACTTCGGTTTGGGCGGGAGGGAGGATGAATCAATGACCGGGCGGGAAAATCAAAGCGACCAAGTTCGCGTGTTGCTTGACAGCGGAACTCAGGACGATGGCGTAGCTCGGGATGAGGAAGCCAGAGCTCGCGTGCTACTAGCGGTGGGCTAGCCCTGCTCAGAACGACGGAGCTCGACGGTCGATGGAGCTCGTGTGCTACTAGCCTGCTCAGGACGACGCTCAACGACGGAGGTCGGGAAGGAGCTCGAAGAGCAGCTCGACGTGAGACGCGTCGAGCTCAAGCTCGATATTTGGCAATCGAGCTCGACTCGAACACCCCCTCGCTTAAGCTTGACTCAACTTTTTTTTTTTTTTTTTAATCGAGCTTGACTCAACTTGTTTGCACACTAGTTTGTTTATTAGAGCAAAAGATGGGAGCAAAAGCGGGGCTTAACTGGGTCAAAATCACAGCCACAGAAGTATAGGACGATATGAGAAGCTTTAATTCCTTTCCGAAGGTTGATTATAGAAATTTCATATAAAATCTCACTCAACCAGCTTTAAGGCTTTGAGCAGTTTCAATCACATATCGATGAAGAAGCAAAGAGTATTTTTTAGGCTTGTTCAGCTAATCATGAGAAAATCAGAGTTCTACCTAATTAAATGATTACTTATGAATAATAATCAGTTGATCCTTTCTTTGTCTTAAGATTAATTATATGTAATCTTAATTAAATATATATTCGTGAAAGAAGATGGTATATCACACCGCATGAAAAAGTCTCACTAGCAATAAAGAATTTCATCACTAATAATCCATATCTCATCTCTATTTATCATCGGTGACGAAATTTGATCTGAAGCAGCTGTCACTAATGACTTTTAGTTCAGGAATAAGTATCCTAATTAATTTATAATAAAAATGAAAGAATGAGATCTATCTGAGATTCACTGTAAGATTAGTCAACATTAATTAACCTTTAATTAATTAATTAATTACGCTTTCAAACAAAAATTTCTTCTTAAACCAATCTTGAAGATTACTAAAAAGGAGACAGACTCGCAGTATATGAAACCACTGTTCATCTATCTGACTATAGAATCGAATCTTCAATTTAAAATTATATATCTCATGAAATATGATTTGTAACTGATAAAAATTATAATTTAATAATTTGATAGCTAAGATATAGTGACACTGTGACAGTATATCCTATTAAAATGTGTATAAGAATGTCTTTAATTTTTTTTAATTTATTTTGAGACTAATATTATCACGGGCAGAACCCCCTTGAGCCCTGGGGGCAATTGCCCCTCTAAAAAAATAATTTTTTTATTATATGATTCTTTTGGCAATTTGTCCCCCTCAATCTTTTTTTTAGTCTTTATTATAAAATTTTTAGGCAATTGCCCCCTCTAAAAATTTTAAAATACTATGGTCTTTAGGCAACTGCCCTCAATGTAATTAAACATATTATATAGATATATTATTGTTAGAGAACGATGAACTAAATACAAAGAGAGATAGTAAATCAAAATTTGTTAGGTCGAACCCCGCCAGTGGGCATGCCCCCTTGGACCCCCGACATATTTGCCAACAGTTACTTATAAGTTTGACCCCCTGAAAATTATGGCTAGTTCTGCTCCTGAATATTATACACAAAGAGTCTGTGTTTCCCTAATTTCAAAATATATTTAAATTTTTTTAAGATAATCCTAGTATTACTTCAGTCAGAATATCATATACTATTATTTTTTCTGGCATTACCCCTTTAATTTTCTTTTGAGATTTTAAGCTTGGTGAGCCATTAAAATTGTTTCTTTATATTTTTGGGCCATTTTTTTTTTGTCTTATTTAATAGTTTATTTCTCTCTCTCCCTCTCGAATAACTTTTTCTTTAGAATCTACATATTTGGACCCCTCTCATCATTCTGATTTCTGCATAAAAGGCATGGATGCCTTGACTATTATGTGCCAAGTATAGATATTGAGAGGACTTGAGAATAATGATTATAAATTGGGATGTGTACGTGTATTTTCTTATTTAGTTGGTATGTGTTGACCTCACCTCTGCCTTTTGCCTTAGTTCTCACATGCTTAAGCTAAGGCATCTTTGTTTTTTTTTTTGTTTACCATGATTAGCCTACTTGGAAGGTTTATATAAGTCTAAAGAGTCTACTTGACTCACCTTATGCCAATCATTATGGTCCATTGATCTAATCTCTCTTTTCAATATTAGTTTTGAATTTTAAGAGTTTGCTCATATGTGGGACATGAACTCCAAAATCCAATAAACCTTATCTAGTGTCTTATATTGGGTATTAAAAATATATAAGAAATAATTTAAATCGTATGACTTATATCAAATCTATGATTGTTATATTTCTATCTCATGATGCAGTACATCCTTACCCTAATCAGTATGTTTTGAATCCTATAATGACTAACATGATGGAGGTATGTAGTACATCGAGAGAAAGCAAGTGAATGAAATTGTAACCGGTGTGCAAGAAAACGAGTTAATTCTTTTGATATTCTACAAGATAGTTAGGTATATTTAAATGATTACAGTGATCGGAGAATAAGGAATGTGAGGTCATGAGAAGTCCCTCAAAAGCAAACAGTTGGATAAGAAAGAGGAAGAAAATTTCTTCAAATTATCAAATGCTCAAAGAAGGTAAAGAATTGAACAATCTAGCTTCTACCAACATCCTTGAAGGACGTAGCAAAAACATACTTGATAATGCCAAAGTTATTGTATAAAAATAAAATATTCTCAAAAAATATCCAAGTAATCAAACATGACAACATTCCACTTATACATCTCTACTTGAGAGGTTTATATCACACACAAGGATCTATATAGGAGAAGTATACATGTATTTCATTTTGACCATTTAATTAGAATTTACCAATGAACAGTGGAAAGAAAATATGATTACATTTTTTAATTTGTCTGGAACCTTATATCATAAAATTCTTATATTTTCTTGAAAATATGTAAAACCACGTAATGAGCACATAGCCCAGCAAGTAAAAACAATTTTACAATTGAAATCATTGTAAGATAAAAGAGAATAATATGCTATAAATCATATAAAGAAATATATGCATAAATATATATACTGATTTTCTATATCAATTTATCCTTCTATAATTCATCACATCTCAATCCATTATACATTATTAGTCACAATATCAATAACAGTCAACAATACTAATGTCAGTAACAATATTAGTATTATGATCATAACATTAAATAGTGTTAATTACAGTAAACATTATTAGTGCTGTAGTGCTTACCAGATCAACGCCAAAGTGCTTTACTTTAAAATTTTCATGTTTTTCAAATAAATTTATTTCACCTATTTGAATTATTACAGTTTTAAACTTCAATGACATAATTTTTACAAGGAATTATGGGATTAAGGAATAATTATGAGTAGAATGTCAAGCTTATAGCTATGAAGCATATGTCAAGGCATTTCTTCTACCATGTGAGTATGCAAGAAGAATAGTTGTTTGGGCATATTAGTATTCAATGGTGGACTTAAACACTTCAATATGAATGGCAAGTTCATGAAGTATGCATCTTCAAATTATAAATAAAAGCTAGTCTTAATGAATAGAGATTTGATTACTAGATAAGGGCATCCTAATGTGGCGTTCAAAGCAATAGTTGGCCTCCTAGGTAGGATTCCCAAAATTAGAATATGTAATGTGATGGTTCTTGCTTCTTGTGATTTCTTCTCACAAATGACTTAATGGATGCTTAACACAAATGTTGGCAAAGGAACTAAATAGTGGTATCTTGTTGCCTCTTTGTCACAAGGAAAGTCAATGCATTATGAGAGGAGATAGAAGAGATGAGAACAACTTAAGTTTATATTACTCTATATGAAGATAAGAGTAAGGTAGTCATATATATATATATATAAAGAGAGAGAGAGAGAGAGAGAGAGAGAGAGAGAGAGAGAGAGAGAGAATAAACACATGGGATTTATAACAGTACCGTCATATGAACTACATCCACTTTAATGAGTGGGGAGTGAATGTCTACTATAAAGAGATAAATACATATTATAGCAGTTATATAGGCTTTTTAAATGGTATAATATTAACAAAAGGTAGAAGAAGAAAGAATAAAGAGGCAAAATGAGAGAAATGATGTAAAATAATCTTAAATGTAACTGAACTCTCTAGGGAATTATTCAAAGTTTTTTTAAGAGGGGAATAGAAAGAAATAAAAGGGAAAAAATGCTAGAGAGAAAATAAATAAATATCGTTATAAAACTCTTTTCAAATATCTTTCTTTTTTATTTTTAATTGTACATTAAATCTGATTTGCATAACAGCCATTGAATTTTTACTTACCTAATGTTTTAAAAATTTTCTAAGACAAGACAAATCTAATTAAGAGGGATATTAAGATAATATTTGTAGATTTATAATCCGACAATCTCCTAATGACCCACACCTTCTCTCTCTCTCCTAGCCTAGATGACAAAATTTATTTCACAAACTAATAAAATGCTTATTAAGAAGATAAAATAGTTATTTTATAAAAAAATAAGATATTTATATGCAAGGTATATCCAAAACTATTTTGTGTGTACTAGAAAACAACAATCAAAATTTTCATTTTTCTTAAGATAAATTTTGATTATTTTGCTACTTTATACTAAAAAAATTGAATGAGAAGCTACTAATATAAAAAAAATTTCAATCCATATTTAAAGATACCATTATATTTCATGGATGTATTTTAGGAGATATAACAATTTTTTATGACTTAGTATTTGTATTCTATTGTTGAACAAAAAAAAAAAAAAAAAATCCTATAAAGGTTCGTTTGGTTTTATATATGTGATTGTAAAGTTGTTGTGAAGAAATATTTTTTTTTTTAAGTTTTGTAGAAAACAACTTCCTAGCATAAAAAATAATTGAAAGCAACGAAAAATCAGTGATTAAACAAAAACTATGATTACGATATAAAAAGCAAAATAGAAAGTTTACTCGAGCTAAATTTGGGATGGCTTTTTTACTGCTTTCTAAATCAATTTTTTAGCATAATTTTTTCTAAACTAAAAAATTTTGTACTTAAAAACTACTCAGAAAATAGTAAGAAAGCCGTCCCAAATGAAGCCTCAAATGAATCCTAAAATTTTTGTTATTAACATTATCATTTTTTATTTTTTTGAAACTCTTAAAAAATATAAGAGATGTTAGGCTAAAAAATAACACTATGCAACAATTTTGTGGAGTCATAATCATGGTTAATATTCCTAAGTAATTATTTTTTACTCAATTAAAGTAACAACTTTTAACTTTCGGTTATTTTCAGATGCTTAATTTATGAAATTAATTACACCGCACTTTTATTTTCCACTTTCAACAATAATAATTATTTCATTGATCAAATGTCAAGGAGAAAAAGCCATAACCTTGATATGCTGAGGAATGCAGGTACAAAGCAAGAGATTTTCCTTTTTCATTTATTGACTTCTTGCCCTCAATTATTTTATTCTCAGGTCAAATAATCAATCAAAACCCTAATGTTGAATTCCTAAAAATAAAATGATTAAAGGTCTTATTCCACTCCTCCATTTGAGACAACCACCTTTAAGTGGGAAACAATTCAATCATCTACACCATTTTCCTTACACCAAAGTTTCACTTTATGATATTAATTATGATGCCATAAATATTATATATAATTATTATAAAAAAATCATAAGAAAAACACAAATTAAAAAGATTCATGTTCATATAATAATAATATAATTTTTAAAATTTTAAGCATTATTAGGAAAAATAAAGCCATTTTTATTATGTAAAAATTTGGAAAGGGAAAATAGTTGAAAATATTTCTCTAATGATGCCAACCTATAATGGTGGGAATAAGGGCACTTTTAATCCTATAAATTTGTACCATTCCATTTTCTCCTTTTTTTTATTCCAACCATCACAATCATCAAATCATCTACCTTATCTTTGGTGGGCCTTTGTTGTCCATACATACGCAAAAAATTTGACAAACTGATATAAATATTTTAAATTTAAATTATTTTCCTTAAAACAGTTATAGATATCCTAATTTTCATATTTCAAATAAATCATAAATTAATTAAATATAAAAGTTAGACTTTTAAATATGCCATTTTATATGTTTAAAGGCGTGCTGAGAGAGAGAGATTAAGGCTTCGTTTGGGACGGCTTTTTTATTGCTTTCTAAAACGGAGTTTTAGTATAAAAATAAAAAAATTTGTACTAAAACTCCGTTTCAGAAAGCAATAAAAAAGCCGTCCCAAACGAACTCTAAGGCTTCATTTGGGAAGGGTTATTTTTTAAATCAACTTTTTAGTATAAAAATTTTTTATTTAAAAAAAATTGTACTAAAAAATTACTTTAGAAAACAACAAGAAATCTATCACAAATGAATCCTAACACAATCGAAGGTAGAAAAAAATTGTGCTAGAATATTCTAATACAAATTATGCTTAGATAAATACTTTAATTAT
Organism: Dendrobium catenatum; assembly: GCF_001605985.2. Lineage (NCBI taxonomy): Eukaryota > Viridiplantae > Streptophyta > Magnoliopsida > Asparagales > Orchidaceae > Dendrobium > Dendrobium catenatum. Next base: position 5,654,607 of record NW_021318595.1, read on the forward strand.
TAAATTGTTTTTAGAGTAATGCTACTTATGAAGAGTTTCTATTACACAAATTTTAAAGTAAATTCGGTAATTATTTATTTCATCTTAATATAATTTATAGTAAGATATTTGATAGAATTTTAATATATTAAAGAGAGGCATTCGTTCAATTTTAATAATATAAAAGTCATAATATATTAAATGTTTTAGATTAATTTAAATATGAATTTATTTAATTATAAACATTTGTTGCGAGCTAGAAGATTTGCAAAGGTAAAGTAAAAGAATTTTTCCTCCTAGCTTTGCATGATTATATATTCAGCTCACAAACAGAGAGAATAGAAACATTAATTTTTTTTTTACGTGGAAAACTTTGAAGAAAAAAATCACGGAGTCAGACCCAATTGAATTGAATCAACTAGTATATGAATAGATATAAAGATTGATTAGTCATTGAACTTGAGGACGTTCGAATTATAATAGTCTACTATTGGGTAGAAATCTAACAACAAATACGGGCTAGACAAAAGTTCGGCGACGGTTGGCAGTCGGGTGTAAATCCGGTGTTAGTTGGTGGTTGGGCGAAAGTTCAACTACAATCAATGGTCGGGTGGTGGTCGAGGAGGAATCTGGTTGCAAGAGAACTTTCCGATTTCTCTTTCTCTTATCTATTCCTTCCTTTCCTTGCTTGCCCCCCTCTGTGAAGAATCAATGGTCTATTTATAATTTTTTGGGAGTGAGATGACCAGTAAATATAAAGAAGATCAAGGGCATGTTGGTAGTATTTTGAATGGATGGCCGAAATCAAATTCCTTGATCGTGGACTGATTATTGAGTATTTGAATGTCTTAATGATATTAGAATTTGACTATCTTAGGCTCCTTGGATTCTTCTAGTCGAGTATATCACATTTGGATGGCATTTGGTCCTCCAATTTTTGTTCTGAGCCTTCCAAATGTGCTTCGTGCCCTCAATGGGCATGACGGTCCCAAATTTAATTCCAATTCAAATTTATCTTGAGATTCGTGCCTGATCAAAAAATATTTGATTACGTATCAACTTTATTTGTTTATTTAAAAAAAATGATAAACTTAAGTTTATTTATTTTTAAACTATAATAACATGAAAAAATAAGTTTGAATATGATAATTAACTTAGATTTTGTTTAGGGTATCTTAAGTTTTTTTGTTTTTGTTTTCTTAAAGCTCCTTTTTCGCCACAATTTTAAAAAATATTTTTTCAAAAATAGCTCTCTAAAGGCTAAAATTTGAAAGAAAAAGTAGGCTTCTAAATATGTATTATTTTTTTACTAATAGCTTTTCTTACCACAAAAAATTGTGAAAAAGCAATTCAAAACAAAACTTTAGAGTTTACTCAAGAGAAATTGAGTGTTTTATAAAGATGATAGTAAAACTGTTTTGGATTTTTTTTAAAAAAAAAGAAGCAGTAAAAGTGGTATCAAATAATGAGAATGAATAAATCAGATATATGATTATTGTCTGAAAAATAAAATAATAAAAAAGTATCTCAAATTGATCCTTAATTGTTATTAAAATTCGTTATTGAATTTAAATTAACTTACTTTCCATATATGAGAGACAAGCTTAAATGTTTTCAAACAATATCATTTTTACTCACTTAAGCCTTAATTTTAAATAAGCTAGGTTCAAAATTTTCTAACTTAAGGGATATTATATTTTATTACTTGATTGGATTTAAGGGTTTAAACTAGCAGAAATCTTATTTTAAGTTCCAACTAAGTGAGTCAAGTCGACTCGTGAGCTGACTTGGACTGGACTCGATAAATGGCTCTTGAGCCGGCTTGTTTAAGAAAAAAATAAGATAAAAAATACTTTATAAATATTAGGATTCAAGATTTTATCAAGTTAATCAAGCTCAAGCTTAAACTAAGGTTGACTCGAGCTTGGCTTGACCTCTTTACACCCCTAGCTAAATCCAACCAAAGAGGCTTTAAATCTTAACAATATTTTTTATAAATTATTTTATTTTAAAAATTATTTTATAAGTTTCTGAGATAAATTTTGTCAAGTGAGCTGACATAGAATAAGGGAGAGAAGGTTACTGAATCATTATGGCGAAATTATTACATGCGGTCATCGGATGCTGTCCAGAGGTCAATAAAGACGAGACACATCACAAATTTACTGTGTACCGATATGTATCAGATGACGTAGCCTCCAGATGATCCGGTGACCCCACATTATAAGTCATTACGAGATATCCGGATTACAAATCTAGAAATCTTATCTTAGCTATTTTTGCCAAATCATCATCTTCTTAGTCACTCATGCGTATACCTAAACGTTCACATGCACTATAGATATATGGAAATTCGGTATAGGTCAAATCAACGTTCTGTATATCCATCTTTGAGCTGCCTTTCTGAAAGCCATCCAGCGGTTGACTGTGAAGCCACTCAACCAAGGTCTTCCTCAGCCGTCCGATTGATGGAGTAGGATATGTTAAGTGGGGCAGCAGTGTACTTCATCGTTGTTTATGCTTGTACTTGAATTATCCCCCTTATGTCACTGTTAAAGATTGTAATCTTTTGTCATATAATTGAGGCTTATCTCTCAACTTTTCTAGAAATTATTTTGTGCGGATATAGGACGGTCCTATAATCAATTAGAATATGTCAAGTTATTCGGTACCGAGCAGTACTGAGTACTGATACCGAACAAAAAAATGACGTGACAAGTTGGTCTCCGGATGGGATGCCGTCCGGCATCCGCACAAAATAATTTTTTCAATTTTCATAGAAGGGAATACTTCAATAACTCCAATAATTTTGTTGTTGAAGAATGATTGATAAATAATTGTACAAGGTGATTGATGATGATAGGATGCTTGTAGAAATAAAATCTCTTAGCTTATAGAGAAATGGCAAGTGTAGACTATGGCTTGGAGGAAGTATTCCAATTTAATTATTATGTTATAGGAGTTTAAATATTGCTATGGTAGGTGGTAGGTCAAGAAGGAAGAATGTTCAATATTTAATAGATGGGCATATTAAAAAAGAATATGCGACGTTTTTGATGGTTGTGAATGATTTGAAATAGACTCGATTTAAATAGAGTTGAAATTGCAGTTCTTATCGGATAAATAACTTTTAAAAAGTTATATTTTTCATTAAATGAGTTTATTGAATCGGATGCTCTTGCTGTGAATTTGAGTTTGATTAATTTTAAGTTATTTTTCTAGGTGGAATGGATCTTTGATTTTTATTTTGCGGATTAAATGGTAAGCCAATCAAGTAATTGGCATTGATAATTTTGAGGTTGATGTGTTTTAAGAAAATGTCAAGTAAAAGAAATTGTTTGAATTTTTGGAAGGCAGGAAGGATTGTTATTGGAGTTGAATGTGTCATATAACTTTTGATTATTTGATGGATGTTATAGAATGAAAGGTTTTTAGGACCTTTGAAGTGAAAGTTTTATTATAAATTATGTTTTTTTAATTATTTGAATGTCTTTATTTTTTCTTTTATAATCATGATGGAAGATAAGATTTATGAGGGGCAATTATAAAAAAGAATAAATTTTATAAGTGAAAGTTTTATTATAAATTATGTGTTTAATCAGCTTATTTGTATAAATATTTTTAAGCATGTGTGTGATAAATAGTAGATAAAAATCTCATTTGTATATTTTTCCGTAAATATCTTAAATTTTATCGATTGATTTTGATTTTTCGCATTGTTCTAATATTGACAAAATTTTCAAGATAAAGAAAAATTATTTATTAAAATAAAAAAAAGAACAAAGTGGGGGAGTTTAATTTATTTTATTTACAAAGGGCTTCAACTTTAGTCTTGAGTCTACTCTCATAGAATAATGATTCTATCCACTTAGCCTAGGCTTTGCTACAATAATTGTCCAATCTATGACAACTAGGCTTAGTAGGCAAACATTATCAGACCAACCTTACGATTAAATTTTTAATTAAAATATATGCTTATTTTAACTAATTGTAGTCTTAGAAATCACAAATAAATTTGTAATTCAATAGAATTAGCTCATTGTTAAAATATTGTCTTATGTTATCAAGCTAAACTTAAGTAATTAACTTGGCATATAACTAGTCAATGTTTTTATTTATTTTTTCGAGAGAGTTTTTATCTTTTAACTAAATTATAAAAATTCAAAACCACCTTTGAATTGAAATAATGTAGGATCATTATTATTATCACCATCATTAGACTTATAATAATTTGGGACTCAACTAATACAAGCAATGAATGAAATATTTATTACTCTTTTTAAGTTAAAAGCAACAAAAGCTACCACACCTTGTATTGAGTGCACTACAACTTATTATATTTTGTCTCAAATCTCTATACTTCATGACTTTTACAACATTTAATAACAACATAATCCATTGCTTTACATATGTAGCCCAATGGAAACCACTTATTCGAGCTTCTAAATGTTTATTTCCACGACTAAAGGAAAATCACCCTTCTCAAGTGAGAATGTATGAGTTATCTTCTTCTCAAATGCAATAATCTCAACAGTATAACTACCATAAAAACCTCGGAATAAGAACTCCCCATCCTCATTAACATTCCCAGAAGCATTTGAAAGCCACTCTTGCTTAAGAGCTAAAAGCCTCTTTCCAGCTTCATTAACGTCACCTTCAGCATTTACTAAATAAGCATTCTCTCTGCTCATTAACAACTCCCAAAATCCCCACAACATGATGCCATCGACAGCAGGATGAGCATAAATTTCTCGCAACATCGCCTCCAAATCATCTGCTCGAATGTACTCATTTATCGACGATACATCAATCTCTGTGAACCATATAGGAAGGCCTAATACGCCTAGCTTGTCCAATGCTGAAGAAATGATAGGTCCGATGGGAGAATCAATGTGGCCTTGAACTCCAATTCCTCCCACATTTGCCCCTTGATCTTGTAAATCTATAATTTGCTTTATATACTTCTCTGGAGACGCTCGAGTATCTGTACCATCCTCAACATGATAATCATTTACAAAAAGTATGGGAGAAGGATCCAACTGACTTGCAGTCTTGAACATGTTTGCTCTTATATCTTTTCCTAGTCTGTCTTGATAGAAAGAGCCATGAAGCATCTCATTATTCACATCATAGTGTTTGAATTTTCCTTTATATCTTGTTAAGAGACCAGTGAGGCGATTCTGAACAGCAATCATTAAATTGTTCTTACTAAGGGACTGCACCCATGGTTGAACTGTAGATTCAACTTCCCAGAATATACAATGGCCTCTGACTTGCACACCATTTTTGTTGCAAAAATCTAAGAGATCATCAGCATCAGCATAATTAAAGTTGCCTTGTTGTGGCTCTGTATAATACCATTTAAGTTCATTGCCAAAAACTCCCCAGTTGAAATTATTTTTGAAGAATTCAACGAAATTTTCATTATCAATATCTGTTCTATTGATGCAAGATCCAATAGGGAAGTTATTCTTAATTTGAGTGACCTTTATAGAAGTTCCAAAGAAATCATCACAATAGCATCCTGAAATTTTCAGGATTACATCTCTTTTCCTTACCTGCAATTTAACTTACTTAGTTGGTGATTTACTTTGAGAGGCTGGGGTTGGATCTATAAAAAATTAGAGTAAATTTAACCCCAGGGGCCCAAGATGGGTTAGGTAATTGAGATGAGTCAACTTTATATTTACATTTAATAAAATGACTTTAAAGGATCTATAATTGTGAACTCGTGAAATAGTATAACTTCAAACTTAGTCACACTTATATTGTGTAGTTGGACTTAAAAATTCATTTGTTGTAACACTCTTCTTTCAGTTCTTTGCTTAAAATGTAAATGAAAGACTTCTCATAATAACATGTCTAAAACATGACTAATTAAGTAGGACTTCAAACTATCTCACAATTATTTAACAAGGCATGCCTTATGTTTATATACCTTATGTTTCTATAATTAGAAGCTTGTCACATTTTTATACTAAAAAGTATGGTTGGAATTGTACTTTAGGAAAATTTTAAAGAAAAATGTGAATATGAATAAAATGTTATATAGTGATGATACTTTAAAAATATGCACCTCATCAGTCCTCTTCTTAAGATATTTGAATCTTGCTTTTCTATCAACTGGGAATATTTGTAGTCCTGAAACCATGAGATCAACACCAGCCAAAGGACCTTGAACATACAATAGAACTTTTGAAGGTTGTTTCTCAATTCTAAAAGATCCTCCAATTTCATACCATCTATCATCTACCGCTTCAACTTGACCTCCATTCACATACTGATTGTCCAGGCCGAGAGCAACATTGATGTTCTGAGGGCCATTCCTAACTGAGCTCACTCGAGCCCAAGCAGATACTTGGTATGTCACAAACAAGTTGAGTTTGTATGTGATATCCTGAGATGGTCCCATCCATGTCTGTGATCGATTTGTAGTGAGAATGTATCGACCATTTAAAGGTTCATGGCTTGCTAAAGAATCTATAGCCATTGGAGGAAGAATTCGAGGTGCGCCTTGTCCAACGTTTAGAGTGCAAGAACCAAGAGGAGACCAACCATTTAGGCCATCTATGAGGTTGTTGTTTGTGATTATGCTTACTCCATATAGCACATTCTAAAAAAGCAAAGAGTTGATAACTTAGAATTATGTTAGAGAAATTAGTAAGGCTATAGAAAAGATCAAAGAGAGAGAACTTATAACAATTTTTTTTTCTAAAATAGAAAAATTTCAATTCTTGAGGCACTTCAAATAAGAAATTTTTGTTTGCATGATGATCATAACAAGTTTGGATGCCATGCAAGCATTAAAGATGCCAATAATAGTATAGATATGTTAATTACGCAACATTTTCAAGTTTATCAAATTGCGAATTACAATATCTCAGAGAATATATACTATTTGTACTGCTTCTTCATGGTGATAGAAATTTTCCTAATTTCCTTCAAAAAGTTTTGCATTAGCACTGACATGATACTAAAACAATAAGATGTAAATTAAGTTTTGGTTGTTATGGAGGAATTAAACGAAATGAAATATTGTTTAGCTCATATACTACATTTGATTTTTTTTAGTTTGAGTGTAGTTCATTAGAAACTAATTTTACTAAGGAAATTTGAACATATACATATTCCTTTGTGTGGTGCTATGCTTAAACCCAATGAAAAAGTGAAGTAAAACTGAAGTATTGATAACAAAAAGGTATCATTTCCTTTTCAATTTGATGATCATTCCTTCAAAGTAATCAAAAAGTAAAATTGTTTTTCTGCTCAACCAAGCAATTGGATTAAAGTAATTGATTTATATTCAATTATTTTGCCCTTTCTATTTTCATTTCCTTTTCATTTCTTCTCTTTCAATTCATTCGAGCTAAACAGAGGCTAAGTTTAAATTCAAGGTAAAGAAGATGAAAACAAAACATTTAGATCAGTTTCTGCACTATAAGTTCGATCTAGGATTTAAACTAATAAATCAGTCAATTGATATTTAGGCTTTGTTTGGATGATTTTCTTACTACTTAAAGCAGTTTTTCAGCACTAAAAAATTATTTTAAAAACAGTAAGAAAGACGTCCCAAACGAAATCTTACCCTATAAGCTATAACACATAATTGCCTTAGCTTTTGACAATTGATTTTTCCTGAGCCCTCCTTTAACTACATGTTACATATATTCAAAGTTATGATGTGATTACCTCTGTATCAGGAGGAAGAGATGGAGGGATCTTCTGTGCATGTTTAACAACCATAGTATTCAAAAGAATATCAACCCCGGGAGGTGGACCTTCTAGATAGATAACAACCTTTGCTGCTACACTATTTACTAAGAACTTTCCCTGCAACTGCACCCATTCCTTGTCTGTAGCTTGCACTCTAAAGCAACAAAATATCATTTTTGAACTTTAGTTTGTATAAAAAAGAAGAAGAAGAAGAAATGTTGGTAATGACATCAATTCAATTCATAAATTCAACTATTTCTCCAATTCAAAGAGGGAAATTTGAGTTTTGACTAAACAAAATTGTCTGCTCACCGAGTAATGACAATGTATTGTTCTTTGCCATTCGGTTTTTGAACCCACAAAGTTGCCTGAACAACGGCGGCGGCGGCCGGCGAGCCAAATATCCTGACCACTGCACTGATCTCATATGCGAGTTTTCTCTGAAACCTGCCTGTGATATCTTGTTGAATTCCATTCCAATTCTGTGTGCGTCCAGTCGTTGAAGCAAAGGATTTTCCTGATAATGGAAGAACCTTTCCATTTCCCAAGGACTCACACAAAAGAATCTTGCAACCTCTTCCTGACCAATTGTTAAGGCCATCTTCAAAGCGAGGATTCAGAATGATATTTTCATCTCCAGCTTCAATAGAATTTCCTGTGCTTATCTCCTGTGTAGAAAATTTTAAACAAATCTGTTTGTAAGATGCCACAACTAAATTCTGTAGAAGTAGAATTTTAGTTCCTTAATATTCAACTGACAACAGAATGAATTGGATGCTTGAAAGTGAGAAGAAGGCCTCAATGTTTCTTCACCATTTAGTTAATGACAGTAAAAAGGAATTCATATGGATTAGCTGGAGAAGTATTGTTACAAGTAATCAGGTTGGGGTAAATTCCTATTACTTAGGTTTCATTTGAGATGACTTTCTTATTGCTTCTTAAAGCAGTTTTATAATACAAAAGTTTTAATTTTCGTACTAAAAAACTGTTTTAAAAAGCTTGAATATAACCGTCCCAAGCGAAGCCTTAGTTTCTAATGCTCTTTATTTATTTCCATTTTATCGGATAGAGCCCTTATATTTTTGTATAATGCATGCATGCTCAATATGTAATTTATATCAAATTGTTATATTTTGATTGAGTTCCAAAAATCAAGTTATTTGACATATATAGAATGCTCTGTGATTCAAGCAATTATATAATATATACACACATATGCAGCAATAATTTCATTTTGGCCCAGAACAAAAAAAAATTACATTTTTCATGAAAACACAAGATTCTAATTTTAGTTTCTGGATCTGGCTGCATCAGAGTACCTGAAAGTCATCTGTGTTGCACTTTAGGAAGTGATTTTCAGCCATGAATTAAGCTTCTTAATCCCTTTCTGCAACCTCTTAGGAAAAAAGAAAAAAAATTAAATTTAACAAATACATAATCATATAACAAAATGAAAATATGAAAATCAGTTCTTTTTTTTTTTTTTTTTCTCATTCACCTCAGAAACTGTTGATAAATAACTCTTCTAAGTTCCTTACTCTTTAGCATACAATGCTGAGGTCCCATATCTCTTATATAGATCACTAATTCCACTGAACTCGGCCATTGCTTAAAGGAAGGTCCAAGTAAATAAATAAATAGGAGTAACCAACAACCGAATGGTTAACCAGAACTGGAAGCCAAAGGAAGTGTTATATTGTATTAAAAACCAAAGTTATCTATAAAGCCAAGCAAAATTCATGGTCCTGTGTAGAAAGCTAATATGCTCACTTGTGGTATAGGATTGCTTGAACTCTTCTTCAGCTGAGCGCAAGCTTCCATTATCCTTGCATTGCAAAGCAAGGCTTTCCAATAACATCTCTATGCTCACCTGTTCTTAGATAAGGACAAATAGTTAGCTCTTTTGCATGAAAAAAGAAGCCTAGCTAGTTTTGCTTAGAACATGTATATAGAGGCATTCGAAGGTAACTTCCCTTGTTCCTGAAGGCTATTGATCGTGCAGGCATTAGCACATTTTCATTCGTAAAATAACTTCATTCCTTGACTTTCTGGGAATTTTGCTTGCAAAATCTGTAAGAATCTTGCCTCTCAATACAGTTGATAATACAGTATAGTTTTTGAATAGATGGGGACATGGGATAGGCCCATACAAAATATTATCATGACTTTAAGAAGGTCTAATAGATATGATCTTATATTGTTCGGTATTAATGAGCCCTTTGTCCACTCGTGAGCCAGTTTCTTGTTTAATAGCGACGCCTTCACCGCCATCATTGATTATAGGCATCACCGCATCAACGAACATCATCACCAACTCTTATCACCCAGCTCAAATACACACACGTAAGCTAAACTATCACTACATGAAAATCGCCCATTACTGATGGATTTTTTCAGTGGGCTATTCTCCGACGGCTTCCAGTGGATTTCCAGCTGATTGCAACGAAATATATTTGCCTATTTTTCTGCATATTTCCAGGGGCTATTCGACGGTTTTTCCGGTGGATTGTAATTATTATATTTTAAATAAAAAGTGTGGCTATTTTAGCACTTTTGCACTTCCAGCAAACTAGTAATTGGATCTTTGAACTATTTTTCATACTCACAATGAATCCCACAGTAGGCCGGCAGCGCGGCCGGGGGGGTGGCAGCACGGCCGGGCGGCCAGCTCAGCCGAGCGGCATGGCAACGGATAGAGCGGGAGGCAGCTGGGTAGGGCAGCGGGCAGCCAGGCAGGCAGCGGGAGAGGTAGCCGGGTCGGTGGGCTCAGTGCGGGTGGGCAGTGCCTGCTTCGTTTTTTAATTAATTTTTTTTAAATTTCCGACGACTTTATTCCGCCGAAAAGCCGCTAGAAAAATACTCACCAGTTCTCGTTTCCTAAGTGGCTTTTATCGGCAGAAAAAATATCTGCCAGAAAGTCGACGAAAAACTTAATTTCCGCAGGAAAAATCTACCGGTTATTGTTGATTTTCTTGTAGTGTATCCACACTCAATAAAACATATTAATAGAGCTATTACATAAGCTTAAAAGAAATGAATATACTGTCACTACTGAAAATTTTGCTCCTAAGAGGCTAAGATGATGGTCCATCAAACAACATAGTAGAACCTGCAATAAAAAAAAAATTATGAGTAAGTTTGATAATTCAAACTCAATAATAACTTCTATTTATTAAAACATAAATGACAAAATATTGGAGCTCGCAACATAAATAATACAAAAAGTATGATTTGCTGTGTAATAATAATATAATTGTGTCATCATGTTATCAAGTTGGGGTTTCAAGAGCCAAGATCGAATAAAAAATATTTTGTATTAATTTCTCACGTTGCTTCTCGTCCTACTCTGAGAATAGGAATAAATCAACAGTGAATTTGTCGAATTTCTTGATCCAAAATACTCTCTGATACCTCTTCATACAAATATTCTTTGAATCAACAATGTATTGAAATAAATTATGTGAGAATCATCATGTACATAATGCTACAGGAACGAGATGTGAAAAATATCTTACATTCCCGCAAGTCTCGAAGATATAGTAAAATAATAAGAAACTCTGCAAACTCTCATAATCATCTTAAAAAAATACAATGAAGCAATTATGTAGCTTTCCACTGCAACCAAACCTTGTAACTCCACACATAGGTGAAATATTTAATATAATTAGTACAATTATTTACCGTCACTTCCTACAACACAAAGGAGACTAGGAGAATCAATTTGCTGGGAGGGATGAAGCTTTCTACTACCGGCTTTTGGTTGAAGGAGGAAGAGTTCAATGACTATAAAGTATTTTTGGCTATTGAGGAGAAAAGAAATCAAGAAGAGAATAATGTCGGAGTTTTAGCCATCCTTAAATTGAGAGTTGAAGCGGGTCGGAAGTGAGGTGTGAAGATGCTCCAGTGTCCAAGTACCAATCTGATGGAGATGCAGTTTGTTGGTTTGTGAAGAAACTACGCTGTTGATTCGGCATTGTAGGCGTATATTGAAGATTTGTTCTGTGCCAGCATTGTGCAGCTATATGACCGGGTTTGTTACAGATTTGGCAGGTGACTCGTGGAGAAGCTGCATTTCTTGAAGGTCGACTGGTGGAGTTGAAGTTTCTTGGTGCGGCTCCCCTGTTTGAGGTAGAGTGGCCTCTGGTGGATTTGAATTGGTCAACTGGTGCATTTTTTATTTTGAAAGTTGCAAGAGCAACTGAGTCGGCAGTAGCTGTGGTGTCCTTGAATTGATCATTGTGGATATTAATCTCTTCACTGAGCAGCAAAGAGTAGAGCTCGTCTAATGGAATGTTGGACGAACGAGTGTGAATGGCGGTCTTAAAGGTGTTGTAAGACGAAGGCAGACCATTCAGTATGTGTAGGATTATATCTTCCGATTCTACTGTGGATCCAGCAGCTGCTATGTTGTCTACCAAGTGTTTTACATGAGTTAAATAGCCATTTACGGTGAGATCCTTCATTTCAATGCGGTATAATTCGTTCTTGAGTTGTATAACCCTCGAACGATTGGTAGGTTGTAAGCGCTTCTCTAAGGAGTCCCAGATTTCGTGAGTGGTTTGCAGAGTAAGCACATACGGAAGGATAGTCGGAGAGATGGTGGAGAACAGCGCCGCTGCAAGGTTTTGATCGGTTAACTGCCATATTTGGTAGAGCGGGTTCAGGATGATGCTTCGGTAGGCATACATCTAGACCGTTTAGAAAACCAGCAAAACCGTTCGCAGAAAAAATTTTAAAAACCTGCAATTTCCAAATAGCGTGATTATCACTATTGAGCTGGATGTTCACAATGTGCTTTATGTTGGAGATAATGAACTTCAACGGAGCGGGAATGGTGATGTCTGCCACTGTAAGTGTAGTAGTGGCGACTTGAGGTGTGGAGGAGATCTGGCTGTCGGCCATGGAGCTGGATCGGAGAGGATGTCAATCCCAGAGCTCTGTTATCATGAAGAAATCTGCAAGAAGAAGGTTAGGTAAAACAGAGCAAGAAGATAGAACAAGCTATGTGCATATTTCACTAACTGTATCATCCTGTATACATTAGGATATATATATCCAGAAAATGGTATCAAGTTAGTTAGGAAATCAGGAGAAGGAGCAGAGTAGTCAGGCGGCTGTAGCAATGAGCCATTACTGTAGCAGTGAGCCTTTACATGTGATGATTCTCTGCAGAAGGAGGTGGAGCAGTGAATATAAGCTTATTGGCTTATATAGGCTGTAGAACTTATCATTGGTATTAACAGATAAAGATGAGTAGAAGAATTGTGTGATTCATGTGATTAGAAGGGGGAAGGTGGTGTTATAAATTGACCTTGACCTGTTTGGTCCAGGGCTTTTTCGGGACACAGCCGACCCTCCTGCTCCTCTCTTTGCATGCTAACAGCACCAAATTGATCATTAGGCACAGAACCGAGCTGAGTCGCTTGTGCCCCTCTTTTATGGTAACAACCTATAACAAGATCTTCCTTCACTTGTGAGTTCAAACTTTCTTATTTTCTCCTCTTCTTCCTTCTATCTTCCTCTTCGTTCCCAAGATATATAAATAAATGTTCTCTTTTGTAATATTTTTGCTGAAATTGATATGGTGTTGCCTTGGTATATTAACTTATTTTGGAAGGGGATCTTATTTAAGTTTGATGTTAGATTTGATCAAATCTATATATTATTTTATATCTTTTAGATGTGTTATTAATCTAAAACTATTTGTGGAATTTTCTTTTAGTTTTTGTCTTCATAGGGCATCTTGGTAGGTCATAGATTATATCACGTTTGATGGTTGATTTAGTGTTTTCGGTGAAACTAAATATTTCTTAGGATATTCATTGTTATGCTTCGTAGTACATGCTTATAACTATTTGGCTTCACTTTTTATGGGACCTTCGAGTCGTTGTCCTCGTAGCTCTGTCGGTTGATTATCGAGTATGCTTGGATTCTTCGTGTTACTCGAATAGAGGTACGTAGCTATTATTTATTTTGATTTAAGTGTACCCTTCATTGTTAAAGGGCATAAATCAGTGCTATTTCTAATAATTTTTTAGTAATTAATTTTACTATCAATCTTGTTATTGTAAATTCTTTCATTTTATGCATATACTTATAATGAATTAACAAGTTTCATAAATAGAATATTCTTGATTTATTATTGCATAAGCTTATGTATATCAATTTTGTATTTTTATGCACATGTTCTAATTGAATGCAATAAATATTATTATTGACAATTCATATCTTATTATGAAAGAATATTCATCATATTGAAACTATACAATTCATTAAAATATGCTTATGAAAATTTTGAAAAATCATATGTTTGGATGCATTGATGTGTATGTTGGTAGAACCATATTGGTTATTGGATAACCGGGGCCAATGGGAACCAGAGTGATGAATTTACAAAAAATCTCTAGATTTTCTTGGGCTAGTGTTTATCTTCTCCATAATAAATATTTCATAAATTGAATATAGTTATATGCATATAAATGCTTAAATCTATAATTAGACATGATTTGAAAAAATAATAAATAGCTGACAAGTCATTTAGGTTTTAATGGTATTTAACATGATCATATTAGAATGATATTATCTGTGCAATAATTTGTTATATGCATTGTTTGTATTAGCATATTAAAATCTATCATAAGAATCATAGCATAACCCATGACTATTTTGATATAGTAACTATAAGTTGTTACTTCCATCCTGTGGTTGTTCATATTATATGCACCACCATACCTTTGTCATTTATTCTTTGATATATAAGAGTTTGTTTTTAAGTTTTATTTATCAAACTCACCAATTAATTTTTTTTATAGCAGGTCCTACAAAGCATGTTTAGTGGACCATCATCTCAAGATAAAAGTTATCACCATTAGTCTATTTTTTTGTGTTTTATATTTTGTAGTAGTTTATTATGCTTTCGATTTTGAGGGTTGGCTAGTTTCTTTCATGTTATTCGCCCTATTTATATTCCTTTGCTTGTGTCAGTATTATTTTCTTTGGACGGACTATTAGCTGAATTTCTATTAATGAAATGAATATTTAGTATCATTTACATTGTTTACTCTAATGTATTTCTTTGTATTATGAAAGTATAAAACATGCCTCATTATTCGGGGTGTATCGCCTTCCAGAACTAGGGGTGTAACATGTGGTCTCAGGGGCATAATCTATGTGAACTAGATGTGAAGGGTTTCACTCGAATAGTCCAAGTCGAGGCTTTAACAGTTTGGCTCGAATTGGTTTACGCCATGATGTTTGGCTCGATCGGTTTGGTTTAGGCCACACCGTTTGACTTAATTTGATTTATTTTATATATGTATTTGTAGGTTAATATTAGTTTTATATATACTATCATTAATTGTACTAATTTAAGTGTAAATTCAAAAGCTTTAAATCTTATCCTGATATATTTTATCTTAGAAAGATCTTCAAAATCTTTAGATTTGCATTAAAGTTAGGGCTACATATAATATCTAAGAACTTTACTAATCTCAATACAAATTTAAAAACTTTAAAGTTTATCATAATAGAAAATATATTAAGATTTTCTTAAATAGTTTTTTTAGAAAAATATATAAAATAAAATTATTATTATATACATAACATTCAAAATATACCAATAAAATAAAAATAACATCTTCCCGTTACAACCCCTAAAGATTAGTCCCGTCGCTTGCGCCACCAGCCATATCATGATATCAATGTTTGGCCTCCGAGCTCTTCTATCTCCCCATTACACCTCTATCGAAATTATTGAAGCTCCAAGGAAATCGCACGGGAGCTCGCTGGCGAATGCATCCGACGGGTCTAGGTGAAGATATCGATGGGTCCAGGCGGCGGCAGCGGCGGGAACAGCGACGTGCCGGGTGAGATCCGGCGAGTATACTGTGATATTCGTTAACTTCGTTAATAAAATGCTGGGTAAGGTTAAATTTAAATATTAATTATATAAATGTTAATATTTTGAATGCGAGAGAGAGAGAGAAATTCATTGTTTGTCGGGTGGAAATATCTGAACTCGCGGTCGGTGCAACGCGATCGGCCGTTTCTAGGATTACTTCTATCATTTAAAAAATTTCAACAGGGCTTCGGCGGCGGAAATGCCGTCGCGTGCGAACGTCGGGAGCTCCCCATTGAGGAGTACATCTGTAAGCGGCTTAGGGAGGCAGGTTTTGACGATTATACGGTGAAGAGAAGGCAGAGAGACACGCTAATGGCATATAACACAAGGCTCGAAAGCTAGATCTGATCTTCCTTTCATTTCACTCAGTGATGTTTACTGGTTAATGCTCAAGTTTCGTCCAGTGTTTATCTATTGTTTCCTTTCTTCTCCGAGCAATTTGGTAGTTGTTGATCATTTCTAGGGTTTAGGAGCGGATGTGTTACTTTTAACTCAGAGTAGACGCTTCTTTTTAAGTTTTTAAATCAAAATTTGGGCACTACTTTCAGTTTATTTTTTAGCTGGATCCAAGCAATAGTTTAGCTTGTGATTTGAAGGATATTTTCTGTGCTTTTTATTCGGAACCATGCCTATTTTGAAATGCTCACAGTGACGGGGAATTATTTCCCCAAAAGCTGGAGGCTTTTGCTGGTAGGTATATGTCGGAGAAGACAAGTGGGAGTGAAGCTCGGTTAGAGGCGAAGCAATTCAGGTGCAAGAGCATAAGAAATTTCTATTCCTTTTGTGAAAAACTGCGTAAAAATCAGATAAATTACAATTGCTTGTTGATTTATATGGTTTAAATCATCACTGATTTTCTAGGATTACTTCTGATATATCATCAAAAAATTATGTTGATTAGGCGCAAATTTTGAGGCAAACTCAAGTTGGAAAATTCAAAAATTAAATCGAAGATCATTTGAACTCCGATTTTAGCAAACTTATAGTCGAACTGAATGTCTCAGAAATACGAAACCCCCGACCACCAACTGATGTTGAAGTTTTGCCCGTTTGCCGACCGTTGTCGGAAATCTACCCAACACCGAACTTCTGCCTGTCGCCGGACTTATGCCTGTTGCTGGATTTCTACCCGACGCCAGACTTTCGCCCGTCGCTAGATTTCTACCCGACGCTGAATTTATACTCGTCGCTGAACTTCTGCCCGAACGCCAACTAACGTTGAACTTCTACATGGCTACCAACTGACGTTGGACTTCTACCCAACTGCCAATTAATGCCAGTTTTTTTGCCCAGCCACCAACAAACACCGAACTTTTGCAAGGCCACCAATTGATGTCGGACCTCCATCGCCTTCCGACTACGGTCCTTCCGACCTCCTTCGCCCGCCGACTACGGTCCTTCATTTGTCAGTAGACAATGGCCTTTCTAACCTCCGTCTCCCATTGACTACAGTTCTCCTGACCTTTGTCGCTAGACAACTATCTTTCCGACCTCCGTCTCCTGCAGCTACGATCCTTCCGACCTCCGTCTCCCGCCAACTACGATCCTTCCGACCTCCGTCTCCCGCCAACTACGATCCTCCCCCCCCGCCGACTATGATCATTCTGACTAAACGAACACATCAACTGTAATTCTTCATTTTTCTACCATGTAACACACTATGTATGATGTATATTTGTTACATCAAGCTAAGGCCTTCCCCCCCAATGAAGGGAATCATTTGTAATCTATTGCAAATACTAGTAGATTCATTCAAACTGGGCTAGGCCTCTGTGGTTTTTTCCCTTTTTTGAGTTTTCCACATAAAATCTTGGTGTCTCTTATTAATAATGCACCCTCTTTTTTATTTGATTGCGTGTTGGATCTTTGTACAAAACTAAGACGTTAAAATTTATATTTCTCTACCGTCGCGAATACTCTAGTACGCAACAACTTCTATCATTTCATTATCAATTGTTTTACTTTTAAATATATATGTTACATTTAAACATATAAATGATTGAATTATTAGAAGATTTTGTATATGCGAATCCTCAATTTTCTTTGTATGTATTCATAATATGTATTATATTAGTCAAATTGGGAAACCTAATCCTTTGTCATCCTACATCATGTTGAAGTTGGATTTGATATAGCAATGGATAAACTCATTTTCACCCAAAATCATAAGCCAAATGTTAAATTCCAACCATTTGGTATTTCAACCATCATATTTTTAAAATATCAGTTGGAGGACTAAGCTCAATACTCTCACACACCTTAACAATCTCTCTTTAACATGGGGACTCTTGAGATCACTCATCACTCTCCCAAAGCATCATCAAATATCATGCTCTAAGAGCTCACTCAACTATGTGGAGCCATCATATGAGTAGTTTGCTCTTTAATCTCTTGACTTTGGTGGAAGCCGATTGGGACCTATGGGAGCTAAAAATCACATGAGGGGGCCATGTGTCCCCCCTAAGTTTTTAATGTCGTTATGTATAATCAAGGTTATGAAAACCGGACCGGACAACGAACCGGAAGAATTAAATAAAACAAAAATAAAATATTTTTATGAACCGGCCGGTTCTTTCCAACCCGGACCGGTTCAACGGTTCACCGGTTGAACCGCCGGTTCAATCTGGTTTGCTCCGGTTCTATGCAGAGCCAGTTCTGAAGCTGGATCGGACCGGCCACCAGACCGGTTCACGGTTGAATCGGTTGAACCGGCCGGTCCGGTCCGGTTTTCAAAACAGTGTCTATAATAGATATATATTAATAAACTCTCATTATTTGATATTTTCAATAATAAAAATTAGCTTTGTGACCCTCCAAACAATTAATATTTTTATGTACCCCTTTGCCACTAAACTTGGGTCAAATGCATCAATTGTCAAATCTATTTTTTAATGTTTAAAATTGCATAATCGGGTATTGAGACGTTTTTCGTTCATGAGACGAGGCGTAAGCCTCAAGGCGTTTTGAGGCGTAAGCCTCAAAATAAAAAAAAGTGCGTAAACATAAGATGATAAAATTTGTATATACTAATGAATAAATAATATATAAAACATAAAAATGCACAATATATGAAGTGAAATCAAAATATCCCAATAATAAGACAACATGAAATATAGTTCAACTCAAATTCCGTCTTTTCCAAATCACAGTATTCTTTTCATTAACATATAATTCCAAAAATAAATATCAATGACATATCACATAATAACTCATAAGTCATCAGCACTGTCATCGCTAAGGGGGTCTTCATTTGAATCATCATTATGATGAACTGCTCTCTCTCCTTCCTCCTCTCCTATAGAGTCTAATGTCTCCCAATCAGCTCTTTTCTCAATATTCGTTATCTTTTTCTTCCCTAAATTTTTTTGAATAATTCTAAAATAAATAATAGTGTAATACATTAATAAAAGTCTAAGAAAATTATATTATTTATATATCTTTTTTAATTTTTTCTTCAGTTGTGGTGGATGTAGATGCTTTAAGACCATCAAAGAAATCAATATTTAAATCTTTATCTTGTAATTCAGATTGCATCACTTCAACTTCATCATCTACAAATCACTCATCATCAGATGCCATATCCTCGCAAAGAAAAGGATCTTCATCATCCATTAATCCTTTTTTCTTTAAATTCATATATTTGAGCCTCCTGTTGTACATAATGTACACACCAGTGAATTTATCCTCAATGTGGACAAGCAATTTCACCTCTTTGTATGTACTTTGTTATAGGTACTCCAATTTCTTTCACAGCCAGATGAAGAGCATATCAAGCCCAAATCTTTCACAGCAAAATACTGCAATTCTGGATTCCTATCGTCAAATTGAATCTATCACTCAACTAATATTTATATAAGAGAGTTTAATTAGAGAAAAAAAATAACTTTTAAATAAATATTTAAAACATTAAAGAAAATTACCTGGAAATCATTTGGCAATTGTATCATTTGCTTGTTGTAATTCAAAAAAGCCTTCTTTATTCCTAAAAGGTATCAATTGCATGTCAGCATTTGATCTTTTAGTTGCATCACTTATTAGCTGATCCATGCAATGATAAAATCTCAACTTTATTTCAAGATTTGTAGACTTGTTCTCTGTACATTGATACTGAGGATTTAGGTAATAATCAGCTACATGCAAGTGCCGGTGAAGTTATAGCTCCCACCTATCATCAATAATATTCCAAATTTTTCTAAAGCTACCCTCTTCGCCTCCTAAGTTGGAGGCATTCATTTTTTTGGCTTCATCTATGGCATTGTAGATGAAATCCATTGCAGGCTTTTTTTCAGCATCCACCATCCTTAAAGCTTAAACAAAAGGTTTAGTGGTTGTAATGTCATATAAGATACTTTGTCAAAATCTATTATTTAAAACAATTTTTTTAATCTCTTTTCCCTCAGCCTTCTTCTCCCAAGCACAACTCAACAACTGTACAGATGTGAACATTGCCTTTAAAAGTTGTCTAGCATCCAACATGCTCTCTAAGGTCAAGTAAGCGGTGGCAAATCTTATTGCTGCTGGCTTTAGAATTTCTTTCTTTGAAAATTTTCTCATAAGAGCTAGAACTCAAGAGTGGTTGTAAATAAACTTAGTATTTTTGCTTTAGTAAGTGCATTCTTATGTCGAGGTAGCTTCCCAAGCTTCTCAAGAATCAGATCTATGCAATGTGCAGCACATGGAATCCAGTATAGATGTTTCATCTCCAAAAGTTTGTTACATGCAGCCTTGTAAGCACTTATATTATCTGTCACAACTTGTACAACCAAATGTTCTCCAACCTTCTCAACAATGCTATCTAATAATCCAAATATGAACTCAACATCTTTAACTGATCAGATGATTCAGCTGACCTTATAAACACAGTACCATAAGAATTATTAATGAGAATATTAATTAGACTTCTATTTTTGATATCAGACCACCCATCTGACATAATTGTTACTTCTGTTTGGGCTCAAGTCCTCTTAATTTCTTCGATGCTTTTATCAGTGCTTTCCAACTCCTCATTCAGAATTCATTTTCTCAAATCATTCATGGTTGGAGGTTTGAACCCTCTCTCAAATGCTCCAACTGAACGAATTATGTTGTAATAGGCAGGTGATGTTGCAATATTAAATGAAATTGTATTTTTGTAGAAGAATCTGCCTATATCCTTACACACTATTATTCGTGTCTCCCTTGCATTTTCTGGGGCCATCTTCTGTGTGGTAGGAGGCCTATCCTCTGATGTGTTCACCATATAATGATCCATAGGCCCTCTAGCACCCCTAGATGAAATGGGCTTCATCGAAGATGATGAATCCCTAACGCTGCGCTTACTCCCGTAGTAAGAGGCATTATCAACTTTGTCCTCAAATTGCTTCTGTGCAAGATGTTTTGACGTGGTTGACTTATTCATATATGACTTTATCTCATCCCTTACAGTATCAAGAACTTTGGATCATAGAACAACATTCTTGTGAGACCCTGAAAGGTGATCCTTCATCCTAGTCACACCACCCTTCACAATTTTATCATAGTAATTGCATTTTAGATAGATATATATTTTATCACTTCCCCCTACATCCACCTAAGTGCTTTGTTTTCATGCTGGATCTTTTCTATGACCTGATACAGCTTTATCCTTACTTCTGACCATCCTTTATGAGAAGAATATATTAGACTATTAGTGTAATATATCAAATCCCTAAATATAATGCTTCACTTATTCTACATTAAGAAAACTTATATAAAGCATGCACTCATGAAGAAGCGGACTACACTCACTAACAACTATTACTAAAGATGATGAATATAACAATATACCAGTCTGCTGGGGGTTCAAGGGGGCACTGCCCTCTGGTGAGTTTCGACCTGAACCAATTTTTATTATAAGAGTGAAAGAGCAGTAATAGCGCAGCAAAAATGCAGTGACAATGACAGACAGATTGATTGTGGAATCTTACTTAGCAGAATATTGGAGGTTCTTATTGCAGAAAGGACCGATCTTGTGTTTCCATGAAGAAGAAGAACTTTCAGCGGTTGGTCAAAGGAAACTCCAGCCCAACTCGCATTAGACGATAACTCCAAGCAATAGGTGAAGAGCAACTCACGGTGGAAGGAAGCCGATGCCGAGCGAAGAGGGAAAAAGGTTGCTTGAAGAAGAAGGGAGAAAACTTGTTTTCGGGAAATGACGGAAGACTACATGAGGGTTGGGGGTCCGAACTGAACAAATATATATTAGGTTAGTTTTTTTTTAATTTTTAGAGGCGGGTGCCTCTAAAACTTGAGGCGAGGCGCGCCTCATTTAACTTGAGGCGTACGTCTCAAATCTTGAACTCATTGTGTGGGCTTTGAGGCTTAAAAGGGCGAAATTGCGCTGAGGCGCGCCTCTTATTGCGCAATTTTAAACCATGTTATTTTTAACCCCCAAAGTTAAGTTTATGAGTGAGAGACAATCACTTTGCATTTCAACATGAACTAAATATTCTCATACACCTTAACAATATGTTTAAAAGTAATACCTTTTAGTCTATTATATGATACCCATTGCACTTTTTGTTAGCTTTACTTATCCAAATATGGATTTTCATTAGGTGCGAGTTCAAAAAAAAAAACAATTTAATCTCCAGTGGCAATCTCTAAAAACAGTTGGACAATGTTGTATCAAGAGCAAGAGAGGTTAATGGAAGGATGGAGCATACTTAGTCAGAGGGAAGAACATATCTATGGAAGATTGAAAGACTTAAGCCATGCTGAAAAAGAATTTGTGAAAGCAAGGTTGAACTTTGAAGATGATTTGCACTACTTTAATTGAACCAAAAAAACACTTAGGAAGTTGCTGTATCTGCTCTTGATGCAAGGAAGATGTTTTTTTCTCTCTATTTATTTATAGCTTACAACAATATCAACATCAATATTTTATTCTACTACGTGGGGTTGATTATATGAATCTTTTTTCTCCATTTTGTCATGTTAAGAGTCAAATTTTTATTTATTTCTAATAAAAAAGTTTTTTCTAATATTTTCTAACCAAGTTTTTATCTTTTCTTTTATTTTTTATATTTTCTCGCACATTTTAATTCCATCACATTTTGATCTTAATATTATTAGTTTCTTTTTCTGACATAAAATTAGCTTCCTCATTTACAGTCACAATCTTGAATCTTACTCTAAAAAATGTTTTTGTTAATATTATTTAAATGCTTCCATCTAATCCTAGGACATTTTAAAGTCTAAAATTAATAAATGATGCTGGTACATAAACTCACTCAGAATAAATTTATTATCTTTGTAATCTAAATGATCTATTTTTCTTATAGGTAAATAATCAATTAGAGTTTTAATATATCCATTCTTATAAGTGATGAGATTCTCATTTCTTTTCTTAAATTATGTGTTAGCAATTATAAAAAAAAAAGAAAAATCTAATATAGTCATACCATCTTTATTAGTCGCTCTAACCTCATAACCATCATAATACTTTTAAAATTTCCTACCTTCCTAGAATATATCCTTTTAAATCTCCTCCAATAAAAATACTTTATTCAAGCGGTATCTTTTGTACTAATTCTTATAAATCATTCCAAAATTTTAGTTTTAAACACATTTCTAAACCTACTTAAGAAGCATAAGCACTTATGATATTAATAATCTTAGAAACAACAATAATCTTTAAAGCTATAATTTTATCTTCAATTATATTAATTTCTACCGCAGTATCTTTCAATTTAAATATATTATGTGTATACTAATAAACATGCAGGCGTCATTCAATTATTCTTGCTAGAAATCTAATATTTTTTCATTTATTTCCTCAGTAGGAGATAAAGGGATCAAAGATGAATATAAATCTTCTTTTGAAAGGAAGTCCTGTGATTTTGAAGTGGAAAAGGCACAGAGAATGAAATCACTGGAGGAAGACATGACAATGAAAAGAAAAACTTATAATGTCTGTGACATTAAGCTTAAACAGTGAGAACAACAAATTATGAAAAATGAAAAAATTCAGTTGTGTGAGCTACATTCCATATAGGGCAGGCATAGATGTATTAAAAAAATTCCAGCTTTTGGAGGATAAAGAGAAGGCTTTACTTCTTATAGAAAAGACTGTGGAATCAAAGAGGCAGGATATGCAATCCAAAAAGGAAAAAATTAGTAAGATTCAGGAAGAACTTAAAAAAATTACGATTTCACTTGAAAATGAAAAAAAAAATTGTGAAGGGCAGAAGATGTCTCTTGCTGCAAATGAGAGATCAAGCATCTTGCTCTGCAAAGAAAAATGAAAGAAAAGATTGATAGCTTTACTCTCAAAAGATGACACTTGATGTCGTCCCTTGGCATTTTGATCCCATGGTTATGATGGGGATCCGTGGGAGGCTCACCTGGATTGTCCCGATCTCCTTCCATATTTTGGTGGCAGATTTAGGATTTTATTAAAGCAATTATGTATGATTTTGTAATTATTTATTTCTTTATTAAGATATCTTGTATAAATCTATAAATAGGGACATGTTCGAGCAATTAAATTAAACTTTTTCTCTATCCAATTCTCTAAATTTAATATGGTATCAGAGTCTAAAGAGATATCTATGAGTTCCTCCACTGACCTTCATTGCCATTCTCATTCAGAGACTAAAGAGAAGGAAGCGGAGAGGAGCAAGCACCTTCATTATTGGCCTTCTCTTGTTATTGCTACTACTCTTACAACCAACTCATTTTTCATTGCTGTTCTGCACCTTGCTGGCTTGATTAATATGGCCTTCATCGCTATCCTTTGCAACCAAATTGTTTGAAGCTAATTCCTCCCAAAGCTCTATGAAGGACTCTATGGTGCACTAAGGAAAATGAGATCTCCAAAATATGCAATGTTCTTATCGCTTAAATAAGAAGAATTACTTGAAGTGTTCTCAATTTGTGAAGACTTATTTGAAATGGAAATGAAAGATGAATCACCTCCTTGTGAATCAAAATGTACAAGAAAATATAAAAAAATAAGAAGATTTATTATAAAAATTGATTTAATCATTTAACTGTAAAAATTCTGATAATTGAAAAAGATATAAAGAGGTCTGTAAAGAGTCTAAAAAAGCAATTTGTCATGTAAAAATTTTAGCTTTTAATGATTTATATAATATATTAGATACTAAGGAGAGTGAAAGATATATGTATAAGTTAGCTAAACAAAGAGATAGGAGTAGTAAGGATTTAGTTTAAGTGAAGTGTATTAAGGATGAAGATCAGAAAGTGCTTTTACTAGAAGAAGATATTCAATAAAGGTGGATGAGTTATTTTGTTATGCTTTTCAACGAAAATTATGAGAATACGATTGACTTTAGTAACCTTAGTACCTTAAATGAAAATAATAATTTTTGTTTTTATTGCCGTATTGGTAAAATTGAAGTTAAATAGGCTTTAAAGAAAATGAAGTGTGGAAAAGCTGTTGGACCAGATGATATTCCAATAGTGGTGTGAAAATACTTAGGAGATGAAGGAATTTCTTAGCTTACTAAACTTTTTAATATTATTTTGAAGACTAAAAAGATGCAGATGAGTTGGAGAATGAGTGTGATGATTCTTATTTTATGAATAAAAGTGATGCACAAAATTGTTCGAATTATAGAGGAATTAAGTTAATGTGTCATCATACCTTAAAATTATGGGAGAGAGTTATGAAGCATAGGTTGCGTCGTGACACTAATGTTTCTCAAAATCAATTTGGATTCATACCAGGTAGGTCTACTATGGAAGCTATTCATTTATTGAGAGGTTTAATGGAGAAGTACAGAGAGAATAAAGAGGATCTACATATGATTTTTATTGATTTAGAGAGCATATGATAAAGTTTAAAGAGAAGTGTTATGGAGAGTTCTACATAAGGGGTTAATAATGCTTATATTTAAGTCATTAAGGATATGTATGGAAGAGCTGCTACTTGTGTTCAAATACAAGGTGGTTTGACCAAATATTTTCCTATATCAATTGGATTACATCAAGGGTCAGCATTAAGTCCATACCTTTTTGCTTTAGTCATGGATGTTCTCACTAAACATTTGCAAGAGGTTGTATCTTGGTGTATGCTTTTTTGCTGATAATATTCTTATTGTTGATAAGACTAGAGAGGGAGTTGAAGGTAAACTAGAATTATGAAGGTCAACCTTATAGTCTAAAGGTTTTTATTTGAGTAGATCTAAAACTGAATATATGGAGCGTAATTTTAGTAATAATAGATCTAGTGAGAGAATTGTGATTTTGGGTGATCAAGTCAGAAATAAGAGTACACATTTTATATATTTTGGATTTATTGTTTAGAGTGATGGTGAAATAGATGGGGATATTGTTAGTAGAATCCAAGTTGGATGGTTGAATTGGAGGAATGTATCAGACTTATTGTGTGATAGAAAAGTCCCTCTCAAACTTAAGGAAAATTTTTATAAGATGGTGGTGAGACCTGTAATGCTTTATGGTGCAAAATGTTGGCCATTAAAAGAGAAGCATAATATTAAAATGTTTCAGAGATGAGGATGCTCAGGTGGATGAGTGGCTTTACTCTTAGAGACAGGATACGAAATGAACATATACTTGAAAATATTAGAGTAGCTCTAGTGGAAGATAAGATTAGAGAGAGTCACCTTAGATGGTTTGGTCGCATAAAACAGTGGCCTTCTGATGACATGTTTAGGAAAGTAGTTGTATTAGATTTGACTTATGTTAAGAAAGGTAGAGGTAAACCTAAAAAAATTTGGTTAGAAAATATTAGAAATGACATTTCTTTATTAGATTTAGATGAGAATTTGACTTTTAACATGATACAATGGAGAAAAAAAAGATTCATGTAGCCGACCCCAAGGTGGCATAAAGGCTTGTTGTTGTTATTGATGAAGCAGACTCCATGATCATGTCATAGTTGTTGAATTCTATGACACCGAAAATTAACGATACTTTTATGTTTCTATCTATTACAAAAGACATATTGGATGTCGCCAGACAAACCTTCTCGAATGCTCGGGATGCTGCACAAATCTTTGAAATTAAAGTAAATGTGATAATCACAAAACAAGGAAGTAAGACGTGACTGAATATGTCACTCTCCTTTAAAGCTTGCGGCTAAACCTTGATTACTACAGATACATAGCGATCAAGTGTCTATAAGGTGCTGCTATCCTGAAAAACTTTATTGAGAAAAATAGAGTGTATGACTTTCTTGCTGGATTAAATGCAGAGTTTGATCAGGTAAGAGTTCATATCCTTGGCAAATAGGAGACACCTTCATTAAATGAGACCATTTCTCTCATTCGTGCTTAGGAAAGCTGAGGGGTAATGTTAGAGCCAAAGGTAGTTGAAGGTTTAATAATGGTGTCAATCAAAGAGGCACCATGGAAAGAAAAAATGTAAGAATTCCTCAAAATCTAAAGACAAAGACTCTCGTTGGTATAGTTATCGTAAGAAATCAAGACACACAAAAGAGATATGCTGGAAGATACATGGAAAGCCCCAAGGAGTGGAATGAAAGAAGTGGACAAAAAGGCACATCACAAGCCAATACTACAATAAATTTGCCTAACCCAGAAACAGAGTCCAGCTTCAGAGAGCTCAATAAAGAATATATTAATAAACTAAAACAACTCCTGAAAGTCCTTGAAAACCACGTGCATCTTCTTCTCTTATACTTTTAGGTAAGTTTTTTTATATCCATTGGATTATCAATTGTGTCTCTAGAAATCATTTGAAAGGATTATGAATCATTAACTCGGGAGCCATTGATCATATGACACACTGTACTACCCATTTCATCAAATATCCCTTATCTCCCTCCCTCCCTCTAAAAATGTGCTCTAAGTATCTCAATTATCCACAAACCTAATATTTATATAAAAACTTATCAGTGACCATAATTGTCGAGTCTTATTTTATTATACTTGTTGCTTATTTCAGGACCTGGGATCGGGGAAGAAGAATGGACTTGCTAAGGAGAGAGATGAGTTGTACTACCTGGAAGAGCTGAATAAATCTAATATTATCAATAATGACTATTCTATGTTATCCCTAGTTGATAAAAAATCTACTATTTGGATTCACGATTTTAGACTAGGACATCCATCTTTTGATATCTTAAGAAATATGTACCTGAAGCTTTTTTATAAGTTGAAAAATGAATTTTTTTCATCGTGAAAACTTGAGTTAGCCAAGCATAAATTTCAAACAAACATGATAGATATAATACTCCATTTTATTTTATTCATAATGATAGTTGGGGATCCTAAAAAATTCCTAGCATCTCAGGGGCCTGATGGTTTGTATTCTTCATTGATGACTGCACTCGAGTCTCTTGGGTCTTTCTCGTAAAAAATAAATATGATGTTAGAACTATCCTCCCCATTTTTTGATACCATGATCCAAAATCAATTCAGTGTAAAAATAAAGAAATTTCGTTCCGATAATGCTAAAGTTTACTTTAGCCAAACCCTATCCTCCTACTTTAAAAAAGAATGTATTATTCATGAGTCTTCCTGCATTCACACTTCACAATAAAATGGGGTTGTAGAAAGGAAAAATGGTCATCTTCTAGCCTCCACTCATGCACTTCTATTCCACCACAATGTACCCAAAACTTACTGGAGGAAGCCCTTCAATCACATATCTCATAAACTAACTACTTTCAAATACATTGGGACTACAAATATCAAGAGATATGCTATCCTCTTTTTACCTCGAATTCCTAACTCATAATAATCTTATACTCAGAATCTTTGGGTGCACTACCTATGTTAACATTCACAATTAAAATAGAGAAAAATTAGATTCAAGAGCACTCAAATGTATCTTTGTTGGATATTCATACACTCATAAAGGTTATAAGTTTTATCATGCCTCCACAAAGAAAACTCTTATATATGTTGATATTATCTTTGATGAAATAGATCCTATTTCTCCAAACCTCATCTTCAATGGGAGACTGAAACTATGGAAGATGAGGAAAGTGAGATTGCCCTTCTTGGTCTTCTAGCTCAACCTCAAATCAATTCGTCTAAACCTAAAATCAAAGTCAGAGAAATTGAGGACAAAGTTATTATGGATAATAAGAGGTTTGGGCAAGTGTATTTCAGGCGTACAAATCCAAACTATACTCTAGAGCAGATTACATAGTTTGAACCGTCTCCTGAAGTTGAGGTAAATATAAGTTCACAAAAAAAAACTCCCCTTGTACCACATAACTAACTTTGTATTCTTCCATAACTTCTCACATTCACACAAAATTTTTTTGGTTACACTAAATGTTATTCATATTCTTAATGATATTTCTGAGGCGTTATCTGATGAAAATTAGAAAATTGTCATGAAAGATGAAATGCAGGCCCTGAAAAAAAATAATACTTGGCAGATCACCGACCTATAAGTAGGAAAAAAACCAAATGAGTGTTCTCTGTGAATACAAAGTTGATAGTACATTGAAAAGGTATAAGGCAAGATTGGTGGAAAAAGGGTACACTCAGACATACGACATTTACTACCAAAAAATTTTTGCACTTTTGGCCAAGAAGAACAATGTGAGGATCTTGTTGTCGCTAGCAGCTAATTACAATTGGCATCTAAAACAGTTGCATATCAAAAATGCATTCCTACTCGGGGGCTTGGATGAAGAAATATTTATGGAGATTTCACCAGGATTTAAGAAGAAATCTGGGGGTGATAAAGTATGTAGGTTAAAAAAAGCTTATACGGGCTAAAGCAATTACCTAGAGCTTGACTATGAAGATTCTCAAAAGTTGTGCTACTTAATGGTTATCGGCAGAGCCAAGGGAAGACCATACATTATTCTTTATGCACTCAGACTCAGGGGAAGTTACAATTTTATTAATTTATGTGGATAATATCATCTTGACTGAAAATGATGAAAAAGAGAGTAATTCTGATGAAATATTTTTTCAAGGAATTTGAGATCAAAGATCTTGATAGATTAAAATATTTCTTTGAAATTGAAGTGTCCCACTCCAACAAAGGATCTTCTTTTCACAATAAAATTGCATTAATGATATTCTTAAATAAACATGTAAGCTTGCTAATAAACAACACTAATACTAGTAGAACTAAATCACAAATTGGGAGTAGCTAAAGAAGATCTAAATATAGATAAGGGAGCTTACAAGAGACTTGTGAGGAAATTGATCTATCTTTTCCACATTAGTCCATATATAGCATTTGTTGTAAGCATGGTCAGCCAATTCATACAAAAATCCAAAGCAGACTTATATGCAAGTTGTAAATAGAATACTGCACTATCTTAAGGGGAATCAAAACAAATGGATTCTTTTCAGAAGAGACTGTGGAATAACCCCAGAAGTATATACTGATATAGATTATGCAAAATCCCAGTAGATATACGATTTACCTCAAGATACTGCACATTCTTTGGAGGAAACCTTATTAGATGAAGAAGCAAGAAACAAAATATGGTGGCACGGTTAATGCAAAAGCATAATACAAAGCTATGATCCTGGGAATATGTGAGCTACTATGGATCAAGATGATTCTAGAAAGCCTAAGGATCAAGTAAGCAGGACCCATAAAACTACACTGTAACAATAAATCAACAATCAACGTAGCTCACAATCTAGTTCAACATGACAGGACTAAGCACATAAAAGTGGACAGACATTTCATAAAGGAGAAACTAGATAGTGGTCTTATATGTATCTACCATGTCTCATCAAAAGATCAGCTGTGAATATTCTTACCAAGGGACTTGATAACTCTATATTTTTTAGACTAGTTACCAAGCTAGGTATGACAGATTTGTATTCCCTAGTTTGAGGGAGAGTGTTAAATCTGAGCCGTCTATTGGCATTTTGATTAGGGGTGTCAAAATGGGTCGACGGGTCGGACTCGAGTCAAACCCAAGTTGACATGGGTCTAAACGGGCCAACTTGAACCTGACCCATTTTTTCAAAAGGGTCAGGTATTTCAACCCAGACCGACTCACGTGGGTGACAGGATTGACCCAACACGACCCGCCAACCCACTTGATTAAAAAATGGGAGGGACGGCGAGTGTGACGGTTTGCGAGGCAGTACGACGGTAGATGGATGGGTCGACATCTTCTGGCTACACTGTGGCAGACGGCTCTGACTTAGTGACTCTTGTCGACTGATGCCTGGCGGTCAAGGATGGAGCCACAGAGGACTTGGGTCGTGCACTGACTCACACGAGACTCGGCACGGCGGGCTGGCGGTAGTGATGGCTCATGCTCGGCACGCACTGACTCACGCTAGTTGAGGTCAAGCTTGGTCACGCACTGACTCACGCAAGCACAGACGAGTTCATTTCGCATGAGACGTCCAGACTAGCCGACTAGGTCTAGTTCACAACTCACGCACTTGATGTGTTGATTTCAGGTTTCCGGTCTTCCGGGTCAACCCGAACCCGACCTGTTTTGCAAACAGGTCGAAATCTCAAATCCGAACCTGAAATTTTTTTTGTTCGGGTTAGATTTTGACACCCCTAATTTTGATCCTGCGGCTAGGTGGGAATCCATGAGAGGCTCACATGGATTGCACCGATCTCCGCCGTCCTTGGCATTTTGATCCCATAGCTAGGATGGGGATCCGTGGGAGCTCACCTGGAGTGCGACGATCTCCTTCCTTATTTAGCTGGCTGATTTAGGAAGGATTATATATTTATATTAGAGCAATTATGTATGATTCTATAATTATTTATTTCTTTATTAAGATATCTTGTATAGATCTATAAATAGGGACAAATTTGAGCAATAAAATTAAACTTTTTTCCCTCTCCAATTCTCTGAATTTAACAAATATTTCTTTAGAAAGGATTACTGATGTTACTTTCCATCAATGTACTGAAAGCAGATTATTAGCCAGCTTGAAGCATCTAACTGGAAATACTGCAAATGTACGGACATTCTGGTTTGAGAGCAACAGACCAGAGAAAAGCAACAGTTCAATGGAGGGTATCTTAATTGCAGCTAATGAAGAGAAATGTAGATATAATAATTAAAGTTTGAATTTGTTTCCACTGGGAAAAGGGAGACTTATTGATGCTGTATCTAATGATGATAGTGATTCACAGTTAGAGCGTGCTCAAAATAATCCGAGTGTCTATAATTGTCGTTGAGATGGAGGAAACTCTCGACTGGTGTAAGTAATTTTTGTTTGTCTATATGGGCATGATGTCATACTATTCGTTTTTTTGACATTCAGCAAGCACATGTTTCATATAATAAGAGCAAAATATCTATCTTTTTAATTAAAGGTTTAGTATCACTCTTTATTATTTGATGGACCGACCTTAGTATAATTATTTATTTTCAAGATATTTCTAAGCAGAGAAGGCTTGTTGGTTCCCATCCTTTTAAGTGGATAATATTTTGAGGATATTTAATTATCTACTTGTTCTTATTCGAGTTTTTTTTTTTTACTTTTTAAAGATCGAAATTATATTATGTAGAGTCCAAATTAGAAACTAATGTTTTTAAACCCCAACTTGTAAAATGTATCTAGTTAAACTTGTTTTGAGCATGCTCTAACTGTGAATCATCATCATCAAGAACATGTCATTTTTTGTTTCTCTTACTTATAATAAAATGGTATCATGAAATTGGGTTTTATGGATGGAGTGATTAATGAGGCTATGAAAAGTATCCAGCTATTTGACTGTTTTCTAGTATCTATTGACATTTTTTACCATCATGATGATCAAATTTCAGTTGGCATTGTTTAATTGTACTTTGAGTCACATAGAGTCATATGTCCTTATTTGTTTTTGTCACTAGCTTATATAGTTTGCCTATTTTTTTGGTATTAAACTTGTTTCTCATTTGTTTATTAAGGATATGTTAATCTTTAGGATTTGGAGATTCTTTATAAAAGGACTGTTGGTGGTCATTTGCACTTTGACTGTTGGATGAACTGAGCTCCTTTCCTTCCTCGAGGATTTCTACACCAATCCAACATAAGATGTACAGGTGTTTCCATCTCTTTGCTTTGAGGATTTACTATGCAGCTTTTTAACTGGATCATTCTTTCCCACCATCTTATCCTCTATCTTATTCAGTTCTCCTTGGATTTCACCATTCAACTGCCCATTCCATATCATTTAGTATCAAAGCAACAATTCTATCTGAAAAGTTTATGAAATTTATATGGTATTATTGTATTCCTTCTCTTTTACATTTTCATTATGAATTAAGTTCTCTTATGGAGTTTTTCTCTACGTAGACTTTCCTTGCCTCTTCTTCCCATTGCTAAGTGCGTGAATGCTATTAATGAGAAGTGCTCGTTTTCAATCTCATATTCATGTCGTATTGCCCTATCCAATAGGTTCCCCTTTCTCAAACAAAACGACTTGTAACTCAAATCCTAGTCACATTACCTTCCAGTCTTTAAAATTCTAAAAATTCTCATTTTATTTCTATTCAAATTCAAATTCCAAAATTTGTAATCACATAAGAAATTCATGAAAGCCATCCACTAAACCAGCTAACCTAGCTCAAATTCTAATTAGACAATTAAATTGAAAACCCAAAACCAATGAAAGAAACCCTTCATCAGTTTGATGTTGAAATTAAACTAGATCCCCAGTTGGAAACCTCACCTTTATCCTTGTCCTAATCAATTAGCACTTATTATGCTCTGTTTATTGTTCATAAACAATAACCATTAATACTAACTCCCCTCTTTTTGTTTCATTAATGATACCCTCAATGCTAACTCCCTCATCTATTGCACCCAACTCAATTTTCATAATTTCTCTCTTGAATTAGACACCCCCTCTTCCCATTTAAAGGGGAAAAAACATTCATAAACGATCTGAAAAGGGACAAAATGCTATATTCATTCTTTATGACTATTTTTTATCTTCTTGTCGTGGCATTCCTCAGAAGATCTACTACTGCTTCAGTGCTTCTTAATTGGTCCTCAACCCATGAGTTTTAGTTTGGTGGCATTTTCACGTGTGGTTATGGTAAATGATT
This sequence comes from Dendrobium catenatum, assembly GCF_001605985.2. NCBI lineage: Eukaryota > Viridiplantae > Streptophyta > Magnoliopsida > Asparagales > Orchidaceae > Dendrobium > Dendrobium catenatum. The sequence continues at coordinate 5,688,167 of NW_021318595.1, forward strand.
GCTTGTTTGGTGGAGTCCATTGTTTAGAGCCCTATGCTGATCGCTTTACCTACAATTTTGGCACCATTATTTTTGAATGCTGCTTGAGATCTGAGTTGCTATATCAGTTTGCCAATTATTCTATGCTTCCTTTGTGGTTAATTATCTTAACTTTGACTTCTGCGGTCTATTACTCTTTGTTTTACAGCATTCATATTTAAACTGAAAATTATGAAATTGGATAGTGGTAAATCAGAAATTTCTTCATTTATTGATCCCCTGCTATTGTGTTTTTTTCCCAGATTGGAATGATTGTGGATTATGAATCAGAAGAGGTTTTGTTGGAGGCTGTTGGTTGTGCTGGTTTAGATTGGGTAAGATAAAGTAACAGTTTTCGCTCTTTGCTGAGCCCTCCACAACTTGCATGATTTTGTTTAAAAATCTGCTATTATTTACTGTAAAAATTTCATGTTCTTGTTAGTTTAGCAAACTGAATCAATGAGTTATGTAGAGAATAACAGTCCACAAAAAAACAGATTCATGATAGCAAATATATGACCACTTTATTGATCATTCCCATGCTGGATGTAAACAATTTCTTCAGAGCCAACGTATATGACAATTAGCATAATATAAGCCTTTTTACGTTACCCAGCATTCTTGTGTTATTTAATTGTGTTAAAAAGATGCACGTTCATTAGGATGGTGCTGCTTAGCGCTTTCTTGTATTTTAAAATAACTTAGATCTTAAGTCAATGCTGTTTTTTTATGTGTTCAAAACTTGCTCTTTATTTTACACTTGTGCCAATGTGTCAATGCTGGCTCCTGCTTTTGGACGATCCACACTTATTTTACTGTCAATGTGCTCATCTTTTCTTTATGAAAAAAACTTCTATGACAGTTAATATTCTGCAAGAATATTTATGGTGTATTCTACTGTTGACTAATTAAAAAAAAAAACAAGAAAAAAAAGAAAAGAAAGAACAGAAACTAAAGGATGCATCTCTTTACGAAGCCTCCTCTAACACCTCCTAGACGACCCACGCCAAGCAGCCGATTGCCGAATGACACATCGCTTCGCTACTGTATCTCCTTTTTGGCAAATCAAGCTAATAAATACATCAAGAAAAAAAAAACAACAAGGTCCTTCGCAGACAGCTGTTCCACCAACTTTATGTTGCCAATATTGATTGTTTTGGAGTTCTTCTTCTTTGGTAGGCTTTCATGATTGTCGGTTGGTTCGTCATTTTGGTAGATTATTTCACAATTTGCTTGTACAATTTTATGATCTGATAAAATATATTGATGTCTAGCATAGTGCCAAGAGATTGCTAGTTAGTAAAACAATAAATCCAAACTTTTTATGAGCTTGTGCAAATTCTTATGAGGAAACAATTTGTACTTGCATTATGGCAGTCTAAGTGCATTTTTTGGTTGATGCTAGATGTGTAAATGGTCTTCGAAAACATTAGTGATATTTATATTCCTTGATGTGTGAAGATGTAGTTGTAATAATCATCTTTAGTGTATTACATTCACGTCATAAAATTAGTGTTGAGCCAATAGTAAATGTGTGGCGTTCATTTGTAACACGTCTCATCTATGTGTGGCATTCATGTGTAACACGTCACATCTAACATTGGTGGAATAAATACCCAGTTAAATTGATGCATGAGAATGCTCAATGATTTGGAGATTTCTCTTATTAACCTTCGTGATATTAAATGATTGGGAGTAGGTTAGATGTGAGCATAACCCGAGGGAGGATCGACTGTATTTGTGCTCTCCCCAAAATGTGACTAAATGGTAAAACTTATCACAACAAGTGGTACATGTGAATAATGAAGATCTTGTTCCAATATTTCCCCAAAAAAGGGTTGTTGATAGACATAGCATGAACGATAATGATTATAACCAGTTGATAAAAGATCTTCATCAAATATAAGATCAAAGACCATTGATGTCATGATAAGGAATCTCCTCAATAACACGTTGCATTTATGTTTTACATTAATATGGCATCTCACACACACACACACACTGTCTCTCTCTCTCTCTCACACACACACACACTCTCTCTCTCTCTCTCTCTCTCTCACACACACACACACACACATATATATATATATATATAGGGGTAGAATTTATCTTTTTTTATGGTGGAAAACTCATTATATAAAAAATTAAATATAAAAATAAATATAAGACTAAATTTTATATATCATTATAATTGATGATTTAAACAAAGCTTATAATTTTCTCAATTTATTTTCTATTTTTTATAAAGTTGCTTTACTATTTTCAAATATGTCTTTTGAATCTATCCATCTCGTTAACATTGTACTCCAAATCGAAGGTTGAAGCCCTGAGTAAGCAAGATGACTGTTGCTATAAATTTCTTTTGGTCTTTTCTCTTCAAATATTGATCCATTTATTAAATCCTAAACATAGGAAAAACTCTAAATTTAACATAAATAATTGGAATCTCTAACCGAATATGTATAACTAGAGCATTAATATGAGCTAAACAAAAACAAAAATAATAAAAAAAAAGTGCAAGCAATTATGAACAATTTTTTATAGATCATTTACTAGAACCAAATTAATTGCCTTGTCTCAAGCAACACTTGTAAAGAAGTGTCTGAGGTCTTTGTTTCTAGTTTATCTTAACTTTTTGCTATTGCTTTTTCTCAATTTATTGTCTCTATTTTTTAATGGTGTTGTACTTTATTAAAAATAAGTTGAAAATTAATAGTACAAAATAACAAATTTCTTATGCTATTACCTCAAAAGAGTACTTTCGAATTTTCTATGTGGAGGGAAAAGATCAAAGTATAACCTTCTCAAATAGGCTATACCTTTTTTTTTATCCAAAATATTGGCAAAATAGAGTATATATGAGGGGGAAAAATTAACTAAATTTCACTTATTATTTATTAAAATTGCAATTTTGAGTGTTTTGAGCGTGGGCAATTGCCCAACCTCAACTATGCATGGTTCCGCTTATATATATATACACACACAACACATATATAAATATCTATCTATTTCTATATGTATATATATGTATATGTATATGTATACGTGTGATGTGCCACATCAATGTAAAACATAATTGCAACGTGTCATTGAGGAGATTCCTTATGATGACATCGACTTCCTCGACCCTATATTTGATGAAAATCTTTCATCAATTGCTGGTTATAATCATTGATCGTTCATGAATTTTTTTTTTGTGTTTGGCTCAATGTTATTCCATCTCCCTCCATAGAAGCCACATTTTGTTGTTATAATAACTCATTTATTGCTTGTAGATAGAAAACATGTTTTATAACGTCATGATTTGTTTTCACTCCTTATGTGTGAAAATGAAACCATCATTTTTTATAAAAATTGATGATTTTAAGAGTTGTAAACACTTATTTCTACTATATTTAACTGTTACCAAATGATGAAATTAAAAAAAAAAAACCATTTTCAAATAACCAATTGAGTCACTAGAAAATTTCAATAATGCCATTTAAGTTATTCCAGTTGGAGTGGAACGTTGATGGTGGTTTTTACTACTTGTAGATCTCAGTGTAAAGCTTCCATCCTACACCACATGGCCTGATGCTTCAGGATCAATGCCTTACAGCACTAAGAAAAAAAAGGATGCTATACTTACTAATAGATAAATCAATTTTTTGACTAGCTTTGATGCATAGACGAATCAGTAATGATGTCCTCGTTATCAGTAGTGTTCCCAGTATTTATAGGGATATTTATAAGTTTAGAACCTAGAAGACAGTCTTATCAAAAGATATTGATCATATTTCTCACAGAAAGAGTTCTTTTTTGTTGCTAAGAAAGTATTTTGGTGACTTGGTCTGCTTAGCTTTTTAGGTTAAAACATTTTAGTATATAGTGTCTAGCTTCAGAGATGACATTTTTGACCCCTCTCAATGAGTAAGATGTCATCAATATAAATAACTTGTGTGATGAACTTTCATGGTGCATGATTGACAATAATGAAATGATTTGAATTACAATTACCATGATCAATCTCGGCTAGATCTTTATAAAATTTTTCAAACCAAGCACAAGGACCATGTTCAAGTCAATTGATGCAATTTTAAGAGGTCATATGCGACTCTCCCCCTAAGTAATATACATAGGTGGTTATTTAATCTAAATTGACTTATGAAGTTCATCATAGAGGAAGATATAATTTGCATCCGTTTATAGCCATATTGTTTCATTGGAGAGAGTGTCGAAGTAGTCTGATTGAACATTTCCGCAACCAACAAAACTTTGTAGCAATTGATTGAACTATGATGATGAAATTTAGCATCTTAGCATCCATAACATTTTCCATAAAGGATTTTGTAGTGCTTTTTGAGATACCTTGGGAATGGATATAGATGATAGGAGTAAGATAAATATATGAAATGAATGGAATAAATGTTAACCAACACAATAAGTTTTCATATATGTTCTCTATGGTAATTGATTAATGTAGATTAGAGAGCTTATAGGTAGATGGATGTTTAGTTGAAACTGATGTGGATACAGGCATTGTTATGAAAGATTGTCAATGCCATCGATATTTTAAGCCTTTAGGGAAGATGTAGTTATAGGAAGTTTTGGAGGAAGAGGGAAAAGATTAAAGTGTGTTCTCGTGAAAAGTGGCATCGATGTGTAGTATATGAGTGTCATACGAGAGAATCATAATATTTATATATATTTAGAGGAAATTGAATACTAAGAGAAAATATAGCTTGGATGGGATAAATAAGAGATGTGTGAAAAGTTATTGAGAGGAAATTGAACGCGATGGATGAGATAGCATGTGGTCAAGACCGTCCCCACTAGCATGTAACATTCATATGGAATATTGAAGGTTGACTTATATCAAAGAGATGAGGTTTTTTAGATTATGCAACATCACTCAATTGAGATGCATAAAATTTGATAAATCATATGGTTGTCCCAAAAAAGTTATACATTAGAGATGGTACAAATTTCAAAGCATTTTCAATGCGCAAAGTTTTAAATTAAGTTGAAAGTGATTTTTTATATTTTTAACATTAAGTTTGAACTATATGAAGGGCTTCTAATCTATATTTGAGTAGGAACATGACACCAAATGTTCGAGTGGCCTAGTTGAAAAGGAAGATTTTGAAATTTTTTTGCGGAAGGAGAGGAAAGACAATTGTTTTATCAAACTCGTTAGTAGGACAACCACACCTAAAGAGATATGAGAGAGAAATATTATTCTAATGTTTGATGGTAGGAGGATGACCTAACATACTATGTCATTAATATGAAGAACTGGAAGAAGGGAGGGAGGCAAAACAATAAATCATGATAAATTTCATCAGCTTCAACATCTCCACTAATCATTGTCTTTCAACGGATAATTTGAAAAATTATGTGAGGGGTAAAGTTGTACTATATGTATATATATATATATATATATATATCACTCAATTTCTTCACAACTAAACGAGGGAGTGAAAACTAATCTCAGTCAAATAGATCCCTAGTGTTTAAACAGTATAATTTCTTATGTTCAAAGTATTATTTCCTTCACTTTCAGTTAATTCAAACCTAAAAAAAAGTAAGAAAAGTCATGTCAACTATATACAGTTAGTAAATTCCAATTTTAATCCAATGTGCTTCCGCATGTCAAAATCTGAGGTGGGCACCGTCCTGCCCAACCATAAGAAAATCGTGCATTGTTAGTCAGGCTTAGACCACGAAGTTGGATCATCTTAGTTAGAGTTCGGTTAGGTTGGAAAATCAAACTGATACAGAACATGAAACCCTTCAGCATTGAGATTATGGCTTCGTCTGGATCGGCTTTTTTTGCTGTTTCTTAAAGTAACTTTAAGCTACTTTAAAAAACAGAAAGAAAGCCGTCTGGAGTGAAGCCTAAATTTGAAATAGTTTTCTTACTGTAGCAAAAAAAAAATCTAAAACTGTTCCAAGCGGAGCCTTAGCTATTGGACCCCTTCTTTATCATTTAGGTTTCACCTGCAAACGGATTAGCCTTCCTTCTCTCTGATTTGCAAATATTGTTAGGATTTGTCAGCTTATTTATGCAATGACAAATACATATAGATCAATCCATTCAGAAATAATAAACTCTTACTAACAAACAAATATGAAATCTCTCATTACTATTCTCGTCTTATATATGAGATCGATTTATTTTCCCCTTACGACGTATCAGATGCACATTTGTCATATCAGTATTATCATAAAGAGCCTAAATGAATAAATTCTATGCGTGTGGAGCCCATCGCCACCATTCCTTTCCCCCTAATTATCCATCGCCCACCTTAAGTCACCATCGTTTCTGTACCGTTTAAGTCACTGTGCCCCTTATTGTCTTTCTTTCTCCTCACCTGTCAAAAAAGGTGGCGAATTGGCAATGCGAATGTAAAACGTGCACAACTATTGATGCACAATTATATCTAATATGGCATGTATCAGGAAATTCATGTATCATATCATATATATGTAAGATTTTGATTTTGAAACTTCGTAGTTAAAATCTTAAACTCTCAATCAATAAATTAAAATGAGTAACTACATAACTCATCTTGTTCTATTGGTTGAGAGTTTTGATATCAAATAAGTGATTTTAGATTCGAATGAGTTTGATTTTAATTGATTCAAAAATCTTAGAATTCGTTTGGGACAGCTTTTTTATTGTTTCTTAAAGTAGCTTTTCTGCTTTAAGCTATTTTAAAAAGCATTAAGAAAGTTATCTCAAACGAAATCTTAGTATCTTCGACTCCAAGTCATTCTCATATTTCTCTTAGAAAACAGCTTTAATAAAAGCCAAATCTGTGGATGCATCTAGGCAAAGACGACACTTTACTTTTTTGCCTAACAATGGCAGGTCTAACTTTTCTTTCAGGTACATTCTTGAGTATTACTTCTTTTTTATTTACTGAGAGAACAATTGGATATGTTGGAATGAAATAGTAGGAATTTTGGTCGATCGAGTAAATTTTTCATTAACTTGGGCTTCTTTGTCATCGGTGAAGATAAATGAAAAGTTTATGTGAGAATATATATTGAATGCATCTGGATAAGCTTCAAACTGTTGGATTTACATTAAGATTAGTGTCATATAATTTTGAAAGCTCATTTTGCCTATGCTTTAGTAAAGATATATTGACAAAAAAATTCTCCTCATTTTAATCATTGACATGTCAATAGGAAAAAGCTTTGGCACACCTTTCATTAGTCGAAGGCTTTTTTTCTGAAGAAAAAGTTGAGATTGGCACACACAAATTTGAAGGTCTATCAAATGAGGTAGGTGATATCAGCTACAAAACTTTTCTCTTATTTGCTTATATTTGAAGTTTAGATGCCAATGCACGTGAAATTCGTGAGTTGAGTAAATTTTTATTTTAATTAATTAAAATTTGAAGTTGAGATATTTTGATATATTAGTAATGGTCTTTAATATTAAATTGATGATTCATAGAAAAGATTTTTATTGTGTATTTGGTCACAGCTCATACCTTACATATTCACTATAAATTAAATAAATAAATAAACTGTCATTGTGTCTATATTTACATTCAACAACGATTTAAACCAATGAAAAAAATTTGCAAATATTTAAAAATTATTGCATGATTGAAGTGATCGCCCTCTGTGTTATGAGTATTATAACTTTTGTATTATTAATTAAGAGTTGTTGCATCTTGGAGTATTCGTGGCGGTAGAGAAATATAAAGTTTTAAACGTCTTAGTGTTGTGTGAAGATCCAGCACACAATCAGATAAAAGAGAGGGTGCAGTATTAATAAGAGGCACTAATATTTTTACATGGAAAATCTTAAAAAGGGGAAAAATTATGAGGCTTGACCCAGTTTGAATGAATTATTATTTGCTGTCAATTATATATGAGGCCCTTCATTGTGGGGAAGGCCTTGGTTGATGTAACAAATATACATCATACAGGATGTGTTACATGGTGGAAACAAGAAGAGTCAATGTTGATGTATTTGTTTGGTTAGATGGACCATAGTCGGTAGGCGATGGAGGTTAGAAAGATCATTGTCTGGCGACGGAGATCGGAAGGGCAGCAGTAGGCAGGTGACGGAGGTCAGAAGGGCCGTTGTCTAGTTACAAAGATCAAAAGTACAGTATTGGCGGGCGACAAAGGTCAAAAATACTATTGTCTGGTGGAGGAGGTCGGAAGGATCGTTGGTTGGTAGAAGTCTGGTGTCGGGTAGAAATCTGGCAAAGGGCGGAAGTCCGGCATCGGATAGATGTCCGATGAAAGTCCGACAACGAACTGAAGTTTGATGACGGGTCGAAGTTCGGCCTCAGGTAGAAGTCCGATGAAAGTCCGGCTACGGGCAGAAGTTCGGCGTCGTATAGGAGTCCGGCAACACGCGGAAGTCTGGCAGTGGTCGAGGAGGAGTCTGATGGCAAGAGGTCTCACTTCCTTCTCTTCATTTTCTTCATTCTCTTCTTGTTTCCTTCTTTTCTCTTCTTACTTAACCCCCCTCTCTAATGAGAAATGAGATATCTATTTATAATTTTCTAATAGTAATATGTCCAATAAATAAGAGAAAGATCAAGGATAATTTGAGAGTGGTTTGAATGGATGATCGATGTTGAATCCCTTGATCTGGAATGTTTAATGAGCATTTGAATGTCTTAATGATATCAAAATTCAACGATCTTGAGCTTGTGGGATTCGTCTCGTCGAGCCGATCGATTCGACTATAAGCATGTCACTATTGGAAACTGTTTGGTATTCCAAATTATGGATTGAATCTTCCAAATGTGATTCGGGTCTTTGATTTGGACCCATTTGAGCTCGAATTGGGTCGAATTTGGTGTTGTTGGGTTCATATTTTCGAGACCTTTAGTTCGACTATAAGTTTATTGAAATCAGAGTTCAGATGATCTTTAATTTTATTTTTGAAGTTTCCAATTCTATTTTGCCTTGAGATTCTTGCCCAATCAAGATAATTTTTTGATTATATATCAAGAATATTAGCAAATTTAATTGTTGCTAATTTCCCTAACCTAATTAGTTTAAAAATTACATCCTTTTGATAATTGACATTCCAACAAAATTTTTTCCCCTTCTGCTTTATTTTTGTAATAGGTAGAACTATTGTCTCATATGTTTGATTTCAAGTGTTGTATTTCTAGCGAGCCTTTCGTTCTTGAAGAACTAGTAGTTTTTTTCCTTAATTAACGCATAGGCCCCTTTGTGGACTCGAATTGGACTTATTTTCATGTTATTAGGAACGTCTATCAGTTCAAGTATAAGTATGCTGAAATCAGAAATTGATTGATCATGAATTTAACTTTGGAAGCCTATGGTTCAAATATGTATTGAGATTCACGCCCAATTGAGACGGTTTCTAACAATGCATCAACCCTAAAAATTATAAATAAGATATAAATTTATATCATTCAATTAAATTCATTCACATCTATGATTATATTGACATCAAATAATTTTATTAATATTAAAAAAAATCAATAATTTTCTTCATCTTCATGTTCAAGTTTCCATATGCTTAAGAGTTTTCTCCCTTACAAAAATGAATTCACTACCAAACGACACTTATTGTGTTTGCTGAGCTGTAGGAAACAACGACTATAATAAGAAAGGATTTCTTCCTCATTAATGGCAAAAAAAAAAAAAATTACATCATTTTGATAATTGAAATTCAAACAAATTTTTTCCCCCTTTTGCTTTATTTTTGTAATAGGTAGAACTATTGTCTCATAGGTTTTATTTCAAGTATTGTATTTCTAACGAGCCTTTGGTTCTTGAAGAACTAGTAGTTTTTTCCTTAATTAACGCATAAGCCCTTTTGTGGACTCGAATTGGACTTATTTTCATGTTATTGGGAACGTCTATCAGTTTAATTATAAGAATGCTGAAATCAGAAATTGATTGATCATGAATTTAACTTTGGAAGCCTATGGTTCAAATATGTATTGAGATTCACGCCCAATTGAGACGGTTTCTAACAATGCATCAACCCTAAAAATTATAAATAAGATATAAATTTATATCATTCAATTAAATTCATTCACATCCATGATTATATTGACATCAAATAATTTTATTAATATTCAAAAAAAAAAAAACATCAATAATTTTCTTCATCTTCATGTTCAAGTTTCCATATGACTTAAGAGTTTTTTCCCTTACAAAAATGAATTCACTACCAAACGACACTTATTGTGTTTGCTGAGCTGTAGGAAACAACGAATATAATAAGAAAGGATTTCTTCTCATTAATGGCAAAAAAAAACACATCAAACTCCTATTATTGTGTTGTTGTTTGACCACCCAAAAATCTCCCTTCTCTCTACTGATGACAATAATTATATTAAATAAAATATTTGTAGCATATATTATATTATATCAAGCAAGATGATATAATAATTAATGATAAGCGAAAATATAGGAGAGTGGTTGTTCTCTCCTACCTTCTTAAATATGCTGCTTATTGAATGAACTCATCCAATTCACCATAATTATATAGAGGATTACTATTTTTTATATTAATGTTCATAGAACAATCAACACTTATACTTGCATGATAATTGAAATTTTAATGATATCCTTTTAAAGAGTACACTTAGACTTCAACAGTTTTCTTACTGCTTCTTAAAGTAACTTAATTTCTAGTTCAAAAATAAAAAATTTTGAACTAAAAAGCTGTTTTAAGAAGCAGTAAAAAAGCCATCCCAAATGAAGTCTTGGGACAACTTTTTTATTGCTTCTTAAAATAACTTAATTACTAGTTCAAAATTTTTAATTTTTTAACTAGAAAGTTGTTATTAGAAGTACTAAAAAAGTTGTCTCAAACGAAGTATTAGACTTCATTTAGGATAATTTTTTTGTTGTTTTTTAAAACATCTTTTTAATACATTTTTTTTTTGAACTTGAAAATATTGTTCTAAAAACCTATTTTAGAAAACAATACGAAAGCTGTCCCAAAGAAAGCCTTATACTTTATTTGGAACAGTTTATGCTTTTAAAAATTTATATTTCAACCATAGTTTTTAATACGCTATTCAAAAATAGTTTTTTATAATACAAAATAAAAAAAATATGTAAAAAATATCATTTAAATCTACATTATTTTATATCAACTATTTTTTTGTTCAAAAAAACAGTCAAAAAGCTGTCTCACATGAAACCTTAGGCCTCATTTGAGATGGCTTTCTTATTATTTCTTAAAGCAAATTTTTAGTACAAATATTTTAATTTTTGTACTAAAAAATTATTTTAAGAAGCAGTAAGAAAATTGTCCCAAACGAAGCCTTAGAGTATTAGAATTAGGTTTTTTTATCTAACTTAATTAATTTTCATGTAGCTAAGCTTAGATGGTTAGGCAATAACAAACTCATATAGATGCTCCATATATATAATTTATTAATGGTTCATAATGACATGTTAAGAGGAAACAGATTAATTATGTAGGTATATTTTATGTCTTAAGCAGTTAATGATTCTATATTCTTCTTATATGATTACTAATGATCATATTAGGTGGGAGCTGTCATCTGCCAACTCCTTTAGATAATGTATTAAAATATCATTCACATGGATATGGAGAAGGCTATAACTAAGAAACAACTAGCAATACTAATTAGCTATGTTTTAGATCAAGTGCATGGTGATGAATTTCTTCAATGATTTTGCTTTCTTTTATATAAGGAATATCTAATAAAAAAAAATTGAGTTCGGCTTCGTTTGGGACAGTTTTCTTAATATTTTTTAAAGCAATTTTTTAGTATTAAAAAGTTTTTTTAGAAATCAATAAAAAAGCTGTCCGAAACAACACCTAAATAGAGCCAATTCATTTAAAAAAAAAGCACAAATTTTTCTGATCAAAATTATGTAGCAACCAATGCTGTGATGCACCAACTTGCAATATAATTTTTAATATAAAATATATCAGTATGTAAATGTCACAAATCATTTCACCAAAATCTCATGTGCCCATTCATTTACTAATTCACTGATTTGTGACATGAGCACCAGCAGCCAACTTTACTGTAAGCATCATTCTTTGAAATTGACTCCTTGATTTATCACTTGCACCAACCAATTTACAATTTATTATTATTATTATTATTATTATTATTATTATTATTATTATTATTATCATGTGCCGGCTTGAACTGGTAAAATTAAGGTTGAGCTTGAACTTAATTAATTAATCAAGTTCAGACTCAAACTAGCTAGGGGTAAGCTCTACTTATTTACACCCTTAATTATTATTATTATTATTATTATTATACAGTTCCTCCTATGAATCTTTCTATCATTTTCAGGTCCTATTTGATGTCCATTTCACATGCATGATACACGCAGGATAAAGTTATGATTTAAAAATGTGGTTAAGTATTAATTAATCCTCCTCTAAACCAATTTGTTTCTATTATTTAGGCATTGGAGTGTAAGACAAATGCTTAATAACAAATTTGTTTGGACAATTCTATAATTTTGGAATTTCTTTTCCTCCAAAGGTGAAAAAATTGATTCCATTTTACCAAACTATCGCTTTCTTCTGAGAACTAAGCTTTTATGTAAATTGTTTTTTCATAAAATCAAATTTCCTTACAAAGCAATTACAATTTTGTAAATTTCGCTTTTGCCCCAGTTCTACAGTTCTATAATAATTAATATATGGTATTTAGCCTATGGGTGCAGACGAGTCTGAGTCTTGTTTAATCAAGTCAAACTTGTTTAGTTTATATTGAGCTCAAACTCGAGCTCAAGCTCAGCTGCTCGATAAAAAACTCAATATTGACTAAAAAAAAACACTAATTTGCAAATTAATATTAATTGAGCTAGATCAACAAGCTAATGAGTCAAGCCAGGCCAAGCTCAAGTTCGAATACGACTTGTGGCTTAATAAACTCGACAAATTAGCTTGTTAGCAAGTCTAGTTCGACCTGACTCATGAGCCAGATTGGATCGCTAACACTCTTAATTTAGCATAGATTATTGACCATTATGATATTTTTATATGATTAGGATTTTCTTGCTGATTTCTTAAAATATTTATGATGGAAGAGCTGCCGACACATCAAAAAGACCCTAAAAATAATAAGATTTTTAGGGTTGATTGGACTTTGCAAATCCATGTGGCTATGGGAGCTGGTGGAGATGCCCATATCACTGGGAACACCTGTTGGGCCCATCCCATTTGAGTGTTAATGCTACCTCATCAGATCTAGGAGAGATGACTGAAGATGGAGAGTATTTTAATTATTTATTTTTTATTGTTTTTATCTATATATTTACAGAAAAATTTCTAATATGATTTAAAATAAAAAACTTTATAAATTTCTCATTTTATTTTTTCTCTTGAAAGTTGCTCCCTTGCAATGATTTTAACTGTTTGTGTGAGTTTTCTCATAGAAATTCAGGCTTTGTTTATAATAGCTTTCTTATTATTTTTTGAAGTAATTTTTTAGTAAAAAAAATTTTTGTTCAAAAAATTTTTATGATAAAAAGCTGCTTTTAAAAGCAATTTGAATATTGTCCCAAACAAATGCTTCATTTAGGAAGAAATTATTCTGTGCAGTCATCGAACGGTCCAGAGGGAAATCACAACACGCCACATCACCCAGTACAGCAGCGTTACACAAAAAAAAATGACTAGCGAGTTCTAATTCGCCTTTGGATGTTGTTTGGTGACCGCGCATAATAATATTTCTCATTTTGGATAGTTTTTTCATTGCTTTCTAAAACAACCTTCTAGTACAAAAGTTTCTGATTCAAGAAAATTTTTAACTTAAAAAGTATTTTTAGAAAGTATTAAAAAAATTATACCAAACGAAGCCGAAGTATCAAATTTAAAATTTTGATAATAATTTTAAAAATATTAACTACAAATTTCTAATTTGATTCCTCATTTTACTTTATAATATGGATTAGTTAATGCATCATTATACTAATTTTAACCTTTCAAAATGGTTGAAATGGTGCATAACATACTAATTTCTTTGCTTTCAAAATTAGTTTTGCTATCTTTCTGTAAAGTATCTCAAAGAGCGACATTCATCAAGCAAGGTTAAAATTAGAAATTCTTTACTTAATTTGGGGGACTTTATAAATTCTTCACTTATGAAATTTTTATATTTTATTTCATGATTTATGTGATAATTGTGATAAATGATATATTTTATTCATACATTATGATCTTCATTTTGATCAACATGATGCCATGTTACACCAATAAAAAAATATGATGTTTTCTTTATCATTGTAGACAAAAGACGATGGAAGTACATCATTATTGTTTGCAATAATTTGATAGGTAGTTCTTTCTAGATAACTCTATCATGTTTACTTTGTAGAAATCATTTAATCATATATAGTGTATACTAAAAGTTATTCTATATAAATTATTTGGCATGATAATGTAAAACTTTTTGGCATACAAATCATATATATTATTATTGATTGATGATTGATTAACTTGTATATGATGGTGGACTGATGAACTTTTCTTTAAATACTATGATTTGGTGGTATCTGATACAACGATTTCATAGCAACGATTGAGAGTTATAAGGAGTTATCACTATGTTGACATGCAAAGAGTGACGACTCTATTTACTGAGAAAACAGTTTTTACTAATACTGATACAATACTGGAAAAATCGTGAAAGTCAGGGCTTCATACTTGTTTAGTGTGACTACTAAAATGTATGTTACATATTCATTGATACTATATAAATTATTGTTATAGCTTTGATTTACTGTTACTACTATTGGATTTACTGGTATCTATATAGACATCGATACTGTTATTAATACTACTACTTCATTGCTACTAATATTATTATTGATACACTATAGTGTATTTACTGTTGACATTAAGTATGTGATATACTATGCATGTGATTAAGATAAATAATATTGATATAGACTAAATGGATAGTATGTATATACAATTATAAGATTTTATTGCAATGATCTGAGTTTGACAGTTCTTTATCGATGCTTTGATTTTTACGGCTTTATATGATTGCTTTACTTATTAAAAGTATTGATAAGATGATTGCTTTATTGATTTAACATCCGTACCAGTTTATTAATTACTATACTGTACATATTTAATAGCTTTCGAAATATATTATTCTATTATTTACAAATTTTACTTGTAATATATACGAGTTTTACTATTTCTGTTTAGATTCATGATCATATGACTGTTACTTTTATGAATTAACTAACAATGTGCATACTGCTTATTTGCCGTATTTTAAATTTAGTTATAGGATTTTTGTGTGACATGCTGAGTTGTTTAGCTCATTATATGTGGTTTAAATGATTTCAAGTCAGGGCAAAAGAGCAGGAGTGAGAGATTGATCACAATCCCTCAAGTTCTTTTTCTTTTATTTTAGCTATTCTTTTATACTCAAGACTGGTGATGATAGATTATGGTTATGCGATTCTTGAGTATTGTATAAGATTTTTGAAGCAATAAATATAGATATACATTGATGTTTTGAATTCTAGAACTTATTTCAACTATTTATTATTGATAGATGATATTAAATAGCTTTGATTGTTGTATAATAAAAGATTTTAAAAAAAATTCTCTAAATTAGATTATGGGGAATGACACCTCCGACCTTCGTCGCTGGCCGACTACGATCCCTTTGACTTCCATCACCCTCCGACCACAATCGCTTGACTACAGTTTTACCGACCAAACAAAGAGACTAACATTCTCTTGAGAATAACTCTCTCTCTCTCTCTCTCTCTCTCTCTCTCTCTCTCTCTCTCTTCACTAAATTTTTTCAACTTCCACCACGTAATGGGTTCTCTATGATGTGTTTTTTCTATATCAAGCCAATGTCTTCTCCCCAAGGAAGGGCCTTATTTATAATCAACAATAAATACTAATAGAATCATTTTGAATGGGCCAAATTTCATGATGGTCTTCTTTTGAGGGTTTTTCACGTAAAAATTATGGTGTCTCTTATAACTCGTCCACCACTTTCTCTTATTCATATGTGTAATGAATCTTCGTACAAAACTTGGATGTTAAACTCTATCTCTCTACAATCACGAATGCTTCAGGACCAGGACGCATAAAAATTTTTAATCAAGCTTTTGACTAAATTTTTATTAGGCCTCTCAATATTAATGTACTTTATATGTTGTTATTACTAATTAACTCAAAAAAAATATTTATTGAAAAAGTCAAATTATTCAACAAAATAAAATTTTAAAATAACAGAATTTTTTATAAAATATATAAATGAAATTGCATGATAATTTAAATAATAATAATAATCTATAGAAAAAAAAAATATTTCAGATTAAAACCTGTGACTAGCTCGAGTTCGGCTCGAGTCGAGCTTAAAAGATGAGCTCGAGCTCGACCCGTCTCACAAAACGAGTCAAGTCGAGTGGCTCGTTGAGCTCACCTTCCCAACCTCTGTCGTCGAGCGTCATCCTGAGCTATGTCGTCCCGAACTCCATCGATCATCATCCCATGAAGCTCCGTTGAAGCCTCGAGCTTGTCGTCCCAAGGTGCGAGTTCTATCGTCCCATCGAGCTCCGTTGAAGCACGCGAGCTCCGAGACTCCGACCTCCATCGTCCCAAGCTACGTCATCGAGCTCCGTCGTCCGTCATCCCATCGAGCTCTGTCGAAGCACATGAGCTCCGAGCCTCTGACCTCTGTCGTCCCGAGCTACGTCGTCAAGCTCTGCTCGATTGTCCTGAGTTCCGCGATAGAGCAACACGCAAGCACCGCCATCGTCGTCCCTAGTTCCGTCGTCGAGCAAACTCAGTCATTTTTATTCTCTTCCTTCGAGTTGTCCTCCCGGCCACCCAAAACAAATTTTTGTTTTCCCGCCCGGTCACTAGTTCCACCATCGAGCTGCTCGTCGAGCCGACGAGTCGAGCAGAGGTTTGTTCGCGCTCGAGCTCGATAAGCCATCGAGCTCGAAATCATGTTCGAGCTCTACTCACGTGATAAGCTTGACTCGTCGAACCTGTTACCGAGTCGAGTCCGAGCCGGCTCGCGAGTCGACTTGTCTCGGTTAACTCTGCTACGCCCCTATTGGGAGCTTTGGTTACCAACCAAGAGGTCTTAGATTCGATTTTCGTGTATGTGTTGTGTGTGTGAGTTTGTCTTAATTGGTTTAAATTTTTCCCAAAAAAAAAAAAAAAAAGTTGACTAAAAAAATAATAATAATATGTGATAATTTTTAGTCACATTAAATATGAATTTTTGCACTAAATTTTTTAATTTTGAAGTTAGTGATGCCAACGTAAGTGTTACCTTACACATTTATTTATTTATTATTATTTTTAGACCTTTTTCTCATCATATGTTTATTGGGCCCACTAATCAAAAGATAAATCAGATCGTACTAATGGTGGAGAGAAAATTAGATATTATAGGATGATAACTATGATAAGAATTCAAGTGGATTGATGTTGATATGGTTTATAAATTAATCTCATATTCTCAATAAACATGATTTTTTTATAATTTGTTAAATTAAAAAAAATTCAAATCAAAATTAAAATTTTAAAATATTTAACAAACAATCATAATTTCAATTTCAATAAATTTACTATTAAAAAATTATAATTTGATAAAAAAAATTCACTAAGCTCTAAAATTGTGTGATTACAAATACATTAGATCTTAAATGACATAAAGTGGGTTAAATCGGATCGATCCAAATTATGTGTGTAAATGAGTTGGGATCAAGCCAATCCTAAGTCCTAACATTAGCAAAATTCAACCAGTTTTGATAACATAAATAGAAGCTTGGGAGAAGAGAAGATATGTTAACTAATCAAGCGGTAACGTCTAAACAAGAGGAGTTGAATGGTGTGGCTCTACACATTCTTGATAACATAAATAGAAGCTTGGGAGAAGAGAAGATATGATCAATCTTTGCATGACAATGATCATGATTATAAAAGGATGAGCTATAGGGCTAAACCTCATATGGGTCCAACCATAAACTATAAGAAAATGAGCCTTAAAGCTATAACAATAAAGCTTTAAGACTAAGCCTCACATCTGTATTAGAAGAAGGCTAAGCAATTAAGTCGGGAAATAAATATGTGAAGGTAAGTGGCATCATGAGAATGGGTTTAGCAGGACTAACAATCTTGTTATGACAATTGGAGGAGCGAATCCTTTAGGGGTGTGGCGAGCTATGTAACTTAATGAAAGTGAGGCTACATAATGAATGAGTAAATATTTGATAGCATAGAACCAATGATGTGTACTTTAACAAAATGATTAATTATTGGCTGAAGCTCAAAGCAAAATCATATGAACTCAAGAGAAATTGCCATCTCACTTGGGATGCTCTACCACCGCTACAATAACGTCAAAGAAAGATAGCTCATACAAATGCAGGTTTCTTGATAATGCAAAGCTTTCACAAAAAGATTTTATCATGGATCGCACTATGCAAGCAACTTAGCAACTCATGTTGGGGTGTTGATGTGTCGACAATCAAACTCAAGAAAGGTTCATATTGTGAAGGGTTAGAACCTAATAAGGGTGATAAAATTAGGGAAGATAACTTATTTCGTATATAAATAAGGTATGGGTTCTCATGATCCTACACCCCCCCTTAATGATATATCTTGTATATGGATGTGATCAAACCACATGATAGATAATGCATCATCATATCCATAAGTTGCCTTAGATAGAGAGTTCTCGGTCTAAGATGACTTGGATGGAAGATCCACATAAATAAGGGTAGTATAATGCTTTAGTTAAGCAAAATTACGCTTAATCTAGAGAGAAAAAATAGGGAAACCAATGATTCTTTATTTAAACTTAATATTTCTTAACATATATATGTATTGACATGGTTATTTCACTTCAATGATGCTCATAAGTAATAGGATTATGTAGACAAAAACAAGGCCTCCTACTCATATCATGATCTTGAGTCTAATTGGTTCAATATAACTTGAAGCTCTAATGAGCTTTTAGTCATAGCTCATCTAAACCAAGCAATATATAATGTGAGAACTCTTTCTCAAGAGGGAGGAAATTTTTAATACCAAATATCAAACACTTGACACACATTATTCCAATTATTCCAATTAGACCCCAATGAATTTTTCATGTAAAAATTTATATTGTTTAAGTGATGCTTTCAACATATCTATGTGCATGCAGAGGTTTCATACAATCCTAAATCGCTAAAATATTCAATGATTTATACTGTCATGAATATTTTAGCTCTCAATATCACTCAAAATTTATTTTAAAATAACACATCAATCTTTTCAAAATGTATAATGATTCTTAATGTTTATAAGATTTATTTAAAAAACATTCATCATTATTATAAATATTTTTTTAATAATGTAAAAATACTAATTTGTAAAAATATTAAATATTATCTTTTAATTAAAATTTTAATCTTACATCATCAATTAAAATTTAAAAAGATATCAAGAATCAATATTTTTTTTTTCCTTTTTTCTCCATATTAATTTAGAATTTGAAAAGATCTACTAAATCAACTTTTCGACCACATTGAATTCCATAATCATATAAAAAACTTTTCTTGGTTGTTGACAAGTCTTGCTCTCACCTTCTTAATCCTTACTATAAATTTCCATTCTCCCAAATAGTTTTCTTCAATTTAAACAATTTTTTATAAGGATGAAAGTTTCTTATATGTATTACGTACGTTTATAATTTTGAATGAACAGTTCTTCTCTGTCCCATTCAAAAAATTTTGTGATGATTCTAGTTGGCTTGCCAATATAATTAATAAGAAACAATAAAAAAATTTTATATTAAACCTCATCACTGTAGAATTACTCGTGTACTGATGATGAATTTTTCGTCTTTTGACTTCCTTGTTTTACATGTAATTATTTTTTAAATAGTAAAAACTTTTCAATTATCATTTATAATGTAAATATTACTGTCTTATAAGCATCATGCAAACATTAATATATGCTAAGAAAAAATCTTCTCTGAGGTTATTTTTGGGAAGGCTATAGTATTTTATAAAGTTGATTGTTAAGTTGTTGAAGGTAAGAAACTTAAATTTCGTTTGGAACAACTTTCTTACTAATTTATGAAGCACCTTTTTAAGTACAAAAAATTTAAAATCAAAAATTTTTTGTACTAATTAAGAAACTGCTTCATAAAGCAGAAAGAAACTTGTCCCAAACGAAGCCTTGATTATTCTTATTGGAAAAAAAAAATGTTGACAAAGCAGCAAGAAAGTAGTAGCCAAATAAAATTATCATTGTTGCTTGAAAAGCAAAGCAACGAGAACGGTATCCAAATAGACCCTGAGTCTGTGGGAGTGGGAGTGTGAGACACCTGCAGCATGTTATAAAGATGTTTTTGAAGTTCTTGTGAAGAAAATATTTTCTTTTATTATGTTATTGTGAATATTATAAATATATTCTTTTTTTTTTTAATCAAATAGCTATTTTTTTAAAGTTAACACACATGAGTAACTTCGGTTGTAAAAAAGCAACCAAAATTTTCTAGAAAATAGTAGCAAAATAAAACTGTGTTTGTGGCCTGAAAGGAAAGTGCTGAGAAAGCTGTCAAAAATTTTTGTACTAAAAAAATATTTTAAGAAGCAATAAGAAAACCATTCCAAATGAAGCCTAACCCTCAATTATACATTTGAATCATGAACATTTTATTTATCCAACAATATATTGTTTTTAAGAAAAAAATTAAAGATTGCCATAATAATATTTTTTAAAAATTAGGATATATATATCGTTGGTCAGCTTGGAGACTCGTTCTCCCATTAAAACTCTTTTGTGCCATCACTAATAAAAAGACGGATATAAATTTTTAATGAGAATAAGCCAAAATATTTACTTTAAATCTGTCAATATTTAAATAATACTTATAATTATAAAAATCTTTTTTAAAAAATGCAATATGTATATTAAGCATAATTATAAATTTTTTCTTCATTTTAAAACGAGGAGAGCCTCTCCTACTCCTTACAAATTTCAAAACTCTGTTCATTTAAAAAAAATCAAGATAGACCAGTCAAGAAATTACAATATAAATGGTCTATTCATCAAATTATTATTTATTTATTTATTTTCTCCGTATGATAACATTTGTCAAATCCATTATTCTATTTTGTGTTTTTTATTGCTTAATACCGAGAAAAAAAAAACAAAATATTAAATGCAAAAAAAAAACAAAATACTGAATATTTAGAAATTTAATATATAGTTAAATAAAGGGAAAGCTATTTAGAAACAATTAAATTTTTTTTTAAATTGAAGCCAAAGAATTTTTTTTTTTTTGGGCATATTCTCTTAAAATAATATTTTATAGAGTAACATATTAAAATATGAAATTAAAAGTTTTGAAACTAAAGATCTGAATATCCTTTTTGTCTATCTTAAGCAAAAGGTAGTACTCATCACATACTTAGGTATATATTTCCATCCCTATTATTTGCTCTATGCGAATTTTATTTTTCTAATTTAGCTTATTTTGGTTAATTATTGGAATATTTGTATATGTTTTTTGGCTGGTTTCATTTAATAATTTGTCTTGGTAGCTAATTATAATTACGATAATATTTATATTATCACTCAATTTAGCCTATGCATATAGACAATGGAGAAAATTAGATTCTAGTATTCTGATAAAAAATTTATCAAAATAAAATTTTAAAATTTTAAATTAATTTGAAATTAAAATATTCCCAAAAAAAATTAAAATATAACATATTAAATTTGAATAATTAGTTAATTATTGTATTATGTCATTTAAAAATAAATTTTCAAAATTTAATTCTGAAGAAATTTTAATCAAAACATTATAAATGATTTTTTTCAACGATAAAATCAACTTGAAAATTATCAATGAAAAAAAAAGATCGAATTTTGCCGCTCCCTAATTTTTTTCTAAAAGATTAAAACATTTTGAGACTATAAAAGTACCAAGTTAGTCCTTTGACTTTTTAAATAGGAACAAAAATAGTCATTACATTAAAAAATAATGAAAAAAAAATCTAAGAATTTATTAACGAGAAATTGTCGCATTATGGATGGCAAAGGGTTAACTTTAGTATAAAAATTAACTTGCTGACATTACCCACAATCTAAATCTACTCCCACCGATATTTAAGCGTACATGTCATATACGAGAAAATATAGTTGATTGAAATTTAGGTTTCGTTTGGTACGACTTTTTTACTGTTTCTTAAAACAGTTTTTCAGTTTAAAAATTATTTTTTTTACGAGAAAGCTCTTTTAAGAAGCAATAAAAAAGCTGTCACAAACGAAACCTTGATCTTTACCAAATAATATATAAGACAAAATAAATTTCCAAAAATTCCTTTATTTTTTTAGCACCATTAACAACGTCCATTACTTTGGATTTTACGATCATTTAAATCCCTATTCAAAAAATTAGAGATCTAAAATGAGCCTTTCGGAATCATTTTAATCATTCATAAAAAGTCAATGAATTAATTTGATCATCATCTCTTATCTAAGTAATACCAAACACTCTAAACTTTTTTCAAATTACCCAATTTGGCTCTAACCAGGTTTTGGATTTTTTCTGACACTCAAATAAAAAGCCAATTGTCCAAAATTTGATTAACTGAACTGTATATATATGCCTTTAATATTCAAAAATATTTTCTTATGGATAATTAATAATTAGGAATTTGATGGTATGTGTCAAAATTGCTTATGTATTAATTATCATATTCATAATGAATATATTGTAACTCTTCAGTGGGTTTAGGAAAGGGATGGACTTTTTTAATGAAAATTTTATATTTTATAAAAATTTATGAGGTATAACTTCAACAAATTTAAACTAAACTCCAGCTAAGGCGCATTAAGAGTTTCTAATTAACTATTTTATGCATGTGTGGATAAATGACCAAATCAATCAAAGATTAAATTGTAAAAGGACAAAGAAGAACTTATTAATTATCTAAATTTATTGATCAAGAACTTGTTTTGATTAGAGAAATAGGTTGTTTGAGTTAGGCTTGAAATTTTTTTTAATTAAATATTTATTAGCTCTTAATTATGATAATTTAATTAGTAATTATTAGTTTTGTGCTTTTCTTATTTGCATTTGATGTCATTTTTATTTAGTTGAGATTATTTTTTGTATTATTTTTAAATATCTCGGAGAACTCGCCATTGAGATTGATCAAGTGATTGTCTACAAAGAGTTGAAATCTTTTTTTGCTCTAAGTATTGCCAAGTGGTATTAATTGTGTAATTTTATGTATATTATTACTTGAGCTTCGTTTGAGATAGTTTTTTTATTGCTTCTTAAAGCATTTTTTAGTACAAAAGTTTAAATATTAATTTGTACTAAAAAGTTACTTTAAGAAGCAATATGAAAGTCATTCCAAACTAATCCTTTGAACTAGTAATTCATCTAATTATTGCCAAGTGGAATTGTGTAATTTTATGTATATTACTTGAACAGCTTTCTTATTACTACTTAAAGTATTTTTTAGCACAAAAGTTTAAATATTTGTATTAAAAAGCTAATTTAAGAAACAATAAAAAAAGTCGTCTCAAACGAACCCTTAGATCTAGTAATTCATCTAACACTAAATTTTGACCTAAATCTATCTATAAGTAGTGTTAGAAAATGAGTCTAACATATTAACGTTTCATTTGAGACAATTTTCTTATTGTTTTCTTCTGCAACATTTTAGTACAAAAATTTCTTGAAAGCAACAGAAAAATCAATGACTAAAAGCTCTCCCAAATAAAGCTTAAGTTATATGTAAAGTACTGTTTATTGTATTTTGATTTACAGCTCTTGACCGGTTTTTTCTTGAATTGCGCTTTTAGACTTGTGAAAGTTAATGAAAATGTCTACGGTCAAGATCTAATCACCATTAAATTACTAGCCATCACCGTTGAACACTCACCGTGCATGAAGTTCCACCTTATCTTCATTGAAAGCGTAAAGCCATTTACAGTTTTATTTTTCTTCCAGAAGAAGGAATCGATTGGACGCAAAGTAAAGCTTAGCTCAATGATTCTGCACATAAACAAAACCCAGAGAACCTGTCAAAGGTTGACCATCTCTGCCTCTCGATCGGCCTTCGCTTTGTAATTTATTTTTCTGCCAACCTTTCTTTCCTTATTCTTCACAATTTACTCCAACGAATTACATAAAGAAGACAAATCAAAGATCATAGATAATTCTGTAATTATTTATAAAGCTTGTTAATTGGACAAGTTGTTTCTTGATTACTGTATGTAATTAGTATATTTATGTATTCCCCCTCCACATGGATGACTTTTGGCTCCACGTAAATTCATTCAATGTTTCGTCATCATCGGCTTCATCGCCATTTGCTTCTTGGAGTCGATTATTTTAGATTGATTTTATGAATGGTTCTTCATTTTGTTCACAATGAATTGCATTATATGATGAATCTTCTTCTTCTTCTTCTTCTTTTTGTGGCTAAATCATTTGTTTTTTTTTTTTTCGATCCATTTTATTTATAGGGGCTGTTTGGATAACATTGTTGTTGTGGGGTTATGAGTTTTGGATGAGAAAAATAAAGGGCTGGGTTACGTAGTTAACTGCTAGTGTAAAATTAATTATCAAACAACCTAAAAAAAAATAAAAAATAAAAAAACAAAAAATAAATAAATAAAGAAATAAAAATAAAATTAATATCAAACAACAATGACATGAATCCCTTAATTTACACAGGAGATAAAAGATTCATATAGCCGACCCCACTTAGTAGGAAAATATTAAATGTTGTTGTTATTATTCGGTTGTTTGGAATGAGGATATTGGGCTAAATGTAAGAGTTATACACTATGTAGGCATTTTGTTGGCTGAAAAGTTAATTTGAAGTAGAATTTTGGGTAATTTGTTCATTTTGTTTAACCTTGATGAATTCTGAATATTCTAATTTGAGTGATTTTTTTAATATATCGCATCATTCAATTTTTCACAAATAGTCATCCGACCACTGTCGCCAACCGCCGCCCTTCAACTCTGATCCCTCCTACCACCACTATCGGCAAACATAGATTTATTTGCTTGCATGCAAAACACAAAAATTTAGGCCTTTGAATTTATTTACAAACAACCAGAAACTATAAAGTATTTCAAATATAAAGATTTTAAATTATATTGTTCTTTGAGTATATGATTTTCAAATAATTGCAATCAAGCTATGTCTTATACTCCGTTTGAGATGACTTTCTTACCACTCTTTAAAGCAGCTTTTTAGTATAAAAATTTTTGTAATAGAAAGTTGTTTCACAAAGCAATAAGAAAGCCGTCTCAAATGAAATCTTAGTCAACTTTTACTTCTTTTTTCCTAGTACTTTTCCAAATAATTTTATCTATTATTTTTAACTTCTATTATATATAATACAAAAATCGCACAAGTACTCATTTAATTGGCTGTTCTTGTTAAGAAAAAAACTTTAAAATAAATATCATTCATTTTCTATGTAAATCAAATATATTTATATATCTAAAGGAGATTTCTAGGTGCATCTGTGGACCTTAAAATAAATATTAATTTCTTACTACTTGCACTGCAAGCACCCAATTAAATATTGCAAGTACCAAAATTTATTTTATTATTTTTTTAAAACTTTTTTTCTAACTGCAAAAAATACACAACTCTCCTTGGCCTATTAATTAAGAGCTTAGGCTTCCGACTAAGAGATCCAGGATTCGAGTCTATGTATATGTGTTGTGTGTGTGAGTTCGCCTTAAATGAC
This sequence comes from Dendrobium catenatum, assembly GCF_001605985.2. NCBI lineage: Eukaryota > Viridiplantae > Streptophyta > Magnoliopsida > Asparagales > Orchidaceae > Dendrobium > Dendrobium catenatum. The sequence continues at coordinate 5,713,917 of NW_021318595.1, forward strand.
CTAAATGTCCCAAAAAAAAAACTGCAAAAAATCAAATAGGCCTATCTATATCATTAAAAATCAATAATCGGATCCATAAAATAAAACAGGCATAATGATTTCTTAATTAAAATAATCCATTAGAAACCGTATAATACAAAAAAAAAGTCTACAAATATATAAGAACCTATGAGATTAACTAAGATATGCAGAATATTAAACTATATATGTATATATAAATCAAAATATTAAACTATGTAGGAGGACATATATCGTGGGTCCAACTTGCTGATGACTGCATGATATATATTCTACTCCAAGAAAGACAACAGGAAAGAAACTATAGTCTTTCCCTCTCTCTCTCTCTTCATATTTTTTAATACCAAATCCATGCTCTAATTGCCCTTTTTAAACTCCTTATTCCTGCAATAAACCAGTGTAGAACCTCTCTTCTTTTCCCTCAAGAAGAAGAAGAAGAAGGAAGATAGAGATGGGAAGAACACCATGCTGTGATAAGGCAAACGTGAAGAAGGGGCCATGGTCGCCTGAAGAGGATGCAAAGCTCAAGGCTTACATAGAGAAGTATGGAACAGGTGGAAATTGGATTGCTCTTCCACAGAAGATCGGTATAGATATATATATACTTCTTATTTGTATGTATAAATATGTATAGTTTGGTATCTGATATTATCTGATATTACGTGCAGGTATGAAGAGATGTGGGAAGAGCTGCCGCCTCCGGTGGCTGAACTATCTTCAGCCGAACCTGAAGCATGGCGGCTTCTCGGAGGAGGAGGATAACATCATTTGTAGCCTCTACGTAACAATTGGAAGCAGGTATGCTCGTGCTTAATTTCTCTACTGTGAATTAATTAATTACATTAATCTCATGGATCTTATTAACAAAAGAAAATTTTGAGTGAGGATGTTCTGATCAAAATTTAAGTTTTAAAGGATTTTAAATTTTGAATTTGTTTTGGAGATGAATATAATGAAAAGTTTTATGAATTTTATTCATCTGAAAATAAATTTAAATTTTTCATTTTTTTTAAAGATATTTTAAGCTGAATTATCTCAAAAAAATAAAAATTTAGATCTTTCTGGAATCACGATGGAACCTTTCACCAAGCTCACATTATGCGAAAAAGTGAGAGAAGAAAAAGAGCTTGAGATAAATCATTATTTATTTTGTTTTAATTTCTCATTAATTTCATATAAAATTGATTTCTTTCAGTAATATCAATTGGTTATAAGAAAAAAAACCATAAGTTAGTTTGTAAAATCTCTTACTTTGGCTAATGGAAGACAGACTTTTATTCAGAATTTGAATAGTTAGAGGTCTGAGATAATTGATCATCAGAACTAGTAGCATCGATCATGTTGGATTAAAGAGAAACATGAATAGTACTCTATCTATCTACTAATCTTTGACAAAAATTGTTAACTGACTAAATTGTCAATTCATCAAACAGGTGGTCTTTTATTGCCTCCCATCTGCCCGGAAGAACAGATAATGACATCAAGAACCACTGGAACACAAGATTAAAGAAGAAGCTTTTGGGCAAGTCCCGTAAAGATCACCAGAAACAAACTCGCCGCATTCCCAAGCTACTGGAACCCAAAAACATAGAAGAAACAAATGATTTCTACAGCATACAGAATCCAGCTGCTTTGCCATCCAACCCCGAAACAGACAGCCAAGCTTCAATTAAAAAACTTCTAATGAAGCTTGGAGGCAGAATTTCCAGTGATGAAGCTGAAATTCCTCCTTTGATTAATGCACCAGATCAAAATAATCTATATGGGAATACCAATGCATGCCTCATGGCTTCTTCAGCTCAGCTCAGCTCCTACAACGAATGCCTCTCCACAAACCTCAACGACATATTTGCTTCCAATGAAGTGAAATTGGAAGGATTTGAAGATTATTCTCTGTATGGAATGACGTCGTCGACAACCATGGCAGAGGAGATTACAGGATTGATTGGAATGCCTGAGGCTCTAACCTGGAATACTAGTGATGTAAGCTCTTTGATTTATCCTTCCATGGCTTCTACCGCTGTGAACTATCAAGGTTCAATGCAGCACTGTGCGTATCAAGATCACCTAATGCATCTTGGTATATAGTGATATATCATTCAATCATGGATAAAATTTGGCTCAAGATATTATGAATTTAACTTAAATCAAATGAGAAGTGTCTTATATCGATCCTGAACCAAATTTTTTTCTTGAAATAGTGGTGTACATGCATGGTGATTTAGGTTTCGTTTGGGACTGCTTTTTTACTGCTTCTTAAAGTTATTTTCTAGTACAAAAGTTTTAATTTTAACTTAAAAGCTGTTTTAAGAAGCAGTAAGAAAGCCATCCCAAACTAAGCTTTCAGTTTAAGAGGTTTAAATTTTGTGATGGTGTTGGATTTCTCAAATGTATACCTACACAAATAAGTTCATTAGAGTTGCTTGTGTGCTTTTACATTTGTTGGTTAATTAAATTCTTCAATATTTTAATTTGGTTCCACATGCAAGAGGAAAATTGTGATTTAGATTGTGGGAGTGGTTGGCAATTGGACAGGTTTTTAATTTTTTAAGTTTTTTTGAGGTTTTTAACAGTCATGATTATAAAATGTATATTTCAAGGTGCAGGAAGGCTTTTTTTATCAGAAGACTGTGCTGCTCTATTTCCTAATGTGTTCGTTTTACTCAATGTCACACTCTCTTCCATGCTATCATCATGAAAGGAACCATCTTCACAGTATATCAGAAGCTAAGTAAAATATTTTTGTTGATCTACGAGATACATAGAGAGAGAGAGAGAGAGAGAGAGAGAGTTGGCAAAAGAACTGAGGTACATTGGGACCTCTCTAACAGGATGACATGATTATTACTTAGAATATAGATATTCATTTCTACAGCAAGACAAAGATGGGATGAGTGGAAGTACTGTTACGTAGAATTGTCTCTTATTGGAAGGATACGTTGAATGCTCTCCAATCTTTAGGTGACTTGGATTTATTATGCTGCAAAAAGGGATGAACCTGGGAATTCATTGTTCTCTTCTGGCATTTATGGAGTCGTTTGAAAGAGAAATGGTTGGAGTTTTCTCTCCTCCGGCCCGAGTTTGCATTAATTTCTACTATTTCATTATTATTTGTACATGCTCAAAATACACTAAAAAAAGTCCCATTATAAAAAACTTTGCATCAGTTGCTTAAAACATTTTATTTTATTTCAAAATTTTCTTAAATTCAGAGGTGATGTGCCAAAATATTAGCTGTCTGAAAGTCCAGATCTGAAGCTTGAGGGTTTTTCTTTTTTAAAATGAATGTGCACAGAGCTTGAATAACTTACAGGTTAACAGCTTCTAACTGGCAGCAGCAATGCCTCACCCTATTGACCACTGTTAACCAACATCAACACCCGTCGTCACCAACACTCAACACTATAGTAAACATATACCCATTGTCTTTCATTGCCTAACACCTAACATCGACCAACATCAATGTATTATAACCTCTATCAAATGCTATAAAGACTAAATCTAACAGATCTTCTCCCCTAACAAGGTCATCATAAAGCTAACTTTTTATACGACCAAACTATCTAAGATACTCTTTCTACTCTTATATGCTACTAGATCATAGCTAGCTACTGCATACTTTTTTATGTTTATATTTTATCTCTAAGTGTAAAGTCACTCATCCACCAGAGCATACTCATCTTTAAAACACTTAATTTTATGCTTCTTTTGTAATTAATGTTCAACATTATGTGTCATAAAGCATTACAAATCTCACTATCATCTTATAGAATTGTTATACTTTATGTTTGAGGGGTACTTTTCTATCACACAATAGGTGCGATGCAGTCCTCCACTTCAACCATCCGACTTGAATTATAATGATAATATCCTCATATATTTCACCATCGCTTTGAATATAGACCCTAGATAACTAAAAATCATATATACACTTTGTAATGAATCGATAACCAAATGTATAGTACCACTAAAATTACACTCCATATATCATTTTTTAGATCTACTTAAATGAAAGCCTATAGATTCTAAGGTTGACCCCTATAATGCCAAGTTTTCATCAACTCCCTCTCTAGTCTTATGAATAAGAAGAATATCATTATCAAAACGTATGCACCAAGGTACGTGCATCCTCTTGCAAATGTTGTAGTAAGAATATATATGCCAAAATAAAAATGATATTGGCTTAAAGTTTATTCTTAGGCTCTGTTTGGCTGCCGGATTTATGCAGGATTTGAGTAGGATTTATGCTAAACCTGCTAAATAGGATTTAAGTGGTTAAGTATCAATAACATCAATCTTATATATCTTACCTATTATTAACCATATATATTATATTCAATCAATACATGTATATGTACCAATCATGATCTATTTAGCAATGCTATCTATGTACATTATAGTTTTATTTATTAATACTATAATGTAAACATGCATTAATATATGATTCAGCAAGGTATAACATACAATTTTAATATAATATTTTGATCTTTTTAACCCCAGCTACTTCCCAGTTGTTGATCTGTCATATTCATCATAATTATTATTTATCAGTAAATTAATTATCATTATATATGACTTTTATTAAATCAATAAATAAACATCACTATCTACCCGTCGACGTAATCAGTCATTAGTTACAGGCTAAGACCGAGATAATAACAGAATGGACGAACAAAAAGTCAAAAAATGCCCCGAATGCTTTCTCTCTTCTCCGTCCCTCTCTTTTCCTTCCTCTCCCTCTCCCTCTCCCGTTCTTCCTTCTTGATCAAGTCACGGAGGTGAGGGGGAGGGTTGGCGGCTTTATCATTTGCATATTATTCAAATTCAAAATCATAGCTTTGTTGATTATGACCTCTAACATGAAAATTACTTTTGTATTGGAGAAGCATATGAAAAATATATAAATAAATATGATAAAAAAATTTATAGCTTTCTCAAAATTTTAATTAGATTCATATATTTCACCAATAAAAAAATTCATATATGATAAATATCATTAATCACACATATTTAAAGTTTCATTTGGAATAACATTCTTATTACTTTTTAAAGCAGTTTTTTAATACAAAAAAATATTGAACTTAAAATTTTTGTACTAAAAACTATTTTAGAAAATAATAATAATAAAAACTCACTCAAACAAAACCTAACCCAAAATTTTATAATCATATTTTACTCATATAATCTATTTACTTATTTATTTATTTGTTAATAAAACAATTTTATGCATTCTTGAAATTACATATAACAATAATTAAGAAAAGAAGTCTATCCTTGCAATAAGGATCACATTGATTTAAAGCTGTATGGTCATTTTCTTATAAATAAAGAAATGTTTTGGTGTCAGCAATGACATCAACACAGGAACACAGTCGATCACACCAATGCATATAAAATCATCAAATTAAGAAATACAGAAAGTCTTTGTTGCCTATAATTATAATTGAGTAGCAGTGTTCAACTTTACCATCTGGCCATGTGAAGCAATTTGAATTTTGTAAAATAAATTATTGTTTAAAACAATTTTTATTACAACAAAAACCTTCCCCAATTTGCCAGCAAGTCCTATGTTTCAGAAAATATATAAAGTCATGTAAATATATTTTATGATAAATATAAAGAACTTTTTGTATAATTTGGAGTTTGTAATTTTTCAGCGAAAATATTGATTAAGCTTATTAAATTCATTATTACTTACTAAGAAGATGGAAAATTTGTGTAATTTACAAAATTTTAAGAAGTTCACATTATCTTAGTTTTTAGACAAATTATTTATTAATGCGAGATGTAAACGAGTGGAGCTGAGGTCGAGTACACCTCTAACTTGAGCCTAAGCTTGATTAATTAATCAGTTTGACCTCGAGCTTAATTCTATGAGTTCGAGCAGGCTCATAAGCATGTTCGTTTATAACAAAAGAGACGAATTGATTATGATTCAAACAATAATTATAATAAAGCTATAAAAAGAATAAGAAATAAAAATAAATAATAAATAATCATTTGTTATAAGAAAATGATATATCATTTCAAATATTTTTAATAGCTTTATACTTAAACTTTGAATTTTAATAAACTTTAAGTGTATTGATTATTCATATTTTTAATACCAGTTGGCTCACAAACTATGAAACTATTGAGCTGAGTTAATGTTAGAATTCTAGACTTTTTCAAATAAGTAATAATAATACAATAAAATAAAATAAAAATAGAAATATTAGGAATTAATCGATGACTTAGACTTTGTTTGGAACAATTTTTTATTGTTTTCTAAACCAAATTTTTAATATAAAAATTTTTTGAATTAAATATTTTTATACTAAAAAAATGTTTTAGAAATCAATAAGAAAGTTGTCTCAAACAAAATCTCGTGAAATTTAAAATTTATGACCGCTAAATAACTTGGTCAACTTAACCGGTTTGCTTAATGTCAATTTGAGGGACATACAATTTTTCTTTTTTCTTTTTTATTTTTCAAATTTTTACAAGCAAATTGTTCACAAATTTTTTATCCATTATTTTATAAATTTTCTTCAGTTTACATAAAGAAAATTGTAGCTCACAAATGGTGATTATCTGCCTTTTGTATTGAATTTGAACTGCCATTTCAAAAAGTTGGTGGAAGACTTCTATTTTCAAAAAAATAAAAAATAAAACAATAAATTAAATAAAATTACTAAAAAATGCAAAAGAAAAAAAAGTCAAATATGAGCTAAATTTTAATGTTTTTATGAAAAAATAGCAATGTTTTATATTTAAAGAAGGGACACTTAACATGGAAAATTTGTCCATTTAGAAGAAAATGACATACAAATTAAATTTGCAGCAATATAATTATCATCCAAAGTTTCAATCTTATTATAATAATGCTAATGAAAATATGCTTTCATCCTAAAGTCAACAAATAATTGGACAGAATATCAATATTAGGTTCAATACATCAATAATTATTTTTTAGCACAAAAGATTAAATTTCTGATACTCGATACTCTCAAATGTCTGATGAAGATGGCAAATCATATTAATTTATCTGTCTTATATGAGATTTAATAATCAATAGTTCAATACTCTCGACTGCCGTAACAAAATCTTCTTCCTTCATTTCGCAATTAGAACAGAGGATCATATAAGTTTTTGGGTAGAAAAGTTGGATTATATACATCTTTCTATCTTAAGTTGGATACGAATATTCTTAGCCAATTTCTTTGCTAAGATTTAGGCTTCGTTTGGGACGGCTTTTTTATTTCTTTTTAAAATAGAGTTTTAGTACAAATTTTTTTATTTTTGTATCGTTTTAGAAAGCAATAAAAAATTCGTCCCAAACGAAGCCTTAGTCTATGTGCGGGACGACTGCATTGTTTTATAAAGTTAATTTGGAGAAAAGAAATTTTCTCTACAATGATTGTTGAAAGAAGTTTTCAATCATGAAAATTTTTAAAAAACTGAGAAATTAGCAGCAAAATGATAGTCAAATAAATATGTAGATGTTATCTAAAAAATAAAACAGCTAAAAAGTTGTCCCAAGCTACTTTATTAACCCAAAAATAAGACAAACATTGCATAAAAATTCTCTCACCAGTTGTATTAGGGGGTCAATATTTGATACGATCTGAAACCCAACTCAAATCCGACCCGAAAATTTTGAGTTAGGGTCAACCCTCTTCGCAAATGGGTCGGATTCGGGTTCCTGAATTCGTCACGTTTGAAAAAACTGATCGAGTTCGGGTTGACTTGGACAATCGATGGGTCAACCCAAAAATCTGTTTCAAATGAGCTGATCGTGCTGCCCAGGTTAATCTGGCATCTGCCCACGCAAGAGCCTGGCCGCTCGTCCCGTTCGATGCTGCCCACAGTTCGAGCTGCTTGCGCCCGCCCACGTGTTGCTTCGACTGCCCGGTCGTCCTGCAGTAGACGCAAGCCCCTCCACCGTTCGTCGTCCGACCGTCGCCGTCCAACCGTGTCAAGTCGGGTCAACCCGATAACCTGACGGGTTGGGTTTGGGTCTGAACTTCCGACTCTTTTACATAATCAAGTCGGTTAGGGTCAACCCGTTTTAACCCAAATTTGACCTGAACCCAACCCGGATTTTGATACCCCCTATGTCATATTCTCTAAGCAAGTTAGCTTGTCGAGGCAAATCTTAATTTTGGAGCAATGATGCAATTAAAATCTCAAATGAAAAATAAGAGGAAGAATTTTCCTCAAATTTAAATGAACATAACTATTACAACAATACTTGTAGAATAAAATTCTTCATATCAGAATTTCATTCAAGATCAACTTAAAATAGTTTCCCCCCATGTTTATCTTTAATACAACCTAATTGATAGCTAACTTAACCAATGAGACTTTGAAATAACTGTCCCTCATTTCATTATACACCCACTAATAATATGCCGAACAAATAGAAATATCCCAAAACAAAACGTCAAAGTTACACTAACTACTTGACTGCATGCAGTGTTGTCAACCCATGTAGCCTAATTAAAAACGCACTGTCCAATTAAAAGTTGCCAATCTGACCAACACTTTTTTCCTCTTTTGCTATACAATTATAGTTCTTTATAGTAACCTAAAAATAGAGGACTCCTTACCTTTTTTTTTTTAATATATATCAATGAAAGAGACGGTCACTAGTTTAGATAGATAGGAGGATTCTTCATCATGTTTATCCAGGCTAAGCTACATTTAGTAGCAGCTGCCTTCTTATACTCCTCTATTATATCATTGCGATTTTCTTTAGGACAATTTTCTAACTATTTCATCTTTCGCATTGAACCATAATATTATTTTGGCTATTGATTTCTCACTATTTTTTAAGGTCATATTGACTAAGGTTTCGTTTGAGACAACCTTCTTATTGCTTCTTAAAATAATTTTTTAGTACATAAAAAATTGTTGTACTAGAAAACTGCGCGCTGCTTTAGAAAGCAATGAGATAGCTATCTCAAACGAAGCATAATCAACTTTATAAAATGCTGCAACCGTTCCAATCAGATCCTAATTAAGTCTCAAATTAATATTTAACATTATAGGAATCTTAGAATTTTTTAAAAAGTTGACTTGAGTCCCAAAATAAAAATTTAATGCATGTAGAGTCAACTACAAATTTTGATGATAATTTTTAAAATACTTATCAGTTATACTTATTATATGAGTTATTTAATGTTGATCATTGCTAGAGTTTTATAATGAATATTATCACATTTTTTTATTCGGTGGACATTTAGGTCAATTAAAATAAATTCACACACTCATCACTTACATAAGACTTAAATTCAAAATTTTTTAATTGATAATCAAAACTCTCAACCAACAGATAAAAAATAAGCTATATATGTTATATCTTTCTTTATCATCATAAAGAGATGCAGTTGATTATGCTAATAATCACTTATTTAGAATCGATTTGAAGAATCCTTACTACTTCTTTTAATAAAGTTTTGTGTTATATGAGATGCTAATTTTGTTTAATATAAATTCTTACACGTAAATCCTAATCATATTATTAATAGCCTTTTTTTTTTCTTTCTGCTTAATTATTTTAAGCTAATTTCTACCTACGTAGCCATATATTACATGCACAGACGACTGTCAATGTCATTATCATAATTAATCTTATCTCAATTATTGGAGATTGGATTTAATAATATCCTTATTTTAAATTTGTTTATGTTTAGTACTATTTAGAATATTCAATTGATTATGCTTATCAATATTATCTTAGTTCTAATCATTTTTTTAATCCTCTTATTTTTATTTTATCTATTTCTCTAATAGTTATATCTTATATAATTAATTTTATATATCCTCAAATTAAATAAATCTATTTTCATTTGCACATTATTTATAAAAGATATCACTCTTTTTTTTTTCTAAAATATTTTTTTTTCTTTCAATCTATTTATTTTTTCTACATTTCTATCACGCTTAAGTAAGCTATCAACAATTTTTTTATAGTGTCGGATTATCAGATTTATACAACATTGTTGGCCATTATGGTTTAAACTTTTTTATTATTCTCTTATCATTAAATTTTCTCATCGTCATATAATTTATTAAATTTATATTGATATCTTTATGATAATGATATTTTCTTTTTGATACTCCTAAACAACATATTTATTCATGATTAATTATTCTGAATCCAAGAAGAAACAGTGGTAGTGTTTCTGAGTGAGCTGTCATTAGTGAAGATTAAAGGGAGATTAATTAATGGACTAAGATCATAATTAATTTGATATGTTTAAAGGAAGATGAGTCAAGAAAGACACGACAAAAGGTTAATGCCAAGGACATCATCAACAAGAGGTTTTTAATAGTCTGCAAACGGTGGAACAAATAAGGGATAGACGTAAGGGCAGAACTAGTCTTAATTTTCAGGAGAGATAAACTTATAATTGTTGGTGTTGTCTCGAATTTGGCTCGACCATTCACTAAAAAAAAATGTGTGATATTGCTATAATGTCATTTTAGTGATTCTATAGTCTCTGGTGCTGGTGGTGGCATTGAGGTTTTGGCTACTAGCGTTATTGCTGTTGATATTGATACTGTGTCTGATATTGAGCCTGTCGTGGGGGCTTAGCTTCCGAAGAATGGTGTTGTGGTTGTTATGGATACTGCTAATCCTATTGATCATGCTGTCGTTGATTCCTCTGTGCAGGTTTGTAAGGATGTTGTGGTTGGGGTCTTACCTCCTATTTAGGTGAATCGGGATTGTAATAGTATTGATGGTCATTTGGGTTGTGCTTTAGATTCTTGTCCTATTTTGTCGGTGGTTGGGGCTGTCTGCCCCGTCTGTCTTGCCTCCTGTGATTGTGGAATGCTCGAATGGTTTGCTTTCTACCCCTGTTCGGTGGGGCTTGCTCAGTTTCTCCTTCGGCTGTGGATCTTGAGGGTTCTACTAGTGCTCTTGTCCCCACTATCTCTTCCCCTGTTTTGCATGCTGGATTAGTTCCTAATGTTTTTGTTGATGTTCCAGTTAATTTGATTGAGCCTCAAGCTATGGTGTATCATGTGGGAGATAATTCTGGGGTGGATGTGAGGTTCATCTTGATTGGCTTCACTGTTCGTCCGAGTCTGTCTTCTTCTGAGTCTTTTGGGGGTGATGATCATGGAAAGGATTTGCAACATGACAGACCGGTTGTTTCTCGTGGGAGGGGCAGAAGGTGTAGATAACCTTCCTCCAAGTTGGTTGCCTTTGTGTTTATCTTGTTGGATGCCTTCTTTGTTAGTCTTTTGGTTTTTTTTTTTTATTTTTTTTTGGGCCTCTGACTATTTGGCACTTGGGCTTTATTCTTAATGCTTGTTATATGGTTGGAAGCACATTGTGTTGTTGCAATTGGTTTCAAAGGGCAATGATGTGGTTGTGACTCGTTTTTCTGTCAGCTTGGCTCCTGGCAACCTTTCGTGGTGCACTATTGCTCGGTTGGTTGGTTGCTTCGCATTTTCATTCACCAAATTGGATGGTCTAAGCTTGGCTTTGGGGAAGCTGGAAGCCTCGGCTAATTACTAAGCCATGGGGATTTTTTCTCAAATTATTTTCTTTCACTTCTTGGCATTTTGCTCTTAGCGTCCTATACTCTGTTTTTTGAATTTTAATATATTTTGTTGAAAAAAAAAATGTCATTTTAGTGACTAATAATTCTTTGTACTTGAGTACATTATACGTTTTAAAATATCATTAACATTTTATATAATGATAATTATTCTTAAACAAAATTCAGCTTGAAGTATAGATGATTTGTTTGAAAAAAAAAATCAAATCAATCTACTTAATTAATCATTCAATTTCTACAAAATATATGTTGGAGTTGCCTTGAATTTGACTTGATCCCTATTTGTTCATATCCTTGATCGTTATACGCTTCGCAGATATGTAGAAAGTTCAAGGGGCAATTCCCTTGGCAGGGTTCAATCTAACCGGTATGGTCGCAAGGTTAAGGGGCGACCCCTACGGTGGTTTCCAGGGGCAGTGCACCAGGAATAAATTTTGGTTGTAATGATATTTTTGAAATTTTCCGGGTGTGTGAAGATGAGTACATGTGGTTAGGACAAAAAGGGGGCAAATTATGTAAATCCATTTCTCATATAGCAATTGCCCAGCCCCACCCCCACCCCGCCCGCGACATATACATGGTTCCGCCCCTGAATAGACGCATAATAAATTAGAATGAATTGAGAGGAGAGAAATAAAAAGTAAGATTTTCCCTCAGTTACTTCGAGCTTTGTTGCTCTTTGAAAATTTATTTTATTTACAACAACTTTAAAAATAGTAAGAAAGTCGTTCCAAATTAAGCCTGGCTATAAGAGATAGGCTAGGAGGCAGATTTGATCATTGACCTCACCGAACTGAGCTAGCATCCACTTGTTTAAGTGGCAAAGATGAAAGCTGAAGGAATCATGCATGGGAGGAGTTAAAATTTCTCTAGTCCGAAACACAGACCGGTTGTCGTGGTTAGTGGTGATATAAGACATTTCCATGGTGTTGATATATGTTGCCAGGCATGACACTTCTTTTATATGGCAAACACTTCCCATAATGGCATCAAAATGTGCACAATGAATATATCCTACATAGTAGACCAAATAAAAAGATAGAAAGCCAAACTATTTGGCAGTTCAAAGAGATGAAAGAGTTCTCAAACTGAGACTAAGAAGCCTGATGTGAAGAACACGAACAATTATTACATCCGGTGACCGGATGTAGAGCTACGTTCGGTCACCACTGAGTTACTTGGTATTTGCTCGGTATTGCTAGGTATTGCTTGGCAATAACAAGAAATACCGCTCTGTAAAGACCAATACCGAGCAATACCGAGTTTTTCTAGAAAAAACTCGGTATTGCTCGGTATTACTCAGTATTTACTCAGTATTTGTCTTCACATAATGGTATTTCTCGTTATTGCTGAGCAAAATCGACAAATACGTGGTTTTGTGCCTGCTACGTGGCGCGATCTCAGTGGTGACCTAACGTAGCTCTACGTCCGGTCACTGGACATAATAATTGTTCGAAGAACAAAAAAGTGAGAGGAATAAACTCGTTATCATTAGTAAAAAAAAAAAAAAAACTCGTTATCATTTAATAAAATTTAGAGTGGTTGAACAAACATGTCAGCATCCACTATGAGATCATTTTACCTGATGAGATTGGCATATTCCAAAGAAAATTCTTTAGAAACATCACTTGAAAAAAAAAAAGGATATTAATCAATGGCTGTGTAATAATGAACAGCAGATGATATCGTTGAGATGTCTGAGGGGATTCTAACATCGTTTATAGGCTTGATGAGTAGATTGACCACTCAATCCAGATAACTTAGGCTTAAGCAGCTTTTTAGTACAAAACTAAAAAATTTTGTACTAAAAAGCTATTTTAAGAAGCAAAAAAAAAAAAAAGTCGTCCCAAACGAAACCTTAGTCGAGAGATTGCAGAAGTTCAAAAGTTGTTTTAAGCTATTTTAAGCAGCTTTTTAGTACAAAACTAAAAAATTTTGTACATAAAAGTTGTTTTAAGAAGCAAAAAAAAAAAACGTACCAAACGAAACTTTAGTCCAGAGATTGCAGAAGTTCATGAATGACAATGCTGCTAACAAGAGAGTTCTAAGGAGCAGGGAAGATTATTCTAAGGAGGTTCAGACCTTACTGAGAGGATTGAGAGAGGCTATTTGCTTGGGAAGGCTTGAAAAGTCTTTGAGAGGAATCATTCTATGTTGAGAGGTTTTCTAGTGTTTAAAGTATTTATCAAACAACTAAGGTTGATCTACAATCATTCATTGACGCTGGTCTAACCTGTGGGCATATATGTATGATTGAGGTCACATGCAGGACACAATATTTTGCTTTGGTTCATAGCTAGGGGTGTAAATATTGGACCCGATCTGAAAATCCGATTCGAACCTGATCCAAAAATTTCAAGTTTGAGTTGACCCGAACTCAAAAGGGGTCGGGATCGAAGTTCAACAATTCGACTCGTTTCAAAAATTAGGTTGGGTTCGGTTTGACACGTTGACCCGAAATTAACCCGAAAACCCATTTTGTCCAGTCAACCTGAGATTGACCCGTTTTTTATCCAAAAAGGGAGATTGACCCATTTTGGCCCGAAAACTAGCAGTTTTTTGTTGGCACCGGATCATTTGGGTCGGGTCAGGTTGACCTGGACCCAAAGAGGTTCTGGGTCGGGTTCGAAAAACCGACCCATTCGCAAAAATGGGTCGAGTTCAGGTTGACATGAATAGTGCAGGGTTAGTTACGGGTTTGACTCGAATCCGACCCGTGTCACGAAATTGACACCCCTATTCATAGCAATCATCAACATCCATCATTTCCCTCTAGCTTATCTTCTCTCTTTTCCCCTCTCCCTCCTCTCTTTTCTCTTTCATTTCCCTGCTCTTTTCATATTTGTTTTTATATTCCTCCTTCTATGAGATGGTCAAATGTGAAGTCAAAATTTTTATTTATTAAAAATTGTTATTCTTTTCAACAATATTGAACTAATTTAAGTCATAAATAATGACTATTATTAAGAGTTGAATGAAAGCCACCACAAGTCATAAATGGAGGCTACTATAAGATTCTAAATGGAGGTTATCACAAAAATCTAAATGAAGACTACAAAAGTCTTTCATTGGAAGTTGATTATTAATGTTGGAAGGTAAGCTCTTTATTATATAAATCCATGTAATGCTTGTAAAGTATCTCACAATCATAAGCAAATAAAGAGAATGAAATAAATGGAAAGAAGTTCTTGCAGTAGGTAAGACAGGAGAAGGAGAAGCATGATTAATTCCTTTTCTTTGCATTTGGCCCTCATATTTATAATTTATTTTATTTATATAAAGTGTAGTTCCTTTGATAAATGTTTTTAGAAGTTTTGTGAAATATTTAATCTCTCTACATTCGTGGCTATAGCTGAATCTCACTTAATCATATAAGCATCTCCTATATTTGATGTATTTGGTATGGTTGTTCTCTAGTCTTCATTTATTTATTTATTTATTTTCTTGAAATATTATTACTATTCTAACCATCAGCATCGGAGCTTTAATTTAAGGAGCTTTCAGGTTCGAGCATGGAAGACGAAAAAAACAAATTGATAAGTCACTGAATGAAATTTTGGGTTCTAGAAGATGGATATAGAGGATTATTTATACGATAAACCAAACTCCATCAATCATGAAGGGAGTAAAGTTACCATCAATCAATCATAAAGAGTGGGAGTTGATGAACATATAATTTTTAGGGATTTGTCTATCCATGAATGTTGCCTTCAATATCCTCAATGAGATCACAATAGCAAGTCTCATGAAGGTACTCTCTGATTTTTATGAAAAGCCCTCAACAATCAATAAAGCATTATCATGCATAAGTTTTTCAAAATATCATGATAAAAACTATCAATCAAATTATTATAGAAGTAAATCCCAAGATCGCCCAAATGGATGTTAGTATTGTGGCAAGCCTAGATAATATAAAAAAGAGACAAGAATAAAGCAAAAAGTCAAAAGAATAGCAGATGAATGTTATTGTGGAAGACAAATAAGAGTTAACTTCTTGATGATTGTGATTTCGTGAGAGAGCTTAAATAAAAAAAAAAAAGTGGAACAAGTACGTATATGTACGTGGTACATCCTTTATGATTTCTTACCAAGATCTTGTTACGTCTGGAAGTAGAAATCAGCAATCAATCGCAAAAATTTCACATAGAAACAGTAAATTACTGCAGATTTAGGGGGAATAATGACTTATTTTTAATAACAACTCAACAAGAAACAAAAATGCAATCGATCTATAATTAGAGAAGTATATCATCTCTCCCAATCAATCTAGACGATACTAGAAAACCCTCACATAAAACTACATCAAAACATAACTCACAAAATATAACATTAATACAAAATAACATCCTTATATAATCCTTACTCTTCTCCCCAAAACAGCCCTAAAATATCTCTCTTGCCTTAATTAAATTTCCTTTCTATTTTTAATTCAAAATTCCACCATATGAAATAATTGGCTTGCTGGGCCCCAAAGGGGGGCCGAACCCCATGCTGACCCACCTCCTATAGCTAGTCCGCCCTCTGGTTGCTGGAATAATTTTTAGGTGCGGAGTGCAGACGGGGAGAGCACCGTCTGCACAGACACAGGGTACCAAGCGGTACCTAGTGGTACCCAGCGGTACCGAACGGTACCTAGCTAGATTTTATACTAGTGTGCGGTACCGAACGGTACCTAGCTGGATTTTATACTTGTGTGCAGACGGTTCTCCCCGTCTGCACTCCGCACCTAATAATTATTCCTGATTGCTGGGCCGGCTGCAGGACTGGCCATAACAGATATTTGCACTACATCACCTTTTTTAATGATTGTACCAAAGAGCTATGAACTTAAAATAAAATTGATATAAAGCGAAAGGGCTTGGTGGAAAATGAAACTAGAGACGGATATAATTCTATAAAATCCAAAACTAATACATTACATACGGGAATCATATGTAGAGAACAATCCCTAGAACTCCATAGCAAAAGAAAGTAATTCAGAAGATGAACAAGAACTTGCAACGAGCATAAGATTGCAAGCAGGCCTTTCAAAAGTCTTCTGAGAAAATGAAATAAAAAAGCTAAGTACATGAGCAATCGATGAACATTAGTTGTACACAAAATTGAGCTTCCTGAAGAAGCCTGGACTAGACAAGATGTACATGCTTGCCACAAGTCAAGGTTGTCAATTGCCTGTAATTTATTGATGTTGATTAAACCAGCAGAGATAAACTTTACCCAAAATCCAAAAAGTGTTATTTCATTGGATATTGTGATAAGCTTGTAGCATGATTTCCTTAATGTGATGAAGCTATAATATATAAATATGTCACACAATGATTTCAACTTATGATATTAATAGCCATGTTCATCTCAGTGCATTTCACTTCTATTTTTTTGTAGGAAAAAAATTGGATGAGAAGTTGATTTATTTTGAGATGAATGTAAAATAAATATTAAATTTTAATAAATTACTTGCATATTGTATTCATTTCAAAATCAATATTAATAATTTTATAAAGATTTGCAAAATAATAGCCACTTTTAATTTAACTATTTTTTGAAACAACTATATATGTTAAAGAGTTGATGATGATTCAATCTTAACTACTTATTAGTTGACTTAGCTTTCCATTACACCTCATTGCGTATGAATATCATTATTTGGTTGAAAATTTGGCTAATAGTGATCAATTTATTTTTAAATGTGCGCTGCCAAATGATTACACATGGAATTCTCACAAATATCCTAGTTCAGACATGGATTCAAGATCTCTATAAATATCATAAGTTAGAGAGAGAGAGAGAGACAAAGAGAGAGAGAGAGAGAGAGGATTCAGAATGACATATTTAATGATCAAATCTATTTGTTAGTCGGCATACCTAAAGTTGGTGATACCAAAAGATAAATACTATTCAATGAAACAGTAATATTTAATTTTAGTGATTATTGTCACATTAATATGGTTTCATTACTTAATGTTGGTTTTCAATGGTAGATAGTTATAGTCATCTAACTTTGTACCTTATAAGTTATATAAAATGTCATCTGTTTTGTGTTTTGATGTTAAGATTGACTCATACGAATGACTCTGTGCTATTGCAAGATTATGTTTAGATTTGCATCACTCACTCCTTTGAATTCTAAAATGCATTTATCGTATTATAGAATTGTACAGGCATTTCACATGACACAACCCACATATGCAACCATTAGCCTTTTAATGTTAATAGTTGTTATCATTATATATTCATTTGTTTGGTTGTTTGTTTGTTTGTTTATATATTTAGTATTTAATTATTCATCTTGCGTATGCCCATTAGGAATAGTTACGCTGTGGGAGTGAATAAGCTACTGAGTTTCAGATAGCATACTCACCTCTATTTTATTATGATACTTCAGTGTTATGATTGAGGCGTGTTCTGGATAGAGATATATGCCTTGCTTTAGTTGTCATTAGGGGTGTAAGTGAGCCGAGCGGATTTGAGCTCGACTCATTTAAGGGATCATGAGTCGAGTTCGAGCTTGAAGAGGCTCGGCTCGTGAGCTCGCGAGTTGGCTCGAATAATATTTATGTTTTTATAAAAATTAAGTAATTACTATTTTTATTAAATTTAAATCTTAAAAAAATAAAGGGCTGTAGTTAGTTTAAAAAAAAAATTAAACTGCAACTATTGTGCAACGCTGTAGCAGCTTTTTACCCCCCAAAAAAATTTAAGTTGCACCTAAAGTGTAACAATTTCCAATTTGTATCTGCAACAATTTCCTAGAAGTTGCAGTAAAATAGCAATTACTCAAGTCGAAATATATTCCCAAGAGAAATTATTGTTAGGGTTAGATGTTTTATATAAGAGAAAATAAAAAATGCAAGCCACTTTTTTTATCCATAGGAAAAAGCAAAGTTTAGTATGCGGACGAGAGCCTCGACTCGAACGTCTGCACTGTCGTTGTCCTGTTGCCTATTTTATTCTGATACTTCAGTGTTATGATTGAGGCGTGTTCTGGATAGAGATATATGCCTTGCTTTAGTTTTCATTAGGGGTTTAAGTGAGCCGAGCGGATTTGAGCTCGACTCATTTAAGGGATCATGAGTCGAGTTCGAGCTTGAAGAGGCTCGGCTCGTGAGCTCGCGAGTTGGCTCGAATAATATTTATGTTTTTATAAAAATTAAGTAATTACTATTTTTATTAAATTTAAATCTTAAAAAAATAAAGTTTTGTAGTTAGTTTTTTTTTTTTTTTTAAATAAACTACAGCTACAGTGCAACGCTATAGGTAACCCCAAAAAAAATTAAGTTGCACCTGCAGTGCAACGATTTCCAATTTTTATCTACAACGGTTTCTAAGAAGTTGCAGTAAAACAATAATTACTCGAGTCGAAATACATTCCCAAGATAAGTTGTTGTCAGGGTTAGATGTTTTATATTAAAAAAAGCAAGCCATTTTTTTTATCCACGGGAAAAAGCAAAGTTTAGTATGCGGACGAGGGCCTCGACTCGAATGTCTGCACTGTCGTTGTCCTGTTAGCCAAAAAATCGGGCAGGAAACTACGAATGGAGGGAGGGAAACCAAATCAAACGGCTCGACATCTCGTTTCTGTGCTGCAAATCGAGCTTGAGCTGACTCGAGTTCGAGCTCGATATTTGAGAGGCGAGGAGCTCAAACACTCAAGCTCGACTCGACTCGTTTACACCCCTAGTCGTTATCAATGTAGGTTGATGTAATACATACAATAGTTATAATCATCAATCTAACACTTATGTGATGGATAAGCATAATTATCTTGGGATAATATTCATATTAAGATATTTTGATTAGAATGAGCCTCAAAAATTTAAAATCTAATTTGAGAGTAATGCAACATTATGAGTTTACTCTTGTATTATTCTCATCTTAATATAAATTTAAAAATTTTAAAGCTCATCTTAATCAAATTTATATTAGAATATCTTGATATAAATTCTGTCTATTGTGTTTGATGAGTTTGAGACTTTAGTAGCTCTAATATAATTTTGGAAGGTATAATGTATACTAAGAAATTATGAATGCATTAGTTGCTTGTGAAGATCTATTAGTTGAGAAGTTATCATGTCTATTTGTTATGTTGTCAAAATTTTCATCGTGAATCTTTCCTTTCATTTGAAATGATCGCCATGAAATTATCATGGCTCTTTCTTTAAGAATCCACCCGGAGTTGGTAGTAGTCACCATAATTACTAACATACCACATGGAGCCCAATGCACAACATACCCATTGAGTCTTCTACAAGGATTGTGTGCGACTCGATTAGGTCCATGTAAAGGAGAGAGACAAGACCTAGAAGAAGATCAAGAGTCCTAATATTATTAAAAAAACTAGTTTGAGACTAACATCAAGTGAAATGCTTAAAAAAGGCTAATAAATAATCAATTTTTTTCAGTCCACACAATCTCAGTGTACAAATGTCATTCAATTTCACAAATCACAAGACCAATGTATCTTCAAATCAATAACCTGCGGTATCTCTGCTATGCACAAAAAAAAAAGCATGTGATCAAAATGAAACATACTTCAAACATGAGCAAGCTGAGTCAGAAAACATAAAAATGATCGCCCATATAAGCAGGAATGCCTCGAGAACCAACGGAGAACAGCAAACCAGGCAAAGAAAGAGTAGCATAAAGAATAGTTTTATGCCAAAATTTGATTATACCATCTAACTTTGCTAAGATATTGGAATAGAGGTTTTAAGAAATGTTTGAAAATATGTTTAGAAGAACTAAGCCACAAAGCCTTTCCTGCACCCTCAACCAGCACAGATAGAGAAACAATTTTTCTAGGAATAACCATAAGGAAGAAGCTCTGGTAGATTACAGGAACCGTTCCTTAAGACACCTACAATCATCAAATTATACTCACTGGGAATATAAGGATTATAAATGTTAGCCCATTCATGAACTGCTTTGTCATTCAACCAAGGATTTCAATACAACAAAAACAACAACATCAAGCCTTTATCCCACCACGTGGGGTCGGCTACATGAATCTTTTTTCTCCATTGTGTCCTATTAAAAGTCAAATTCTCGTTTAAATCTAATAAGAAAGGTCATTCCTAATATTTTCTAACCAAGTCTTTTTAGGTCTACCCTACATTTTTTAACATAAGTCAAATCTAATACCTCTACTCTCCTAACCGGGTCATCGGAAGGCCGCCGTTTTATGTGACCAAACCATCTAAGTCGACTCTCTCTAATCTTATCTTCTACTGGAGCTACTCCAACCTTTTCATGTATATGTTCATTTCGTATCCTATCTCTAAGGGCAAAGCCACTCATCCACCTGAGCATCCTCATCTCTGCCACACTTAACTTAGTATTATGCTTCTCTTTTAATGGCCAACATTCGGCACCATAAAGCATTGAAGGCCTCACTACCATCTTATAGAATTTACCCTTAAGTTTGAGGGGTACATTTCTATCACATAACAAGCCCGATGCATTCCTCCACTTCAACCATCCAACTTGAATTCTACTGATAATATCCCCATCTATTTCACCATCACTCTGAACAATAGATCCAAGATATCTAAAACGTGTACTCTTATTAATGACTTTATTGCCCAAAGTCACAATCCCCTCACTAGGTCTATTACGACTAAAATTACACTACATATATTCCGTTTTAGATCTACTCAAGCGAAAACCTTTAGACTCTAAGGTTGACCTCCATAATTCAAGTTTACCTTCAACTCCCTCTCTAGTCTTATCAACAAGAAGAATGTCATCAGAAAAAAGCATACACCAAGGTACATCCTCTTGCAAATGTCTAGTGAGAACATCCATGATTAAAGCAAAAAGATATGGGCTTAAGGCTGATCCTTGATGTAACCAAACCGAAATAGAAAAATACTTTGTCAACCACCTTGTGTTTGAACACAAGTAATAGCTCCTGCATACATATCTCTAATGATTTGAATATAAGCATTATTGACTCCTTTCTTTTCAAGAACCAAGGATTTCAATAAAACAAAAAATTTTATTATTGCTTATTTGAAACATCATTGAAGGTGTAAGAGTTAGCCACAAGTTTCAACATCTTCCAACATTGAGATGTATGAGTAATGGCTTGATTCCAAAGTGAAACATATTTATGCTTCCACCATTTAGCTAGGAGAATCACCATTTAAGAAATGCCAAATCATAGAACAAATATAAGCATGATTAATATCAGGCAAAGCAGAAATACCCAGTCCACCATATTTTAATGGTTTGCAAGTGTTCTTCCAGGAAACTAAATGCAGTTTTTTTGCATTAACATCCCCATGGAACAAAATCTGGTACATAACTTATTGAACCTCTAATCCCAAATGCAATTTAGTTCCAAATGGTGAAACAAATGTATTGGAGTGCAATTTAGTTCCAAATAGTGAAACAAATGTATTGGAGTATGCGCGCATATGCAAGGGTTTTTGCTTTCCAACCCTCCAACAGTAAAGTAGCCTTATTCAGCAATGGTTGAATGTCTGAGATAATTAAGGACTACCCTAGCAGCTATAGAAATGCCTAGATATGTGTTACGCCGGCCCATCCTGGGCCGGCTGGACCGGTCTTGGCTTATAGCCGGCGGAAGAAAGCAGGCCGCGGGGG
>NW_021318595.1:5736457-5779242 GCF_001605985.2 Dendrobium catenatum
TCTCAGATTTTTCTTGTATTTTGGCTGTTTTTCTGCTGTGGACAGCAGTTTTCCCTTAGATCTACTTGATCTTGGTGAGAAACACTTGGAAATCCAAGTGTTTCCTATCAAATTGGTATCAGAGCATCGTTTCGGGACCGCCGGCGGCTGAAATTCTGAAATTTCAGCAAGATCTTCGTCTCCGAAAGAAGATTTTTGTGGATCCGATAGAAGAAAAATGGCCGGAAAGAAGGTGGAAGTATTGGATGTCGGAGGGACTGTGATCGACGAATAATAAAGGTTGGAGGGACTGTATTAGGCTAATGACAGGAGGTTGGAGGGATCATAGTTGGTAAGAGATCGTTGGTCGAAGGGACCATAGTCGACAAGTGATAGTGATCGGGAGGGATTGTAGTGGACAACGACAGTGGTCGGAGGGACCGTAGTCGGTAGGTGATGATGGTCAAAGTCTTAGAAGTAGACTTGACAGTGGTGACTGGATGGAGATCCGACGATGATGATTGAGCGGAAGTTTTACAATGATGGTCGAGTAGTGAGGGTTTGCCGGCATTAGTGTCTAGGTGGAGCTCCGTGATTCTTTAAACCTTATAGCTCTCTTGATCTTTAACCTAATGTCCAACATACAGCCAAACATGATTTTCTCTGCACAACCTGTACCGATCGTCCCGGACGATCCGACTTCGTCCGGACGAACTTGGAGCAAAAACTGATATTACACTTCTCATCTAAGAAGAAGTAATATATTTATAGTTTTTTTAGAGCGGCATGCTCCATGAATATAGAGAAGATCAAGGGGAAATTTAGAGTGCTCCATCAGATTGCTCAGACGGATTACTTCAATCATAGCGTGTTCACACAACATTTAAGTGTCTTAATGATTTTAGAACTAAGCTATCATTTGGCTTTTTGGATTTGTCTCATCGAGCAGCTCGATTTGACTATAAACATGTTATATTTGAATATCATTTTATGATTCAATTTATGCTTTGAATATTTGAAATAAGTTATATTCCCTTGATTTGGGCCCATTTGAGCTCGGATTTGACCTATTTTGGTGTCCTCGAATTCATCTTACTGAGACATTCAATTTGATTATAAATTTATGGAAAATGGAGTTCAGTGTCCCACATTTAATTTCTAAAGTTTCACTTGAATATGCCTCGAGATTTGTGCTCGATCAAGATGATGTTGATGACTTATCAACCTTTGATAAGTGCACTTTGGCCTTCCATAAATACACTTTCGACCCTTCTTGTCTCAAGAAATATTGAGGTTCACACACTCGAAGATGGTCTAACACCTTGTTTTTATCCTAGAGAAATTCTATATTAATATTATAATGAAGAAGTACTTGGTGAGGGTTTAGGCTAATAAAAATCATTAAAATAAGAATGTTAAATTTAGACTTTATTTGAGACGTCTCTTTTACTGCTTATTAAAAAATTATAAAATTATATTAAAATTTTATTTTAAGCAGTAAAAAAATCGTTTTAAAAAAATTTAATTGATTGATAATTTTTGTTTTAAAATATAGCAAACCTTTCTCAGATGTCGCGTCACTCCGCCACATAATGCCATTATTCTTTATATAATTGCTGTATAATCCCCGGAGCTCCAAGCACTCGCCACCTGTCATCCATGCTAGATTCCCGAAGCCCGTGCGCTCCATTCGCTTTCCCTCCGTAATCTCCCCGCTGTTCTCACCGTGTCGCAAATGCACAGCGTCTGCTTGCTGGTCGGGAATCAAAATCTCTTATCTATAAAGTCGGCGCAATACTGCCATTTATCCAGATTTTGTTCAAGGGCTTGATCGTTTTCGATCGCCATTGCTAAGCTGGTCGCGTTCTGTTTCTTTTACTCCACGTGATTCCGCACTTCCGCTTCTTGTTCTCTGTTTCACTATCGCTTTGTAGGGTTTTGTTTTTCTTGTTTGGTTTGTTGGATGGCAGCACAGCACAAATGCTGCGAGACTAGCTTCTTTATTAACCTGGTGGTCGTCGTGCTGCTAGTGCTCTTTGCGGGGCTAATGTCCGGGCTAACCCTCGGCCTTATGTCACTAAGCCTTGTCGATCTCGAGGTATTGGCAAAATCAGGCACCCCGAAGGACCGCAAGCATGCTGGTAATAAATGAACTTTGTCGCATTCCTCCTTCTTAGATAGTTACTGCAAATGGATTTGTTCCGTAACAGTAACAGTTTCGCCGGATGGCATTTTGTTTGGTAGCGATGGAATAAAGATTTAGTGTCTGATGTGGCTGTTTTTTCACAACTTTATTTTTCTATAACATTTTGTTTTCTAGAGATTTCTGTCATAGTTAGAATTAACTTTTTACAAAGCTTGAATGTGGTAACTGTAAGGGGGTCTTTGTCTGTAAGTAGGATTTAGTAAATCTTACAAATTCAGATTACTAAATTTTATGTGGGTTAAATCTTGAAATCTATTTGGTATAATGTGTTAAATCTAATTAAAACTCAGTTAATTATTTTGACACTTATTTCAGAATTTAAGGATTTACATTATTGTAAAATTTTACTATGCCTAGTTGGTCTATATAAATTTAAACTAAACTAATATAATTATAGTTATTGTAAAATGACATTTTTTATTAATTATTAATTTGTAAGTCATTAAACTAATTAGACATAATAGCTTCTATTTAATCAAATTAATTTGTACAGTTAGATGCAGTCACTTCAAACAAACTCATGTCCGTAGTTAGAAAAGGTTTTTCCAAAACTTAGGGGATGGTAGTCACTTAAAACTACATTTGGACCAAGATCTCTGTTGGTTTACTAATTGAGGCCAGAATGAAAAGAAGGAAGTTTATAATTTGGGGAAATATTTCATTTTGCCTTGCTAAACCAGACCCATCTATCACTAACTTCCAAAGCTGTCAACAGCTACATAATCAATAAATGTAAATGGTTTCCATCTGACTAAATGCTTAGCCTTTCTAGGTATAAGTTGATTGAAAGCCTTCAATTACTCGGGGAAGTAATAGGATTTTTGTGTTCCTACATTCTGGATGAGTTTTTTTTTTTTTTTCCATGATATACAGATGTCTAATTATATATTTGATCCTATTTACCATAAAATGTGTTAATCTAAATAGACAAAGTCTTGAACGCCTTAAAAAAAAAACAAAAACTGGTTCTTCAAACTAATCTTTTGATTTGTGAAGGTTATTATTTTTGTTCCTGTAAAGAAAATAATTGATTGTTTTATACTTTGTCGCAGAAAGGATAATGCCTGTTGTTAAAAAACAACACTTGTTGTTGTGCACTCTTCTCATTTGCAATGCCGCAGCTATGGAGGTAAGATTTTACAACTCTAGTCTCGTTATCTTTTGCCATATTAGGTGATTTATATCGAATGTTTATTTTTCTTTCCTGCATTAGGCTCTTCCAATTTTTCTTGACAGTTTGGTTTCAGCTTGGGGTGCAATATTAATTTCTGTCACTTTGATACTACTATTTGGTGAGGTAAGCCACCCTGATTTGTGTTCTCTTCATTTGAAGAACATTATTGTTAATAATCATTTATATTTGTATTTGTTTCCTTTTGTGCTAACACTTGCTTATTTGATGTTCCTGCAATCTCAGATTATTCCACAGTCTGTATGCTCTCGATATGGTTTAGCAATTGGAGCAGCACTGGCACCTGTGGTTCGTATACTCATATGTATCTGCTTTCCTATTGCATATCCTATCAGCAAGGTCAGTTTCTTTTTCACCTTTGTCACATTTATAGTCTATTAAGATAGTATTACATAGGGGTGTCAATAGTGGATCCGACCGAAAACCCGACCCGAACCCGATCCAAAAATTTCGGGTTTGGGTTGACCCGAACCCGAAGCGGGTCGGGTTCTTGTCCGGAAAACCGACCCATTTGCAAAATCGGGTATGTTTCAGGTTCAGGTTTACCCGGGAATGACCCTGAAACCCAGCTGCCCTGCTGCCCCGCTTGCCCTGCCTGCCCCACGGCCCTGTTGCCCCAATGCCAGCTGCCCTTCCAGCCCCACAATTTGCCTGCCTGCTCGACCCGAACCCGACCCTTGACTCGAAATTGACACCCCTAGTATTACAGGATGTTTTCACATGCTTACGTAATGATGAATTGATTATGATATGTTATGAACAAAACTAATTAATTTTTTATTCCAACCTCAGTTGCTGGACTATATTCTTGGAAACGGCCATGCCGCTCTTTTTCGGAGAGCTGAGTTAAAGACCCTTGTTAGTTTGCATGGCAATGAGGTCAGTTAATGCTTCTTTTAATTTAAAATAAAAAATGAAAATAAAAGTTCAGCCTTTTCTATTGTTCTGTAGAAAACATTTTGAGATTTTTCATTGCCAGACGCTTAGGGAACCTGTCAACAAGGAATGCGTTCTCCTTAATATATTAAATGCATTAAATAGGCTACTCATGTTTATTTCATATTTCTAATACATAATCTAGTTCTATAAGGTACTGTCAATTAAGCTAAAAAACTGTAGGCTTCTATAAAAAGGAAAATCAGTTCCACTTTGGAATATTATGTTGGATGTGTTAGGTTCTAGGATTTTAAATGCATATTTACAGTGAGATGCACAGAATCAGGCAACGCACTAAATTTTGCAATTCATAAATTTAAAATTTTAACAATTATTCATCACTCATGATAAAAATTGAAATGTAAAGAGATTCAATACCATTTGACACGCATATCTATAGAATGAAATGTGGTCAGGGGTATATGCTGGCAATTTATTTGGCATTATTAACTTGGGCGTGTTGCAACACCCAATTTTTTGCACCCAATCTTGATCATCCTCCAAAGGTTTTTATGTTCGACTATCTTTCACTTCCTAGCTAGCTAGCTCAAGGAATATTAGGTTTGATTGTGTTGGACCACTTCTATCTTTATGACACCTGCTTGTTATCTCACTTTTGTCTTCCTGACATCAACTTGCTGCCTTGCTTCTATTTTCTCGTCCCCAGCTTGCTATCTTGTCGATATTTGCCACTTCTATTTGTTTTCTAGTCATTAAGTTCGTCCATCTATTGCTACTTGATTTGTTTGAAACCTCATGCGTTATCTGGCTAACCCCATTCCAGCGCTAGCTCTCGGTCATCCATTTCCTACCACCTTATGCAACACCAAGATAAAGGACAACAAGGTCATAAATCAAGATATTGCAATAAGATTTAGGTCATTCATCATACATAACTTTCCATGCAAGCCCATTGATTACCCATAATCTCTCAAAAATCATTGAATAATAATTAAGAAGATTAATTTAAGGTCCCTTGATGGGTAGGTGGGTCATACGAGTCAAAGAAGTGGAAATCTTAAAAAATTGCTTGATTTAAGGACCATTCATTTTCTTTATTTTGCCAATCTGAATTTTTATATTTTTAGAAGCTTTAAATTTTATTTTATTTCTTTTATGTTCTTTCATTCTGTCCTAGTAATAATAATGGTATAATAATATTTTATCGGCTTCTAAGGTTTTTCAAAGTTATCCAAGCTTTGAAAAGGCTTGTAAATAGGATATTGCTTTTTTTTTCACTTTTGGATTCGTTGAATAAAATTATTTTTTTCTCAGGCAAATTTTGTGTAGAGAGGCTCGTTGCTTGCTTTACTCGTTGGTGAAGCTTGGTGGGCAATCTCTTAGGGCTTTGGCGACTTATCTTTCTCCACCCTTACTCTTCATTTTTCAAACACAATTATCATATCCTCTGTATAACTTAAATTCTATCTTGCCTCAACCTCAAATACATCCAACATCTTCAAAACTCTCACAAACATTCACCATATCTCTCATGACCTCCTAAAGCTCAAGTTCACAATAATCCTTAGATTTCCTAGCCAAAAGTCCAATATAAAGAGACAATTTTCTCATGTGAGAATCAACTTAAAAATATTACAATTCTTTAACCAGCCATTCAATATTTGTAAAACCCCTATCATCTCAAATATTTGATTTGAAATTTCTCACCATTTTCATCTAAGAAAAACTCACATTTTGATAGCCTCAAATTTTTAGTACTAAATTCGTCCAAACTTTGAATACCTTTTCTATCACCATCCGCATAACCCTTCCAACAACACCCTAAGGAGATATCAATCAAACTGTTTCCTTCATCATAAAGATCCACAAAACCCTTGCACCAGTATACCTTCCTTCATTCGGCTACAACCCACACATCAGTTGACAACCTGCTAGCTAAGGCTATTAAAAAAGGTTCTTATTTGAGTTCGATCATGTTTAGCTCGATAGTAGCTTGATTATATTTCTATGAAAATATGAATATATACATGCATATATTCGTGACCCCATGTATTGGGATAATGGCTTGATGTTATTGTTGTAGTATATGCATATATTCATGTATACTATTATGTGTTTATGCGCCTATATGTGCATATATATTTTACATTTATATTTATATGAATATAGTTTTATATACATGATGCAATGTATATGTTTTAATTTATATATAATTTTCAAGTAGACTTTATGCTTGGGGGGGTCACGTTAACAAGTCATTCACAAATAGAAATTTTAGCTCATCTACTTAACGAGAAATACTTGAGCTCACTTAAGCTCGACTTATTTACACCTAGCCTCCTACTGCCAGCCATCATTGTATATTTAACCATTATTGTCAGCCATATGCGCACTGCCCAATTAATATGCCCTCTTATATTGTCTAAAATTCACCAACCCATACATGTCATTTCCAACATTTTCTAGATGCCCAACTATTAGCAACAATGTATGGTTGCGCTTGTTCATACTCATTGGTCAATATGACCCTAACAAGTGGCATGGAGCCCTCCAAACCCCACTCGTGCCTTTTGGCACTTGCATTACTCAGATCTTGTTGACATGTGCTGATGCTATTATTCAAAAGGTTCCTATTTGTATGGTGTGGGCTTATAAATAGGTCTTTTTCATGTGATTATAAAGATTTGCAATTTGAGCAAATTTTTGTGGTTAAACTACTATATTTTTCCTTCTCCACCATTTTCTTCCTTCTCCTTACTAGGAAAAGAGCAAAACTTTGTAACTTATTTTACTATAGTGGACCTTCCCCATTTTCGCACGATATGTTATGTTTGCTTAAAATTTCATAATAAGATCAAAGGATTTTTTGATTTGATATGGACTCCACCTACCAAAAGGTAACAGTAAGGCGTTGGGTGGTTAGGGTTCAGATGCTATTATCTTTAGAAAAATCGGCTTTGATGCCATATGATGCAGAAATATAATTGTTTAATCCAATTTGATGAGCATCTTTGACGACTACTTTCGTTTTAATCTTGTTATTTCTTTCGCAATGGACTTTGTTTTGCTTGCTTTATTAAGTTCAATCTGAAAGAGGTTTCTGCATCCTTTGAATAACGCCTGGAGGGATAAACCACCATCACACCATGGGATGAGTGTGTCGGGACTCAGGATGCATTGTAGTGGGGAATCTTCTCGGGAGTTGTACAAAAAATGGTTGAGAGAGAACGAGGGAGGATTATATGTTGGATGGGAATCTTCTCATTAGACTTGTAATGCATGAGAGAGGGAGGGTGGGAGGTGGGAATTTTTCATAATTATTATCTGATTAGAAGTCGTAAAACCCCTATTCATAGACATATGGTTGCCTTATATTGCTTAAAAATCATCTTTGTTTATTAAGAGTTTAGGATATTTGTTGTTGGTGATGGTAATCGGAATCATGATAAGCTCAAGATCGAGATGTCTTCTAATTATTATTGCAATGTTTTCTCAGCTACCTATTTATTTGATGTTTTTACCACCAACATAAAAACAGGCTGGAAAAGGAGGGGAGTTGACACATGACGAAACAACAATAATTGCCGGAGCACTGGAACTTACTGAGAAAAATGCAAGAGATGCCATGACTCCTCTTTCTCAGGCTTTTGCAATTGATATCAATGCAAAAATTGGCAGGTCTTATTCTTATTAACATATACAAGTCTTGTGAGTGAAACTTTTCCTTTGCTTGTTGGTAACTATCATTCGTAATTTTTTTCCTTACAGAGATTTGACAGGTATGATTATGGAGAAGGGACATAGCAGAGTGCCAGTTTACTACAATCAACCTTCAAACATAGTTGGGCTTCTTTTGGTGAGTTAATCTATCTATCTGAACTTTTTACTGAGCTTTATGATCAATTTATGTATATGTTTCTGCACTCATTGTTGTGATTAATTATTAGTTTATCGTAGGCCTGTTTGAGATCTCTAGTTATTTTGGCATGTTCCAGATCTGTTTTCCCTTGGAGAGTTTATCTTTGTGGCTCATACCTTAAGCTCTAACTTATTTAATACTTGATTTGATAGCAAAAATCGTGGCTAGCAAGGTTATCAATTTAAAGAACAGCACTAAGGGTTGTTTTTGTTAACATGGAACCTAAATTCCCTTAACAAAATTAGATTTAAATTCAAATCTCTCTCGATAAATCTTAGATTTTGGATAACTCCTGGTTCTTCCAGCCTAAATTGATGTAGATCTTGGTCAAATTTATTATTCTAAAATGAAGTTTTATATCCTTAACTATTTTTACTATATTTTATTTTCTTTTTAAACCAACGGTGTTGTCAAAACCATGCTTTTGAAGCGAAGTGTTTAGCGATGACATGCGACGGTGATGCAAACCACATGCATCACGAAGGGCAGCTAGCTGAAGGAGAACTTGAGCGCCATGTCTACTTCATGACTTCGAAGTAGCAACGAAGAAATGTTGATGAGGAAATGCAAGCCCTAGCCAGTCCTAAGGTTCTAGGAGTAGCATAGACAAAGACCAAAGATAATAGAAATTATAAAAAGAAAGACAAGGAATGGCAGAGAATAACACTGCTTTCCCCTCTCTCAAATCTCTCCTATCAGCTTTTCTTTTTTTTATTTTATCCTTTTTTTTTCTTTACAGTCTATTGCAATACTCAATCATGTGGGAAACAGAATTAGGAGATAATAAGGAAATTTAATTTATTGAAAAAATAGTACAACATAGTTTGAAAGTATAATTATAATTGAAAAATGATATTTCATGTAACTAATGATTGATTTTAAAAGTTAGAGGTTAAATATTTTTTTGTATTTTATTAGTTTAAATTTAATTAATTAATAATTAATTAGGATGCTAATATATAATTATTATGTTTTAATTAATCTAATTAGGATTGATAAAAATTTTTAAATTAGAATTAATAATATTCAATCATGTAAATTAGATACAGTTAAATTAATCTTAATAGTTAATATTAACAAGTAAATTGATTTATTAAAATTTATTTTAGATAGGACTTAAATCCCGAGTAAATAGCAAAATAGTTCATCAAGATGTAACCAAATTTAACATTTGTCATGCCAAATATTTTTAGCATGTAGTTGCCTCAGGATTTACTATATCTGAATTCATAGGATTTTACTAAACCTAATTGAGTTTAATCCTATTTGTAGCCAAACAATCACTTAAGTTGACATCTTCAATAGTACTCAATAGGATGATATGAAGAATGCCTTCTTCTATGGGGATCTAGAAGATAAAATTTTCATGAGCATTCTTCTAGGATTTGAATGAAATGAGGATGGTCATATTAAAGAAGTCTCTAAATGGTCTAAAATAATCACCTAGAGCTTATTTTGAGGGGATTGCTAAAGTTAGGAAAGGAAATGGGTACAAATAAAGTTAAAGGTGATCATGCCCTCCTCATCATACACTCAACCATAAAGGGGTGTTAAATAGTTGAGATAATGCTTGATTAACGAATTTGAGATAAAAGAACTTGAAAAATTAAATTATTTCATTAGAAAAAGCAGGTGTTTTTTATCTTTCAACAAAAAAATGATGTAGATCTTGAAGGATGCTAAAAATTAGGATGCATGCTAGTTGTTACACCTATTATGCCAAATCAGAAATTGGAGGAAGCAAAAGAAGAACCAGTTATTGGTAAGAAAATGTACTAGAGACTGATAGGGAAACTTTTTGACCATTGTTCATAAAAGACTATACATTGTTTATCATGCATAATCTGAAATAGTGACATTCTACATGTTTATTATGAGTTGCATTTCATAAAACAGTTATTCAGGTAAATGATTCATATTTAAAGCTCGAAAGGAATAATGAACTCAGCTTGCAATCCTACGCAAATATAGCTTATAATGGTTCACTAGTGGATAGAAGATCAACATCATGATATTGCGTACTTATTGGTGTAAATCTGATGGCATGGAGGAGCAAAAAGTAGAATGTTGTGACTGGATTCGGTGTTGACTCATAATTTAGATCTAGGGCTCAGAAGATTTTATGAATTATTATGGCTGAACATTATCATCCTAAAAGATTAGGAATCAAGTGAAAAGACCTATGAAGTTGTACTGTAACAACAAATCAATAATAAATATTGCTCATAACCCAACATGATATGATCATACAAAGATATTGAGATTGGCAAACACTTAATCAAGGAAAGTTGGAAAAAGGCTTAATTTGCATGTCTTATGTCCCCTCAAGATGGAAACTGACAAATGTTTTTACAAAAAAAACTAAGTGGATCAAAGTTTCAAGAAATCATGACATTATTCTTTAGCTTTAGGGGGACTCTTGTAGTCGGCATATTCATACCAAAGAAAGTGATCAGGATCCCTTGAATTATTGTCTAGGAAGGAAATTGGGATCCTATTTATTATTGTAAAGGAAGGAAATCAAAAAATTATTTGAACGTAGGAAGCATATTATAAAATTATTGATTTACAATCTAATGGTATATATTCAAAGTAAGAAGGTTATTTATGCAGCTGTATTTTCTTGTTTTGCTGCTGATTAGTTTCCTTATTTTCTTCTTAAATCAGTCTATATATTTCCTTGTGTCAAGTAATTCGAAGAACAAAAAGATTCCTTGTTGTTCTTATTGTTTCCATAATTATGAGTTTAGATCTTTCAATTATACTTTGTAAATCTTGCAACTAAAGTATTTATATAGGCTTTCTATGAGCTTTGATTGCATTATTCATTAGCAAACTTTAAATAACATGTACGTTGTCCAGTTACTTCATTCAAATTCATTATTTTTCATTCAAATTGAATTTAGGCTTATTATTTCTTAAAGTATTTGCTTTTTGAATTTACCTTTTTTTCTGAATGATTTCATGCTTACCATAGATGTTGCTTATTTTATGGCTATGAAACGGAAAATTGGCAATCCAAGTCTATGTTGCTTGAACCCCAAGTATATGAGGTTAATGATGATGATGATTGTGATGTTTCTGTGTTGATTATTTGGTTTTATGTAGGTAAAAGATCTGTTGAACATCAATCCTGCAGATGAGGTTCCAGTAAGAAGTGTTACAATTCGCAAAATTCCAAGGTCTGTTTTTTTTTTTTTTTTGTTAGAGATTGGCATTTGCTCACTTAGTCACTTCATATGCAATTCTCATGTGGAATAACCCCCTGTATTGCTGGCTGGAAATTGTGTTGCCTTGAAACATTCATATCCAAGATTTGATCTACATTTTATTTGTAAGCACCGTCACTGATTCCTGAAATTGTATGCCCATTGAATTCTTAAATTTCACTAGAATTTGAACAGGTTTTATAGTAAGTATTCAATATTTGCATGTAGGTTGCATAGTGATGAACTTATTACAAGTTAATATTGAGTGACTTTTTTTCCATGTCAGATATTTATATCATTTCAGATATATATATATATAATTTTTATGTCTTTTGGTTATGTTTTTGCCATTTTGATTATCACAATTTGCAAATTTGGATGTTAAATTTAATGGTTTATTAAAATAATGGATACTTTCCTCATTATGTGGCATAATCTAATATTTACTGTATTGTAGTAGGTTTTAGCCTACTAAATGACCCATATCTACACGTCCAATCTCCTGCTCAAATTAGCATTCCGCTTCGTTTCATTCCTTAGTCCACAAGCGAGAAATCCCATACACCTCTTCTTCAAGCGGAAGCGAACTCTCTAGGAAAATAATGGACATTTTCCTCATGTGATATAATCTAACCTTTACTGTGCTTTAGTAGGTTTTAGCCGTCTAAATGGCCTACATCTACACGCCCAACCCCCTACTCAAATGAGCATTACACTAAGATTCATTTCATAGTCTACAAGCGAGAAATCCCTTACACTTCACCTTTGTTGGATTCTTAGAAAATAAAACAAAAAAGAAGTCATAATAAGAAAAGGAAAAGGAAAGAGAGGGTGAGGGAAAATGAACAGAGAGAAGAGCCGACGGAAGACAAAAAAAGACAAAGCTGAAAATTACTTTGCTTTCTTGTATGCCATCGTGGTAAACGGTCTTGATGCAGTGCAAGCGTCGTGGTGTTCTAGTGGCGAATTCCATAATGCTAAAAAAATCCTGTTTTTTTTTTCAGAATTGCCTTGTCTCGTATTTCCCACCTTGTAAGTCCATCATATAATTTTTGCAAATCTAACTGCTTATTGTGGAACAGGGTTAAAGAAGACATGCCTCTTTATGATATTCTAAATGAGTTCCAGAAGGGTTACAGCCATATGGCAGTTGTTGTGAAGCTGAAAAGTCCAAATGAGCAGCCTGAGGGCAATATCGACAATGGTAAGTCCAATTAAAGCTTCATTTGGGATGGCTTTCTTGTTTCTTCTTAAAGCAGCTTTTTAGTATAAAAATTAAAAATTTTGTACTAAAAAGTTGCTTTAATTATTGAAAAGCAATAAGAAAGCTGACCCAAAAGAACCCTAAGTTTTGTCCATGGAATTCCCTCTTACCATCCATAGTTTCATTTATCAGAAGCCAATATTCCCATCTGCTAGTAATGTTCAATGCTTTCTTTTGTACAAATAAATCTATTGATTTCTTTCTCTCTCTCTCTGTTCCCTTTTCTGAATCTGTCTTAAAGACGTTCGGGTAGACATTGATACTGACAAGGCCAAGCTAGAGAAAAAAATGACGCCTAAGTTGCCGCCACTACACAAGTGGAAGAGTTGCCCTTCCGGTGCTGGAAGTTTTAACAAAGGGAGCATGAGAGGGAGTACTAAAAAACGGCTTAGAGATAACTTGGCTGATGTTTTGCATATCAATGGCGAGCCTCTGCTAGAATTAAACGAAGATGAGGCCATTGGGATTATAACTATGGAAGATGTAATTGAAGAGCTTTTACAGGTATGAATAGATCATTTTTCCTAAATTTTCATTTTGTTATTCATGAATTGTCTTCCGAAGTAGTATATATAACTTAGTTGTGTATGGTGCTTTGTTCACGCAGGAGGAAATTTATGATGAGACAGATGTACATGAGGATTTATGACAAAGTACTGAGTTTCTGATTGTATTTGATTCTGTTATTGTAATATGCCCATTTCAATGGGTTTGGACCATTATTGTACCGTTGCATTTGTGGAATTTGTAGTAAGAAATGAATTTGATTGTTATGAAGGTGACAAGCACAAGAAGGCTATTTTTTTCAAATACGAAGTGATGGCAACTTTCTTCAGGTTACTCGGATTCGTTCTAAAA
The DNA here is from genome assembly GCF_001605985.2 of Dendrobium catenatum. Taxonomy (NCBI): domain Eukaryota; kingdom Viridiplantae; phylum Streptophyta; class Magnoliopsida; order Asparagales; family Orchidaceae; genus Dendrobium; species Dendrobium catenatum. Next base: position 5,749,982 of record NW_021318595.1, read on the forward strand.
CATGATGCACATATAGCTTTTCAGTTATAACAAAACTGATCAAATGGCCTTGTTTGGAAATATTTTGAGGGTAAATTAAACAAAATTCAGGAATTTTAACTTTTTGGGGTTGTTTGTAGTACTCACGATTTGATTTAAGTAGGATTTCATAAATTTGCTAAATCCGGATTTCGAAAATCCTGAGGGTCCTAAATCTTAAAACTGTTTGATAACAGTCATGACTCATGATAAATTCTATTATATCTCGTATGATTGTTTGGCTATAAAACGGATTTAATGAGCGGATTCTTCCTCTCTAGAAATCTGACAAAAAAACTTGATTTTATAAATTCGGGATTTACCACATAAAAGCCGAATATTTCATCATAAAAAAGCATGACAATGAGCCAAAAATTCCCATAGCAGAACTCGCAGAAACCACTTCTTTGCTTCAAGTAGAAATAAGACTTTAGAGCCAAAAATTTCCATAGATTTTTTTATTGCTTCTTAAAATAATTTTTTAGTTTAAAAATTAAAATTTTTATACTAAAAAACTGTTTTATGAAACAGTATCAAAAACCGTCCTAAATGAAGCCTAAATTACATTCAATTGGATGAATGCTTTGTGTGCCGAACACTAGCTCTTTTTTGGATAGCTTCATGAAGTTGCTGCACCTTCGCATGATGCCAAAAGTCAAATAACTTGGTAAATTTCATGGGAATGATAAGTATTATAATTAAACAAACAAAAAAAAAAGCAGTGCATGAGAATCTGGAACTTATTATAATTTTTTAAGTTTTTTTTTTCCCCATTTTTTCAACTTTTCATGATTGTTGTATATAAACTTTTTCCAACATCTGATGGAATTTTATTTGTTAATTTGAACTCTAAATATTTGATCAAATCTGACTGTTTTCATTTTAATCTGTATACACTCAGCAAAATATATTCTAAGAATTTAAAATGCATTCATTTTATTTTGCTCTGCATACATCAAATCAAGCATAAAGAATAATTCAAAGGTATTTGATTTAAAGACAATCAAACAACCTCAAAGTATTTATTTTACACGGTATTTTTCAGCAAATCAAATATTACTGAATCTTTTCCCCCGCTTTTTTAAATTATGATTTTGCAACTGTTGTGCCAATCTTAGCCAATTGAACATAGGTGCTATTTAATTTGAGAAAAGTGAGTGTAAAATATTTCAAATATGAGGGTTTTAGAAATTTTGGTTTTTGGTTTTGTGGCTATTTGATTTATTGAAGAAGGAATGCAAATTTGGTATTTAGATTGATGAAAAAAGAATTAATAGTAAAATTTTGGTGATTTTTTTCATTATATATTTCATGTATTCCAAATTCACTTATTATCAGCTTAATTTTAATTTATTTTGTAAGCTGACTTTGTTGCCCATGCCAGTCATTGACCCTAGTCAGTTATCGCCCTTGCCTCCCTCTATTGTTGTTCATCGTCATCTCCCTCCATTGTTGATCAATATTGGTTGGCCACTTGCCCCTGTTCCCACCTGCTACCACTTACTGCCATCACTCATTGCTACCGTTGGCATATATCGGCACTAGATGTCGACACCTAGTTGTTATTGTCGTCATTGCTTGTTGGTTGTCACCTTCCATGACCACTATCAACCAATGATTGTCATCATCGTTGAGCTTTAGTAATCGTATACATTTATTTTATACTCATTCAAATAACTTTAAATATTTTAAATACCTTACTTTCCATTTACATTGTGTTACATTTTTACCATGCACTTGATGAAAAAAGCATGCAGAGTAAATTTTTGGTTGATTTTAAATTTACTCAAATTCAAAACTCCCTTGTTTTGGGCAAATTCCAAAATACACCACAAGCTAACTCCTTTATCGTTGTCAGTAGTTGCCTATTGTCATAGACGCCCGTCATAGCCATCATCGATTGCCCACTACAGGGCATCACTCCCCTGTCACTAGCCACACTCTGTGGTGCTCAATGCTAGACATCACCATTGCCATCAAAAGCAAGCCACCTCCAAATGCTGGTTGCCACCACCGCAATTGTCATCGCCTCCATTGAAAAACAAAATCACTTGTATTTATTTACATTCATGAAAATAACTCCCAATATTTAAATGCATTGCATTCCTTTTTCAACATTTTTTTCAGCAAATCAAACAACATCATAATGAGCACTGATTATTGGTAAAATAATATAAAGGCTCACTTGACTTTTTTAAGTTTGAAATCACATTTTGAACCTCAAGTTTGTTGGATGGGATATTGTTAAAATTAGTATTTTATAAACTATTAAACAAAGTACTAATGGACGCCTCCACTTCATCAGAAATATTATTTTTTGTTCACGGCCTCAAGGGGAGGTCCATGTTAACCTCCAACGATCGATCACATCTCATAATTATCCATAAATTATAATTTTATATCACAACCTTTCGATAGACTTAGACACATATTTTTAGACTTTATGAGCTTCGACGCCTGAAAATAGGGAGACAACTGATACATCATAAAAATTGACTCGGATCTCGAGACATCTCATTTTAAAATTTCTAAATTTAAATATGAGGCCATATGAACTCCAATTTAAGCAAACTTATAGTCAAATTGAATGTCTCGACGAGACAAACCAAATGACATCAAAATAGGTCCAATCTAAGCCCACATGGGCCAAAAGAGATTACTTGATACATATTTGAAGGCTTCAGAATATTAATTAGGTGATCAAATGATATCTAAATATGACATGCTTATACTTGAATCGAGTGGTTCGATGAGACAAATCCAACGAACTTAAAATCACTTAATTCTAATATCATTGAGGTATTCAAATGCTTGGTGAATACTCCATGATCAAGAGAATCAATATGGGTCATCCAATGAAGCATTCCAAACTTGTATGGATCTTCTCCATACTTACGAAGCATACCGCTCTCAAAATCTATAAATATACCCCCTCTCCCTGTCGAAGGGGACTTTTGGGGGGCTAGGACATTGGGCTAGAGATTAGGAGAGCTCTAAGGCTTAAAGAATCTCAAAGCTCCACTCATACATCATCGCCAACGAACCCCCACCGCTTGGATGCCATCGTTGGACTTTTCACCAGCTGATTGTTGCCATACTTCCACCAAGACACCACCATCAAACCTCAACCCGAGCACCACACCTAGACCTCCACTCGACTATCATCGTACAACCTCCGTCCTATCGTCATTGTCGGACATCAGTCGCACGACCGACCACGATCCTCAGACCACACTCGCTCTCCAACTTTGGTCCCTCCAACCACCTTCACACAAAAAATATCCCTCCAACGTTTGTCACTTGCCAACTACAATCCCTCTGACCTCAGTCACTCACCAATTTGCGGTCCCTCTGGTCTCTATTGCTTGCCATTGCCAAGCATCGACCTTTGTTGCTCACCGAATGTTGTCCCTCTGACCTCAATCGCCCGATAATGATCCCTTAAACCTTAATAGCTCTACTAAGATCACTCCAACCTCCATCACCTAATAATGATCAGTTCGACCACATTCACACTGCCAAATATGGTCATCAGACCACAGTCTCTGACTATAATACCTCTAATCCCATCGCCTGACTATGGTCTCTTAAACCTTCATTGCTCAACTACAACCCCTTTAAACTCAGTTGTCTAATTACGATCCTTCCAACCTCCTTTGCTTGACTATACTCCCTCCGACTACGGTTGCCCACTAATTATAGTCCCTCCAACCACTATTGCATGACTGTGATCCCTTCGACTTCATTCGATCGGCTATGATCGCTCTGACCTATGTCATTCGACTGTGGTCCATTCAACCATAGTTGCTCGTTAACAACTGTCTCTCCGACCTTTGTCGCTCGCCGATTATAGTCCCTCCGACCTCCGCTGCCTACCAACTATGATCCCTTCGACCACCATTACTCGACAATGGCCCATCTGACCACCGTCATCCAACTATGATTCATATGACTGCTATCACATGATTGTAGTCCTACCGACCAATTGAGTATGACAACGTTCTCTTGAGAATATCTCTGGTATGATTAGATTCTTTTAACTCCATACATACAATGTGCTCTATCCGATGCATATTTGCTACATTGAGCTAACAACTTTCCCTAAGAAAGAGCATTATTTGTAATAAACAATAAACACCAATGAATTCATTTTAGTTGGGCTAGATCCTGCATTCTTTAACTTTCTGGGATTTTCACAATAAAAAAATCTGATATTTTTTATGATTGCAACACCTGTATATCTTATATGTATGTACTAGATCTTTGAAAAAATAATATATGAAATATATATTATATACTTAAAATTATTGAAATATATAATATATATTAATATATTTTGTTATGAAAGGCCGCAACAAAGTCGGATACTCGGATGCAAATTGGTGCAATAGAAGTTCTTCTTCCACATATGTGACTTTCCCACGCAGATAAACGCGACCCCTATTTCTCTTAGGGCGATTCTCTCCGCCCTTTTCTCTGTCTCTAGCCTCGATCGAGCACGCCACCTCGGAGTTATACTCCCTTATCTGTGTCCGTCTTCCAAGACGAACAGTGGAGGCATGCTCTTCTCCGATTGCGGGATCCGACGCCCGAAGAGCGGATCTTAGATGATGGCCTCCGCCGGCGGCAAGTCCAGTGGCGACCAAGATCAATGGGAAACGACTTTGCGCGGCTCCGTCTCTCGGGGGATCATTTTCTTCGGATTGATCGGCGCCACTGCGACTGTTGCGGTACCCAACTCGTTTCTGCTGCCCTCTCGATTGTTATGAAGAATATTATAAATTGAGATTGGTTTCTAGCATAGGGTTAATAATTTGTTCATTTTCTTGTGCAGCAGATTGTTTTTAAGTTGGCTCATAAAATCTAATATCCCATTAGATGCATGTAAAGCTGGGTCATACTTTTATTTTGCTTTGGCTGAGTGTTTTTGGGAATGATTTTATTTTGACGCGCTGTTTGGGAGTTAGGGGAAGAAAAGCAGGAATTTTTGGAGAGAGAACAGACTAGAAAGGAGAAAATTTTACTCGTAATTAGAAGGGGATACTCACTTTATCTCCTGTTGGAAGATTGTCGACACTATTAACATTGTTAATTTATTTATTTTTAAAGCAATTGCTCAACAACACAGAATACTGAAAACTATTACTTCTAATCACGGTGCACAATTTCTAAGTCACTTTTGGCACGCATTGTGGTGAAAATTTGACATTGCATTTACACCAGGCAATGCGTATCGCCATAAGAAAGATGGCTATATGGGATTTTTCAATCGCACATTGGGTCCATGAGTTGTAGCATACTAGGAAAAAGGTCAAAATCTCAGGATCAAGCATCTCAGTGTCAAGCTATTTCCCAAGTTGAGTTTTCATTTAATAGCATGATTGTCGATCAACTAGGTACACTTTGTTTTGCGTTGTGCATACAAAAGTTCTCAATGCTGTTGTTGATCTCCAGGAAATAGCGTCAGGTGGTATTAATCATAATGTAGAACAACTTGTTGAACTTATCCAACAAATGCATTATGAAGTAAAACAATGCTTAGAGGAGTCCAATGAAAAGTAGAAACTTCAACAAATCATCATCAGCGCAAGAAAAATTATAATTCATTTGAACAAGCATTGCTAACCGCACCTGCTTTACAAGATAAGAAGCTTGGATCATTATCAATATAGAGGAAAATCAATGATAATGCATTCATCATCATTCTATCCAGCCACTTGAAGATATGAAAAACATTTAATGTTAAGGGCATATTTGAATACTACCCGTCAGATTCAGCTGCCATAATTGAAGTGAACTTAGTGTTGAGTTCTTTTGAAGACTGAGAGAATTGATGTAGTTGCCCAACCAGTGCACATTCGGCCCAATATCAATAAACTGTTTTTTTCTCTACCCTTCTAGTTTCTATTTTATTTCTCAATTGCTTTTTAATATAGTTACTAGTTTTTACTTTATTATGTCCTCTATTCCCTTAACTTGTTCTCCTACTCTCAGATGATAGGGGTTAGTTGCATCATGTTTCTTTTGTACGCCATAGAGGAGGTGGGAGAGGTTGTTGTTTTTTTGCTTGTCACTCTGTTTTCTTCCTAACAAGAATACAAACCCATTTTCTTCCTCAATCTAATGCCTCCTTGATTTACTCATGCATCACTTTATATGTTTTATTTTGACTAAGTTGATGTCTTATTATTTGTATGCTTAGGTAAATTTGTTGATTTATGATGATTTTCCTCTAATATTTCATAGCTGTGCTACAAGTTGCACAATATCAAATAAGGTTTATAGAAGCTTTTAGTCCTGCTGCACGTGGAAGTTTGGAATCTTACATTTGAATATTGTCCAAACTTGTAGACTTTTTTGAGATAGTGAAGAATCATGGAGGCTAATGAACTAACAAATGTGAATGTAAAGGTATCTATAATGAATTCAAGCTCATCTTTGCAAGCTCTTATCTTTTGCGTCATTGGTAGGACCTACTGCCACTTCACAACATGACATATATAGTAGCTTGGTGTTTGATGCAGGTAGCTACATTCTAGTAGATGAATTCGCAAGATAATGAGAATTTGACCTATTTGTATGTGGATTTTTTTTAACAGAGACGTTGGGAGTGTTGGCTGGTTTAGCTATGAAGATGACCTATTTTTAATATATATATATATATATATATATATATATATATATATTGTTTTTTTTATGTAGTTTGTGATGAGGATTGAATGCTAGATGACATGGTGGTATTTGTTCTTGGTTAAATTTAATCAAACATTCGTTGCTGTTGATCCAAATTTCTCATTAATTGGAGAAAGGAGTGTTGTGGTGGTATTATAGAGGTTTAGCTAGTAATAATAAGGAATTATGTTTTAAAATTGCACAATTAGAGGCTCGCCTTAATATAGTTAAAAAGAAAAATGCAATAAGGTGTATGCCTCACGTTTTCCAGATGAGGCTTACGCTTCATTGGAGGTGAGTCACACTTGAGTGCAATTTTAATGCAATTTTGAAAGACCGAAGCCTAAAAAATTACGGTTTATGTAATTTAAAAAGTTTAATTTATAAACTTTCTATTTAAATTCAACATATTTACTAGTACCTAAACCAAGCTAAACTTGAGAAGAACTACATGACATCGAACTTGTAGTCGCAAGACGACCCTCTATTGTTGTTGGGAACTTATTATTTTTTTTTTAGTATTAGGAAAGAATATAATTAAGTACAATGATGATTCTAATGGAAACCCTCTAAGTAATAAGAGTGGAGGTGACTTTTGAATTCATAAATTATGATATTGATTACACTTTGATATTGAATTGGGAGTGAGAGAGACTATTTATTTAATGTTGTTTGTAGTATTGTATGACTTTAATGACCTTAACTTTAATTTTTTATAATATTACTTTGATATTAATTTGTTGCTTATCATTTCATAATTTTATTAATTAAATGGTTTACTTTTGAGGCTTACGCCTTCATAAAAAAATGCCTCAATATCCGATTGCACGATTTCAAACCTTGTAAGGAACATGCACAACTGTGGAATTGGCAATTTATGGGATATTGCCATATCATGGTCTTTAAAAAACTTTTAAGGGGCTTCTAACATGTCATCAATCATCATTGATGGGAATTGGGGCATCATAGGGACTTATCTATGGAATTAGTGTAGGTATTCATCAGTAAATTTGGATGTGCATGTTCCGAAGCTATTTAATTAGCAATATTATTTAGATTGTAGTCTTATAGGGATGCTAATGATGTTCATCAAATTCAACTTTTTTACTTGTAGGGTTATCTTGCTTTAAGAACGTGTTATTATTGGAATGTTCAATGATGATTTTAGCTTTAATGTTTCAGATCGTAATCTAGATAGCATTTGATTCTGGGTTATGTCAATTTCAATTTAGATTTTTAATATTATTTAGATTACCTTAGTTCTTGAGATAATAAACCAAAGATTCTCAAATGTTAACTAGATTCAAAAGGCCATTCATATTTGACATGAATTTTGGGAAAGTTGAATGTATGGAATTGCATTTACCCCTCCTTAATAGAATCCATTATTGGTGGAAGCCTCATGTTAGACCTTTGTCTCAGAGTTGCATGTAAATCTTTGACATGAGTCCTATATATTTTTTATTGCTTAGAGTCTAGTTCTATAAAATAAAAAACTATTTATTTTCCAAATGATATATCATTTAGAGTAATGATAAGCATGTTTTTATGGTTTTGTCATTTTGTGCTATATTTTTTAACTCATGTGATCATTTTGTTTTTATTTTTTTGTGTTTAATGTTTTAACAGATTGTTTGCATTTTTTTTTGGGTTCACAGGCTACTCGTTTGAGGAGGACTGTCGATTGGGTCTACAATCAGGTTCAGTTCTAATTTGTCCTGAGCAAGAAAATAATCCTTGTCTATTAATTCTATAAGTATTTTACATACAATGAGCTATAATGAGGGTTGATTCGTGGAATACTGAAATTGGTGTTTTGAAATGCATGTTCTTGTACTAGGGACCATAGGCCATGCAAAAACAAGAACAACAATACGCCTTTATCCTACTATGAGGGGTTGGCTACATGAATCTTTTTCATCCATTGTGTTCTATTAAGTGCCACTTTCTCATTTAAATCTAATAAAAAGGGGTCATTTTTAATACTTTCTAACCAAGTTTTAAGTCTTATTAGGTCTAACTCTATCTTTCTTAACATAGACCGAAATACCGGATCTAATACATGTACTCTCTTAACAAATTCATCGGAAGGTCGACATTTTATGGGACCAAACCATAGGACATGCAAGCATTACTAAAAAAATCAATGGAGTTATTCTAATATAAGTTTGAAAAATAAAATCCCAAAATAGCCTTTGAAATATTCGTGTGAGACTAATTTAGTACCAGTGTATCACATTTCTTCAATTTAATCCATCATTCATACAAAAGTGATCTAAAATGGTCCTTGTAATATAAATTGATCTTAATTTAGTCTATCGACTACACAGAATTGATTCTAGTTTAGACCAAAAGAGATCATTTTGAATCAATTTTTTTAGTTGTGGGATTAAATTAGAGAAAAATAATATTGTGGGACTAAATTGGGCATCTAAGAATATTTTTGAGGGGTTTTGTTGAAAGACTATCATCAAATTCTCATGGAGTTTGTTAAGCCCAACTTAGCCTTAAGTCTGGTCTGAGCATGAAGCAACGAATGACATTTTTTTTTGTAAAATAAAAAAAGAGGGCTATACACAATGGGAGCTTTTTAGTTTTTAGATGGTCATTTAGCTGTATTGAAACATGTTGTTGGATAAAAAATCTTTTTAGGCTATGGATATTAACCAGTTTTTTTGTACTTCACTAACATCTTTTGCCAGTTTTTCTTGAAATCATATTGTAGCCATTGATTGGAAGTTGCACATCTTTGTTTTGGCAAACAAGCAATCAAATATTGAGACAGGTTGAGGATGCACAAAGTAATGCTTTACCTATATGTCATGTTAGTGCTATGCATGCTCCATGTTTGGAATTTGAAAATTTACTGTAGGCAGCCCACGCTAGGAATATGTATGTTTCTTGATTGGAGATGTCAAAGGGCTCGATGATATGACCAGTCTCTAATGTATAAAAATGTTTCATACCAAGTAAAGAACAGCACAATATGCATTAAAATTGTTGGAATTAACCCTTTCATTACTCAAGACTCAATTTTAAATAACTTTATTGATGGTAAGATGTAACTGAAGGATATTATATTGTTTTAGGGTATTTTTCAGCCATATGTGATTAATAAAGTTTCTGAGAACTGTATATGAAGTATGTGCTTAATGGGTGAAATGTCTAAAACTCGTCTCCTAAAAGAGAATAAAGCTAATATACAATAAATGAAGCCAGAGTTTGGTACAAACACTACACCTAAAGTGAAGGTGTTTACTTGATAGATCTAAAATAATGCTTACTTTTGCAATGTCACTGAATTTGTTCTTGTTTTATCCTCCCCTCACCCTCCTTTTTACACCTGAAAGCTGAGGGTGCGGTCAAATACATCGTGGTGGGGTGAGAATACCAGCTCTACTCGAGGAAACTACCATGAGCAAGCTCAAAAAAGATATAACAGCAGAATGCAAGAGGAGTATGAGGATGAAATGGAAAGACTGGTTAGTTCACCGCCTGTTTAGCTTTTTCAACTATGTTATATTTTTTATGTTTCTAGTTTTGCTTGTTTTAATTTCATGCACTATTTGAAAAATTAAATATATAAATATAATTTATTTTGTAGTATGCTTTTGCTATGAGCTTTTGTGCATATATTCTGGTTTACTGTAACTTTTTTTCCTTGTCTATTTCACCAAGAAAAAGATCGATCATTGCTATCCATCTATTTATTCTACTAATTCTCCAAGTGTAGAGTTTTATGTAGAGAACCCTCAATTTTACCCGGTAGAATTAGGACCATATCTACTTGAGTATGCAATCTTTATTCTCGACAACTTGCTATGACTTGATGCGGTTAGCCTAAGGATGAAATATGGAGTAGGCTAGATCTTATTTCAAAGGAAGTTTGAAAATGAATTAATAAAATATACTACATGGGTAGAGAAACACGTCAATAATATTTAAATTGATGTTTATGCCAATTTTATTAAAAGCACGCTTCGAAGCTAAGTGATGTGCTGGCCTTGCACATCACTTTCCTGCAAATCGAGTGCATCAAACCACTTTGCGCATCACGTTATAGCATTGGGCTTGGCTATGGCTAATGACAAAATTGTGGTTTAGTTTTGATAGCTTGGTTTAGCACCTTCTATAATAATTAAGGCACATATTGCTTGTGCTCATTAATTCCTGTAGTCGTTGAATTGTTGCTTGTGCAATTAGAACTACTCCAACCCATTCACATATATACTCGTTTCACATTCAATCTCTAAGTGTAAAGCTATTTATCCATTGATATAGAACTATAAATGCTTTAAATGATGAATATAAGAATTTGCACGCTTTCAAGTAAGAGCAATAAGAATTAAACGTTAGCCACTTAACGAAAAATGAAAAACGAAAAACAATAAATGGGTGCCTTAATTTAGGCCAAATTATGAAATAATAATTAGGATCACAAAACAATTATAAAATTCAACATAAGCAAATATATATGATTTCCAATAACATCCCTAGATTAACAACTAGATTAGATGCATAGAAGTCCATCACTCATTCCCTACGTTTACTAAGCTTTGGCAGAGAGCTTTGCAAGATTATTTATGCTTGATACACGACCACAATCGAAGGAGAATAGGAATGAAATTGAAGAGGGGAAAAGAGTTCACCCTTGTCTTGGCGTGGTGGTGATTAGCCACTGAACGGTGGAAAGTTGTTCTTCCATGGCTTTCGAAAGAGTGAATATGATGCGCTCCACGTATTCCTCAACGGAATTATCTACCTTCAGATTGACGTCGAAGAAGGGTGATCGGAGGATATCAACGAAGCCTTATTCTTTGTAGAAGAAGCCGGAGTCGAGTTCAGGATTATCCATGCATAGGATACGTGGCATTGAAGTATTGTGAAAGACGCTCTTTGCTGTCCTTGAGGATTCTCCTTGCGAGAAAGAAGTTTCTCCAAGGAATCCAAGTAGAAGAAGGGATGGGAAGGTGGTCGGCCAAGGTAGGAGGCTTGGGAGAGTTTAGGTTCAGATTTTAGTGGAGTTAGGGTTAGGGTAGGGTTGGCTAGGTTAGAGAGGGAGGTGGGGAAATATGGTTCAGATTTTAAAGGTGGAGGATGGAGGGAAATAGGGTTTGAAGTTTGAATTCAAGTAAAGAGAAGGGGAGGGAAAATCAATCCCTAATGAGAGGCTTGATTGAAGTAATTAGAGGGACGGTAATTAATGTGGAGGGAGAGAGAAAGGGAGAAGGGGGCCGGCTTATTTAGGGAAGGGGATTTACTACTTGCTTAATTGGGAATCTCAAATTAAGGAAGAGGATTTAAATCCAAGCCAATTTATAATTGATTTGGATTTGATTTGAAGGACTTTCCAAAAATAAAATTCTATTTTAGGAAATATTTCAAAATTCAAAATTGATTGAATAATTGAAATCAAGACTTTCCCAAAAGAGTTAATGTAGAGAGGGAAAGTAATGATGAGGGGTTTTGAATTTTCTTTAAAGGCAAAGGGGGAGGGAGTAGGCTGGCGGCTAGGCTAGGGTTTGGTTGGGAATTTGGGGTGGCTTGGAGATGGGGAGGATGGGGTGTTAGCCGAGTAGGAAGGAGGGTGTGGTGTGGAGCTTGGCCGAGAGGTGGGATGTGGGATTAGGGTTGGTTGGCAGTGAGGATGATTGGAGGTGACCAGCGGCTTTGGAGGAAAGGCTTGGCCGTACGGGGGAAGGGAGGGGAAGGGAAGAAGAAGGAAAGATCAAGGTAGAAAAGAGCCACGAACCCGGACGCTTCCAAGGTTGGTGGATGATCTGTTTTCCCTACCTTAGGGATTTCTCTCCAAAGCTCTCAAGCTCTTATAAAACACAAGGTTGTAGAAATTTTCATTATAATTCTTCATTAACTCTAAAAGAAACTTTAGGGGCTTATAAATAGCCTCATACAATAAAAGGGAACTAAAAGACAACGTTGCCTTTAGGGCTTACATATGACCAAAACTTTAAGGGTAAAAATGGAAAATGCAACTAAAACAAATACATAACGCAAACAAATAAAACAAATACAAACAATGAATAAAAAATAGATGATGCGATCATGGTCGTAGATCGTCGGCCACGTCTCTGATATACTTTCTGTGATCTGATGTCCTCATCATCCATCTAATCATACTCATCTCTACAACACTTAATTTAATTTTTGTCTTTTCATTTAATGGCTAACTTTTTGCATCATAAAGTATTGCAGGTCTCACCGTTATCTTGTGAAATTTTTACTTAAGTTTAAGGGGTACTTTTTTATCACACAATCGATCCGATGCATTCCTTCGCTTCAACTATCCAACTTGAATTCTACTAACTAGTATATCATCAGCTCTTGTTTTTTTCACACTTCATTTTTCTTAAAACCTCTCTAACTTCAGATTTATTAATACGATGGTAAAAATATAAATTTTAATTTTCATTTAGGGTGCTACTGTCGCTAAAGTCAATCTTATTCTCACAACCTTCATTAAAAAGTTTATCATAATATGTCATTCACCTATGTTGAATATCTTATTCTAAGAAAAACACTTTTTGATCTTCATCTTTAATGCACTTCATTTGAACTAAATCCTTGTCCTATTTCATTGTTTAATTAACTTATACATACATTTTTCATCCTTCTTAATATCTAATATATTATATAAATCACTAAAAGTAAAATTCTTTGCATCACATATTATTTTCTTAATCTCTTTAGTGACCCCTCTATATCTTTCCTAATTTTTGAGCTTTTATTACCTAAATTGATTTTTATAACAAAACTTCTTATTTTTTATTTTTCTTGAATATTTTGATTCCACGACCAACAATTTTTATTGTTACGAGCATTTCTTTATGGTTCTCTAAGAATATATTTTGTAACATTCTTAATCTCATTGACTATTTTTATACTTATGCCATTCGCTTCCTCATGAATAACTTAAATCTTAAGATTTTGAATTTTTCTCTTAAATTATTTTTAGGCCAAATTTTATAAAAAAGCAAGCTATCTTCATCCTTAATTCATTTTACTTGACTAAATCTTTACTTCTCATATATTTTTGCTTGGTTAACTTATGCATACATCCTTCGCTATCATTCGTATCTAATCTATTATATAAATCACTAAAAATTAAATTCTTTACATCACATACTGCTTTCTTAGAATTCCTATAGGCCCCTCTATATCATTCCTCATCTTTCGAACTTTTACATCCAAAACAATTTTTATAACAAGGCTTATTATTTTAATCTTTTGTAGCACATTTTAATTCAATCATCAATTAGTTTTTACTATAAAAAAATTTCCCTTTTATTCCTCAAGCACATACTTTATAACATTCCTAATATTGCTAACTATTTTTTTCCTAAATAATATTAGCTTCCTCATAAACAACCTAAATATCTTAAATTTTAAATTTGGCCTTATTTTTATTAGTGTTATTTAAATACCCCAATATTTTTTATTTTTCCCTTATTCATCTTGAAATTCAAAACTAATAAGCATGATTTTATCATTTTTACAAACTAAACAATATATTTTCTTAATAAAAAAAATAATCAATTTGAGTTATGCCATGTCCATTCTTATAATTGATAAAATGTTAAGGCATTACAATTACAAAATCACTAGCTATTGCAAAATCTAATGATCTTCCACATTCATTTGTCGCTCCAAATCGATAGCCATCATCATGAATGTTTTAAAGTCTTTTTACCACTCTATTAACATGTTTATTTAAATCTCTTTCAATAAAAAAAAATTTCTTCAAAAGATATCCTTAGTATTAATTCTTCAAGTCATTTCAAAATTTAATTTTATAGAGTATAAGCACTTTTAACTATAATAATTTTAGTATTTACAAAAATCTTTAAAGATATAATTCTATCTCCAAATTTTTTTTAATTTTTGCAACATTATCCGTCAAACTCATATTTATAATCGCACATGCATCATTTTTAGTACGACTCTTACTTGAATGTCATAATTTAAATCCTAAACTATCAAACTTCTTTGCCTTTTTCCCAACACATTTAGTTTTCGAATATATGGCATATTTAGTTTCCTATGAATATATTATTTATTAATTCTATTAATTTACTTGTAAGAGTACCTATATTTAAAGCTCATATCCTAATTTTAGTTTCACGGACTAGCTTCTTTGCTCACATCTGTCCCTGATGTGGGAACCTTTGCTTATTTAATACTACACCTAGGCACCGGTGCAATGGCATACTTTTCGTTGTATTCATGCCATACAATGCGTCGCTTCTAGAGAAACACCTTAGCATTAACACCATTTTTTAAAATATTCATGTCATGATTGTTCGACAAATTTTATATTGGATGTCGACTGCCAAATGCAACCCTTTATTTTCTCATCTAGGACTTGAGACCCGACAACGACAATGTTATCTACAAAGAGAAAAATTAAATAAATTAAAAGAGTTGGTTGGGTGGATGAAATCATTCAAAAAGTGAACAACATCATGTTTGGTCATAATAGTTTGCTTTATTCCTCGGTAAATCTCATTTGGTGTCATCTGTCATTTGATGGATGGGAATTAGATCGGAGCAATTTTGCAATATCGCTAGGTTCTCTTTCTTTTGAGAAGTCTCTGTTACTTCAATCATATTTCACCCTGATATAACACTTGCTGGTATATTGAGCAGTGTGAACCCTTTGTTTTGAGACATTCTTACAGGACAAAATGCTACTAAGCTATTTGTTTATTCTTCAAACTTTGGTGCTGATTTTTGTTTTAAGTTCCTGATTGGAAGTTCGCGTATGTCCTACTTGATGCCGAGCTTTTATTTGCTTGGTTAACAGCATCTTATATTGAGATGGCCCCATTAGTCTGATAAACATGCTTTGTTTTACAGATGAGTTATTATATGGGTCTAAGGCTTAAGTTTTGTAATTAAAAGATTTTATGTTACTTTATGAGTATTTTATTTGCTATTTGTTTGCCATCAATCTTGTTTTAATTTGGATAATGTTAACTAGCACGTTAGAAAACTTGTGCTTTTAAAGGCTGGGGCATTTTTATTGTGAAGTATCAATTACTGCTATTGCCAAGTAGTTTAATAGAAAATTTTGACAGCTGTTTGGCATTGCGTATTAGTTACAATTCATCCAAAAAAGTATTTAACTTGTCAATTGCTTCCTCAAGTTTATATTCTTCTTTAAAAAGTGAAAGTTTTTGTGCCTACAATTGTCTCTAGGACATAATGTTGCATAGTGCAAATGTTACATTCTTCTTGATAAAAACTAGGGATCACAGCCAGTATGCTAGTGTTTCGTTGGTTTACTGGCCCATTGGTTTTAAGATGCCCACCTAAGCCCACCAAAGACATCATTGCTCAATTGTTTGTACCCATTGTTGCTGGCCAAGGGTGATAGTCTGTTACTTGTGTTTATTCTGTGCCTTAACACTATATCCTTAATAGGAATTCTATTCAGCGTATGAAGCATCAAATTAAAATTCCAGTAATGTACTGGTGGAGAGCTCCTATTGAATATTGCTTGGTCATATCTTCTACCATTTGAGATGGTGAATACTGTTATCTATAACTACACACTTAGGATCTGTTTGATATCTTTTTTATTTTATTTTTGTTTTAAAATTATTTAAAAAACAAAATATGTTTATTTACATATTTTTATTTTTAGAAACCAATTGATTTGTTTTAAGAAACACCAAAACCAAGTTTTAGATGTTATCAAAATTTTAAACATTTTATATTATTACTATTATTATTTTTTCAAATTTTATAAACACCCTCTCCTTTGACTTGCCTCTGTACACATTGGTGTTAGAGATAATGCTATTTGGTGTCACCTCCCACCACACCCTCTCATACTTCTCCTGCCACCTTATGGTTTTCTTTGTTGGCCTCACTCACTTTGTCATCTCTAGTTACATTGAAATTGCCAAGGAGATCCTCAGCTCCTCCACCTTTGCCGATCACCTCATTAAAAAATCCGCTCACGACCTCCTCTTTCATTATGTCATTGACTTTTGCCCTCTTAGATGAATCTTCTCCACCATCTCTTCTGCCCTCGCCTCATCGCAGTCTTTAGTGATGGCTAGAAAAAAAAAGATCGGGGAACAAATGGTTGAGGATTATGGTTCTGATGGGGAAGCATGGAGAGGTGGATTTGAAGCACGCTTTCCCTTTTGGGCCTTTGAATAATGCAAATATGAGTGATTTTGGAAAAAAGATTCGATTTTGGGAAGGATAAGGAGATTAAATGGGTGGATGGTGAGGGAAGGGGTTATGAACTGCTTTGGATATGAGAATGGTATAAAATCAAGCTCATTCTGGTGGGCCAAGTTGTTGTTTGGTCTCAATGTTTTTGTAAATGATGTCTGGGCAGAGGATTAACTCATTTTGTTGTTTTCTTCATTTCTGTTTCATCTTAGGCCTCACTGCCATGTGAGATTTATTGGGAGATTTACATGAAGCCAAAACAGTTCCAAATTTTCATCTAATCTGCATTAGCCCCTTAAATACTTGTTTTCTACATGCTTGTTGGGTTGCTTCTTAATGATTTGGTCCCTATTTTTTCTATTAATGCAGCTGGTTTGCTTGTTAATCCCTTCTGTCCAATCTGGTTTCACTGAATTCAATTACTTTCTCTCTATTACAAACTTGTATAATCCTATTTCATTTCATCTATTCTGAAAAACAACATGCTGAGCTGCGGTTTGGAATATCAACTGCTGAATGTATATAAGCTGGTTCAAACTGCTGCTTGCATCTAGCATCTTATCTGCTGAACGCATCTGGTGACTGCTTTTTTTTGTCTCTTTGCATCGAGCAACTTCTGCTGTTGGCTGTGACCAATTCTATGAGCCTACCATTTTGTTGAATTCTTATTTCATTCTGATGTTTAAAATTGCATAAGCTGTCAAAAAGCTGAAATCAGCAAACAGCGGCAACTTGCATCTCCCTGTTTGCTATAGCCTGCATAGGGCTGTATGGAATCTTTGTTTGCTTTACTGTTATTTAATTTTCACTAATTTCTGTTATGTTCTCTGAAGGCTGTCTGCTATATATTTTGCTTCCACTTGCTATTTGTTATTTCATCAGTGATGCTGTTTGAAGACTGATAGCTGTCAGTTATACCCTATTAACCTGCTTTCCAAAATTTAAACTTTTATGTTTGAATGCTTGATCATTGCTTTGCAAGCTTATGCTTGATCTGAACCTTGATATACTCTTATCTTGTTTCTTAAAAAATACTTCTTTCTCAGGGGATGTATTTTGCGTACATATACAGTACTGCAAATGAGGTCACCCTAAATGTTATTACAAATCGTGATAAAATAGTGAGAAGCTTTTATTGACAGAACATAATCACATGCATCTTAGGTTTAACTATTTTAGAATATAACCAATCAAATGACTTATGATGGTTAGTCATATATCATAATAGTACTGAGAAATTTTATGGCAAATTTTAAAATGATTTGTAATACTCTTTCTATATTGTTGGCCCTGCTCTTGGTTAATACCCGCAACTTGCAAGTACATATTTTGAATATCTAAACAAGCATATTATTATTGAGAATTGTTGAAAGAAATAAAAAAATCAAATTTGTTTTTTAAAGTAATAAATGCATGTTTTATTTCATTAAAAAATAAAAAATAAAGCGAGTCCAAATGACCTTTTAGCTATTGTTGTTGATTTGTGAATTTAAAACTCTATGCATAGTCATTTTAGCCAGTCTTCATGCCATGTCATATTTTTTTTATGTTCTTGTGATTTGTGGTTAATGGATCCTTTTTCTAGGAGCGTATAAGACGAATGCAAAGTGTATTTAACAGAGAGAGAAATAAATATAAGAAGACATATGAGAGTTGGCAGAATCAAGGACCTGGTGCCTACCAACATTGCCCAAGGAATGATTGGTATTGGGAGGAAGATACTTCTTTCAAAGATAGAAGACCTAATTTTAAAGCAGCACCTAGGAGTCCTCGAACAAGTGGGCATTATATGTGGTCACATCACTATGCAGTTTTGGGTCTCGACAGGTATGATTTGCTGGCCTTTATTTATTTATGTATTTGTTTGTTCTTCTTGGACGACATCTGAGCTATTAAAGATGATTTGCCCTGCCTTGCATTAGATTTTTCATATGAGTTGGTCTGGCAATTCATTTATAACTTGTTATTATATATTTTTTTAAAATGGTTTTTTTAATCAGTTTTTTTTTTTTTTTTTTGATGTGAATGATTTCAAAGTCCTAATGGATGGATCTTGACCATAGTTCGGTGCAACTATGCTTCTTTTGTTTTGTTAAGCTATTACTTTAATTCTTCCTTTGATTATGAAGATGCAGACCAAAGGGTTTGACTTTTATTCAGGTGGTATATATCTGCTACAATCACCGATTTTGTGGTTGCCATAATGTTCCTTAAAAGGTGCAAGTATCGTGTTAGTTTTGAAATGTCTTTTCAAAGCCCCTTTCAAAGTGGCGACACTGGCATTTATCTTTGTTTGCAACTTTTGTGGTGTTAAATTATGATATCCATGATCTAGCCTTTTTTGTTTGAGTTTATGAGCTTGTATTATGTTTATGCTGGAGGTGAGTTGAAATTACCCACTCGTTATGGCCAATAATATCTTCTTTTTATTCTGGTTTAGTGAAGTTGATCTGCATTAATGTGGGAAAATTTTTGAAGAATGTTTCTAACATAATAAAGTACTCGATTTATCATTAATTTCCCAAAAAGTGCCTTATGTATTTGAACTTTTCAAAAAGGATTGGTGAATTATGTTTTTAATGAACATATACTATGACAGAATAAATCCTTTATGCTTGAGTGGTCATGTGTCCAAATTAATTAGGCCTTTTTAATTTTGAAAATATGGTCTGCTGTGAGATCCCCGGAGTCAGGATGGAGCTCTATGATTTGGAGTCTGTGCCTGGTGAACTCAGGTGTTAATGGCAGAATTAGGATTTAAGTGTGAGGGGTTGAAGAGTTTATCTAAAATTTAGAAGGTGTGAAACTTATATATTATACATAATTGCAAGAAAATTTAAGGGTTATAAAATTTTCAAATGATACAGTCATGTATGATTTCAATGTATTGGGGGTGAGTGCCACCCCGGCTGCCTTCTGATTTCACCAGTGGTGTTAAGTTATATCCCAACACTCATATCTTTAGTACTGGACTTTTTATTTATTATTGGGTTTTAAGACACTAGGCTTCTATCCTTCGTTTACTATAATATCTCAAGCATGTATCGTTATTGAAAATTTAGTCCCGTGTGGACACTGAATGCACTATCCTTTTTATTGAAGTTATAAATGGGTGTTTTGCATTGGTTGATACTTTGTTCATTTTTATAGGTCAAGGGCAAGTCCATATTCAGACCTTGAAATCAAGGTACTGCTTTAAAAATCTTCTGTACGCATGTTCATCTTTATTTCCTTCCTATAATTCGGCAATGTAGTATGTTTTTACTTTTAAGATGAATTATTGAATAATAACTTAATCATTTAAAAATTTGTATTTATTTTTAATATTCTAAGTAGATATTGTTTGCTTGTTAATTCAAAGGCCAATGCATATTTTATGAATAAGCAAGTTTGAATTTAACTGTCTAGTTGATGTGATGCAAGGTGAGTTACACAAGATTATGAAAGAAGATTTACTAGTTGCTTAACCTCTTATAAAAATTTGATAACCAACTTTTATAAGAGGTTAAGCAACTAGTAAATCTTCTTTCATAATCTTGTGTAACTCACCTTGCATCACATCACTAGTCAATAAGTTATATAAGCTTATGACGTTCTTTGTATATGCTTGAACCTTCTTGCTTCCTGCCCTTTCTTTGATTAGTTTCTTGGAATAATATATCACATAACATCTGTAAGTAAGCATGCAATGTGAGGATACATGATACGGTGACTTGTTAAGTTCTAAAACGCTGGATCTTTTTGATGGTTCGAATAGGAATACAATGGCTTACACTTAAATATAATTACACATAAATATAACCATGCGCAATCTGATTAGTATGAGTTTACAGTTATATATGCATATGCCATTTTTAAGAAAAGTCATTTCATACACTGTCGAAATCCTTGAATTTTCCTGATTTTTTGTCAAGTTCACCACGAGTCTCATCATCCCAACAGAGAAAGAACTTTAAAAAATGTAAATAAAACCAAATATAACCCCATGCAACTCTGGTTATTGATTGCATTCAAAAGTCATTGCAGCTCTCTCCCTCTCACTTGTTCTCAATATTTTGCAAAACTTCACATAACCCCTCACGCTACCCGCGGAGTCCTCTTCACCTTCATGCATGTCCGCCCATTTTGATCTGTCAACCCGCCGCCATCCCACCCCATTTATGCAACGTCAGCAACCTTGTTTCCTCTGCCCATGCACTCTTCCTCCAACGCCATTCTCCTCTTCCTCGCAACATTGTGCAACCCGCATTCCTCCCAAACTCTTATTTTCTTCGCATACTGCTAGCAATAGCTCCATTGCAATTAACTTACTCACCAAGCTAGCCACACACACCTCTTCTACTTCCCGTAACTCCAACATCGGCAATCACTTTGCCATTTCCAGCTCTTCTTCTTTCCCACGTCACCGCTGGCCAAGCTACATTGGCGAAGGCCTCCATTCTTGCTCTCTTTAGTTTTTCTTTCATTCCTTCACTCCTTTTTCTTTCCCTCTCCTTCCCACTCTCTCTCTCTCTCTGTCCCTTTCTCTCTCTAATTAGAGTGAATAAAAATCCCTCTTCCTTTCTCTTTATGTGTGTGTATATATATATATATATGTGTAAAAGGAGATACAATTTTTTTTTTTAAAAAGAGAGAAAAATGTGTTTTATCCTCATCGCAAAATCTTGTCGCATTGCCACGTCATTAACTCTTTTAGCTTAGGTATAGAAAATAAAATAAATAAATAAAACTCTCAAAATTCTGATTGCAACATATTTGACATGACGAATGGAACCTGCACGTGCCTTTTTAGCATGACGGGGGAAATTATAATGCTGTAAATTTTCTTGTGCATGTACTCCATGCATGCTTTTCTTCTCATAGTCGATTTTGAAAATTTCAACTGTGGTGTTTTTGGATCGATCATATGTGTCTTTCTTGGTGTAGTGGATTGACTCAAACTCTACGTAGATTCCACCTATGCACAGGGACTTGAAATGAACTTTTAGTGGACATGAGCTGAGAATGAAATTATAAAATCATAAAATAAAAATACTACTACAAAAATGCCAACAAGGTTGATCACATAACTCGACATGAAATGGGACTTGCAGAGAACACAACAGCTTGCCTGCAACCGCGAACAGAATCTTCCACACTCTTAGAACATTGGAATCTCTCTACACAAGTCTCTCATGAACATGCACAATGAACTTGGATTGATTGAAATGGACAAGTTTCATCCCTCATACTATAACAACAACAACAATATCATCAACCTTTTATCCCACTACGTGGGGTTAGTTACATGAATCCTCTTTCTCCATTGTGTCTTATTAAGAGTTAAACTCTCATTTAAATCTAATAAAAAAATGTCATTTCTAATATTTTCTAACCAAGTCTTTTTTGGTTTATCTCTACCTCTCTTAAGATAGACCAAATCTAATACACATCTACTCTTCTAACTGGATCATCAGAAGGCCAACAAGATGCATTCATACTTACGTGAGGCCTTTCAAAGTTAAATGCATTTTTATAAAGACAAAAAAATTTAACATTTTGAAGAGTATAACAAGATTTTCAACGCGCCTTGTATCGTCGCCTTGACCGAGATAAGGAGTTTCTTAGTTAGTTTTGGAGGAAGCTGTTTAGGATGAAAGACATAGTTCTCAAGAGAAAGTCTATTATAAATTCGCTATCTTTGACTTAAAATATCGATCTATACATTGTATTTATATCAAATTAATGTTTGTTGTATATAATTTTGTTTAACAAATAAAGATCTGCATGTGAAATGTATGTATGTTTATATGTTTATATACACACACATATAAATAAATATATATGAAATTATAACTACATATATTTAAAATATAAATATCCTAAACCCTAAATAAACGTTAAAATATCAAATATATATGTACAAATTTTGTTTAAAAAATTCATAACCAAAATATAATTCCACTAAAATATTCATTTAAATCTAACCTAAAATTTTTAAACAAATCGTAAAACTTAAATATAAAAAAAATATAAATGTACAAAACCAAAATTTTACTTAAATCCTAAAACAAAAATACTTGTAAGCCAACTTAATGTAACTTAAAGATTTGTCAAAAGCATATTCCTAACCTAAATCGAAATGTAGATCTAATACAATAACAACAACATTAAGCTTTTATCCCACTATATGGGATAAGCTACATGAATATTTTTTATCCATTGTGTCCTATTAAGAGTCAAATTCTCATTTATATATAATAAAGAAAGGTCATTTTAGTCAAATCAAGAAGAATACATGTAGGAAAGACTTGGTTAGGACCACTTATGGCGTAAACAAGAAGAATACCAGATAGGATGTTACTGTAGTTATTTAATTCCTACTCAGTGGTAACTTTAGCTATTCAACCGCACAATTCTCTCTCCGAAATATGTGCTAGCTTTTGAAATTGTGAACTCCTAAAGAAGTTGGAAAGTTTAGATGGCCCATTCAAGACTGAATCTTTGCTCAACTTTAACATTTATAGGCGAAAAAGGTCAAAAACAAACAAACTTATATTTTGTGTTGAAATACTGCACTTTAGCTAAGACTCGGTTCATAGACACATACGATTAATAGGGCTATTTAGATGGGCTTATTCAATACTGAAATATTGTGCCAATTACTGAATCAACAATATCCAGGAACTTTAGAAGTTTGATTAAGGCTTCGCTTGGGACGGCTTTCTTACTCTTTCTTAAAGCAGCTTTTGTCACGACCCGACCTGGTTAGCTCGTAGATACGAGGCGGGAACGAGATCGGACATGTAATTTAAGTACTCATCATCAGTTCCATGTAATTCTAAATATATTCAAGAATAATAAAAGCGCCTCTAAACCTTTTTCCAACATATATAACATTTAAAACCATCACAAAAGAAGTTCATGTACAAGGTGGTATACACTTAAACTATTCATTCATGATAAAACCACCCAAAAATGATAACTAAAAACAACAGTAAGAACCTGCCACCCGTTGCGCGTCGACTGTAGGTAAACCTCGGGTGTTCGGCCATCACCTAAGCGTAGGTTCTCCTGAAAAATTTCCCAAAACTCGGGAATGAGCTTCGCTCAGCAAGTGATAACTATAGCTAAAGTTTGTATACATTTGCAAGAACATATCTTGGGGAATAATACTCTACACATGAGTTAATAGATGTCTTAATGTATGTTGACATGATATGAGACATGATTGCCTAAAACATGAAATGAGATTTCTTAACATGAGAGAACATGCAATACTTACATATGTTTAACTTCCATTTCATCATGTATACATCCGTCCCGGAGTACCGAATTGTACTGATCAGGTACACATCATTCATGGCCATAACATTTTCATTTCGTTCTATCTTGTCTCAAAGGCCGTCTATAACCTTTTGGTACTCTGTCATCAACAATCACAAGCTATGTAGCATGCATATAATAAGATGCTTTCATATAATATGCAAAGAAATGCATATGATAGATTAATGACCTTTTGTATCTTTTACACTAAGTATCATTGCATGACATTAAGTAACAATTGCATGAAATGTATCACTAAGTACCCTTGACATTAAGGAACAATTGCATGAAATTGAACACTAAGTCACCCTTGTATGAAATTTAAACATTAAACATAGCATAAGAGGTATGAACAATAAAGGCATACTTGTTTTAGCAAATAGAGTCACTTACTCTTAAGAAGCCGTGCTTTGAAAATTTTCCGTACAATTCCTCACCTCTTTTTCCTTATTCCAACCTAAGGAAAAACAAGAGATTTCTAATCTCAATACTTAAATCTAAATCTTTAACATGTTACTTTTATTTAAATTAATTATTATTTTCGGATTTATTAAAATTTCTAAAATTATGACTTTCATATTTTGTCAATTCCTTTCCTTAAGCATGCCAAAATCTCCCCTTCATCTAATTGATAAATAATATTCATTTATTTTCGGATTTATATTAAATAAAAATTTAGAAAAATAGTTTTCTCTCCAATTTTGACATTAGAGGCCTCCTTAAGCCCTTAGGAACTCAATTAGGAAACATGCGACCTATAAAAACTAGGTTTGGAAAAACCCTAGACTTTTCCCAAATTTTTTTTCCACTCAAATTCTCTAAATGAAAATTCATATTTCTAATACCAAAAGGGTTCCTTTGAACTCTTCTAGCCATTCCTATAAAAAGTTCATCAAAATGAGAAACCCTAAAATTCGGATCCTAGGTTTTCCCTTAAGAAATCATCTTGAAATTGAATTAAAATACATTCCTAAGTAAACCCTAAAGGTTTGCTAAAGAAACGTTCAAGAAAAACCAAACCCTAATTTTCAGATTTCAATCTTTTTCTCAAATATTTTGACATGAAGGGTAGAACAACATAGATCAAAAAAATTCCTAAAGCTTTCCTAAAGAAATTTATCAAAAATATCAAACCCTAGAATTTTTCTATACAAAAAAACTCAAGGAATCTTTCATTTCTCTTAAGAATAACTTACGTCAAGTCTTCTTCTATGCTTTTCCTAAGGATTCTCGCCGGAATCGCCGGCTTGGAAGGAGCTCCCGCCGCTTCTCCCTCTCTCCCGTCGCCCTCTCTCTCTGGGTCGGCCGAACAAAACAACAAGGGACCGATTATTTCGGTCCCTTAAGCAATATGAGGGCTTTAGGAAAGCTTTTTACGCATGTGCCCTTATCCCCTAAGTCATTCTATTTTATCATGAAGGGCAAAATGGGAAAATAAAGGCAAAAGTTACTTAAACGAACTTCGGCGAATTTTAATTCTCAAATCGTGTGAAATTAGGCATACCGGGACAGTGTGGTAAACTAAGCTTCATATTGCATGTGTGAGACCTCGTTCCTTTGTTGTAGCTGCTGGGAAAAGTGATTTTTCCCCAGGATCGGCCGGGACGATGGTGAGATCGTCCAGGCCGATCAGTGTATTGAAAACAGTTGATTTCTGGAATGTTTTCTGGAGTGATTTCTGGAATGAATCGTCCGGGACGATAGTGAGATCGTCCAGGCCGATCTGCACTGTAGAAAATATCGTCCTGAGAATAGTTCTGGGAGTCGTCCAGGACGATCAATTTTGGTCTGATCGTCCCGGGACGATGTGGCGATCGGCCGGGCCGATCCCACTAATGATATAAGAAAATGAGCTCGTTTTGAGGAGAGAGAAAACATTTATAAAAAAATCAGATATTTTGAGGAGAGAGAAAGAGCGGAAAAGCAAAGGAAGAAGTCCGATTTCGGGGCCCGCGGAGCGATTTTCGTCGTTCGTTGCTGTTGGATATTTTGTTTGTCTCGCTGTAAGGATTCCGAACCCTACTTCTGTTTTCAAAGATTTTGAGATTTTGCGAAATGGTGCTTAGATTTGCGTTTTTGTAAGTGATTTTCGCTACACGGATCTTGGGTCGTTATAGCATGACTGTCCGATCACCTTGCACCAGTCGCAAGAATCTCTCCTGCATCTAACTCCTCACAGAAAGAGGCACAAACCAATCTCTGAAGACTTTCACAAAGTCCTCCCATAAGATCTAGGAATCTGTTCTACCACCAAACTTCTCCAAAGATTGTCCTCGCCACCATCTCTCGGCCTCCCCATCCAGAGAAAAAGTAGCTAAGGTCACCCTCCGATCAACAGGACATTGCATACCCTCTAGTATCTTTTCAACCCTCAAAAGCCAGTTTTCAGCATCTACTGGCTCTCCTACTCCTGTAAAGAGTGGTGGTCGCATGTCTTGGAAAATCTTCAGATATTTGTCTACTACTGGCTCCCTCCTAGAACTAGTCTGGGGCTGTCCCTGATAATGCCGAATCAGGTGTGTGACAGCCGCCATCATCTGATTAAACGTATCCACAGTCGTACTACTACCACCAGTAGGTTGTGCTACTGAAGGTATAGTTGGAACCTCTCTAGAAATGGGATCATTATGCCCATCTGTGTTGCCATCAGTGGCATCGGGTTCCTGATCCATAGCCCTATACAAAGGAAATAAAGCCAATTCAAACAGATGCACATCATTACACCATCCTAAAATATTATAGCTAACGTCGAAAAGTTATCAATCAACCTAATGGCGCTTATATAGATTCACATCCTAAACTCTGCTCTGATACCATTCTTGTCACGAATTCCAGAGTGATACTTCTACCCTTACCGATTCCAGAGTGGAAGTGGGATGATATTGCTATGGACTTCGTATCAGGTTTACCCAGATCTCGGCAGGGCCATGATGCTATCTGGGTTGTCATTGATAGGCTCACAAAGTCTGCTCACTTTTTGCCTATCCGATTGACTGATTCAGTTGAGAAGCTAGCAATGCTATATGTGGCTGAAATTGTACGATTGCACGGCGTGCCTAAGTCCATAGTATCTGATATATATGGTAGATTTACTTCTAGACTGTGGAGGAAAGTGAAATAGGCTATGGGCACTAGATTGACATTCAGCACTGCTTTCCATCCTCAGACTGATGGACAAACAGAAAGAACCATTCAAACTCTGGAAGACTTATTGAGATTGTGTATCCTTAATTTTGGTGGAGGTTGGAAATCTCATATTCCTTTGATAGAGTTTGCTTACAATAATAATTTCCAAGCCAGCATAGGAATGGCGCCTTATGAAGCCCTCTATGGAAGGAAATGCAGAACACCTCTTTGTTGGGCAGAGACTGGTGAGAGGAAGGTAATTGGATCAAATCTTGTTGATGATGTCACAAGCAAAATCAGATTGATCAGAGATAGGTTGCTAGCAGTTCAAGATAGGCAGAAGAAGTATTATGATGCTAAGCACCGCTTTGTGGAATTCAATGTGGGAGACTATGCTTTCATAAAGATTAGGCCGATGAAGGGTGTACTACGTTTTGGCAAGGTTGGCAAACTTAGTCCCCGCTATATTGGTCCTTTTGAGATAGTGGAAAGGATTGGGAAGGTGACCTACAGATTAGCTTTACCCACTACTTATGCTGTCCACAATGTGTTCCATGTTTCTTCACTGATGAAGTATATATCAGATGATCCTTCTAAGATTATATCAGAAGATGTGGACTTGCAGCCAAATCTTTCATATGTTGAAGAACCAGATCGGATTCTGGAGTTTAGTGTGAAACAGCTTAGAAGCAGAGAGATACCGTTCGTGAAGGTTCTGTGGAAACATGGATTGGAGAAGAATGCCACGTGGAAGAAAAAGTCAGAAATGAGGAAGTGCTACCCTCATCTCTTTGCGTAAGGTATGATTGTTTGGTTTTATCTTCTTTTCAAATTTTGTGGACGAAATTTTTATTAGGAGGGGAGAATTGTAAAACCCGAAATTTGTTATTTGAGTGCGTCGCACGCATATCGATGCGCCACGACGAACTTAAGTGAAATTTCGATGTCGTCAGAAATTGACGAAATAAATTTCATTAGATTCGTCTCAAAATTACGAGCGAAATGGTATAAAGAACTTATACCTAATTTCGCACGATTTGAGAATTAAAATTCGCCGAAGTTCGTTTAAGTAACTTTTGCCTTTATTTTTCCATTTTGCCCTTCATGAGAAAATAGAATGACTTAGGGGATAAGGGCACATGCGTAAAAAGCTTTCCTAAAGCCCTCATATTGCTTAAGGGGCCAAAATAATCGGTCCCTTGTTGTTTTGTTCGGCCGACCCAGAGAGAGAGGGCAACGGGAGAGAGGGAGAAGCGGCGGGAGCTCCTTCCAAGCCGGCGATTCCGGCGAGAATCCTTAGGAAAAGCATAGAGGAAGACTTGACGTAAGTTGTTCTTAAGAGAAATGAAAGATTCATTGAGTTTTTTTGTATACAAAAATTCTAGGGTTTGATATTTTTGAGAAATTTCTTTAGGAAAGCTTTAAGAATTTCTTTGATCTATGTTGTTCTACCCTTCATGTCAAAATATTTGAGAAAAAGATTGAAATCTGAAAATTAGGGTTTGGTTTTTCTTGAACGTTTCTTTAGCAAACCTTTAGGGTTTGCTTAGGAATGTATTTTAATTCAATTTCAAGATGATTTCTTAAGGGAAAACCTAGGATCCGAATTTTAGGGTTTCTCATTTTGATGAACTTTTTATAGGAATGGCTAAAAGAGTTCAAAGGAAGCCTTTTGGTATTAGAAATATGAATTTTCATTTAGAGAATTTGAGTGGAAAAAAATTTGGGAAAAGTCTAGGATTTTTCCAAACCTAGTTTTTATAGGTCGCATGTTTCCTAATTAAGTTCCTAAGGGCTTAAGGAGGCCTCTAATGTCAAAATTGGAGAGAAAACTATTTTTCCAAATTTTTATTTAATATAAATCTGAAAATAAATGAATATTATTTATCAATTAGATGAAGGGGAGGTTTTGACATGCTTAAGGAAAGGAATTG
>NW_021318595.1:5779450-5893800 GCF_001605985.2 Dendrobium catenatum
AAGACATCTATTAACTCATGTGTAGAGTATTATTCCCCAAGATATGTTCTTGCAAATGTATACAAACTTTAGCTATAGTTGTCACTTGCTGAGCGTAGCTCATTCCCGAGTTTTGGGAAATTTTTCAGGAGAACCTACGCTTAGGTGATGGCCGAACACCCGAGGTTTACCTACAGTCGACGCGCAACGGGTGGCAGGTTTTTACTGTTGTTTTTAGTTATCATTTTTGGGTGGTTTTATCATGAATGAATAGTTTAAGTGTATACCACCTTGTACATGAACTTCTTTTGTGATGATTTTAAATGTTATATATGTTGGAAAAAGGTTTAGAGGCGCTTTTATTATTCTTGAATATATTTAGAATTACATGGAACTGATGATGAGTACTTAAATTACATGTCCGATCTCGTTCCCGCCTCGTATCTACGAGCTAACCGGGCCGGGTCGTGACAGCTTTCAAGTATAAAAAATTTAATTTTTAAACTAGAAAGCTGTTTAAAAAGTAATAAAAAAATCATCCCAAACGAAGCCTAAATATATCTGGTATCTAAAACCACCATGGTTATCTTTGCATACAATGCGCTCAAGCTATTGGCTACACGTAATTTACATACTTATATAATATTTCCATGTCTTGTATTACGTGTCTAACTCATCAACTTGACTATCTGTCGGCAGCTCGAACTGCTAGCCTGGTGATTAGAATTTTCAGTGTATTAGCTAAGTATTCTTACATTGTTGTCTGTAACAGGCTGCTTTTAGAGCAAAAGCCATGGAATGGCATCCAGATCAGAATCAAGAGAATAAAGGTAAAATGCTCCTTTCCTGCCCTCTTTCTGAGCTTTTGTTTTCTTTCATTCTTTGAATGTCTTGTAGTATCGGGAGTCTCAGAAGTTTTGATGAGAGAATGCTCTCTTTTTCAGAGGCTGCTGAAGAAAAATTTAAAGAAGTCCTCAAGTCTTATGAAGCAATAAAATCAGAAAGAATGAATGAAAAGTATTGAACCCAATCCTCAAATTTGAAAAGTGGAAAATAGAAAACATTTTTTTTTCTTGGCATGTTTATACGTAAAATTAAGGTCAAGAAGTCCTGTTGGATGTATTCGTTGACGAGAGTTAAGCTTGATAGGAATTTCTTCAAATGCAATTAGTTTTTCTTGTCTTAACCAACGTGATTGTACGAGTAATTTAACTGTAATTCAAATCAACTGATAATAGAAAAGAGTTATATGATTGATTATTATTTGTTTCTCTCTTGAAGCCCGTTGTTGTATATATGTTGCCCAAACTTCAAATAGCCTCCAGTTTGTTGAAGGCTTTCAAAAGCTCCTTCATCAGGGCTTTTCTGTGCATTAAAAGGGAAAAAAAAGGAAATAAGTAGAATATGATGAAAACATTCACAATTTTTTTTAATATTTTTTCATAAATTTTGTTTCGTCTCTCTTCTCTTATTACTCATGAGTTTTGCCTCATGAATGACCTCTACTTAACATATTCACTGAAGGCAGAGGATGATTCATGTCAAAATTTTCTTTTCCTCTGTAGTTAGATTATTCATTCACATTGTAGAAAATCTGTTATATATATTTTTAGGGGTAATCTCCTCGCTTGAATTCTATTGCCCGGAAGAACACAAGGTCAAATTTTACAGTGTAATGTTCAATGATTTGCTGAAGTCTGTCCTCATTGTTTTGAGTTCTATTACTGTTTGGTAGAAGTAATTACAGTTTGATTCTTGATACTATCACTTGGATCTGGAATCATGATTTCAATAGTCATACCGGTGATTTGGAGATCTCTCGAAAAGTATTTAGTGCTCATTTTGGCCCACTCTATTATCTTTCTTTGGCTGAGTTGCATATACTTCCATGGTGCCCATTTTTTCAATTATGAAGCATGGCTAAGTGATCCTACTCAAATTGCACCCAGTGCCTAAATAGTAGGTCAAGAAATATTGAATGGCGATGTGGGCGGTGGGTTCCGAGGAGTACAAATAACCTTCGATTATTTTTTTAAATTTGATGAGCATCTGAAATCATTAGTGAATTATAACTATATTGTATCGCATTGGTGCATTGATCTTTGCATCATTAATATTTTTTGCTGGTTGATTTCATTGACACAATTCCTTGCATTTTAAACACAACTATATAATGAGTTTTTCTTATTGTTATTATGGCACATAAATGTGTTTGCATTCACTTCTATTGATTCCTACTTCTCTACTGTAGCAGGCATTACTCTACTGACAGTAATGTTAATCCTGCTTGATATAATGGTCTGTCATGCTCTCATCACAATATCGTTTTTAAAAAATATTTGACCGACTAAAATAATTGTTGCTAAGCCGAAAAACACCTATTATCTTCGTCGCAATGTATTTTCATATAAGGATTTCTTCATCAAACATTAGCTTTTCTTTATTTGGGATAGATTTTTTATTGGTTTGATTTTCAAATTTTAACTATAGTTTTTATTTAATCATTATTTTTTTACTTTTTTTTTTTTATACAAATAGAGAATAAGGCTATGTTTGGGATATTTTTAGACTTTTTTTTTTATTTTAAAGAAATTTTTATACTAAAAAAAAGTTTTACAAAACAGTAAAAAAATTGTCTCAAACAAAATATAAGCCTATTCTTTTATCTAAATATTTGGTTGATGTCAAAATGTCAAATTTCTTTGAAGGAATAAAAGAAAATGAAGAATCCATGCAATCCTATAATATATTTTTGATGAGGGGGCTAAGAAGAGCAGTTTAATCTTTTACGAAAATTTTGCTGATTCTATGCTTTGAAAATGAATGTGTCCTCATGACCGGTGTAAGGATGCAGAGGAACATCCGGTTGTAGGTAAAATCCCGCCTATACCGAGGTGTACCGAGTTTTTCCAAAAAACTCGGTACACCTCGGTATAGGCGGGGTTTTGCCTGCAACTGGATGTTCCTCTGCATCCGGTCGGAGGACGTAATAATTGTTGTTGAAAATGAGGCTCTTTCTTTCTTAACTATTATATATGTTATATGTACAATTACATTTTATTTATAGTGTTTTACTGAACCAAAATTGTGCTGAAACTGTGGATGAATGCTGTGGCAATACAAAAGTGAAATTAAAATCAACTTGTGGATGTGTGCTAACTAATTTAGGTTTCGTTTGGGATGACTTTCTTACTATTTCATAAAACAGCTTTTTAGTAAAAAAAAAAAATCTTGAGAAAATAAGAGCAAACTTATGAGAATATATTCAATATATCCTAAACATGCATTTTTGAAGTTGAAAGGGGCTTAGTAAAAGGCTTGAGGGGCATTGTGACATGCAGTAATAATAATAGGACAAAATAGATGTTAATGATGGAAAAATGATATTGCATGCACTCTACAAATGTGAATGTTAGGCATTCATTGAGGAAGATCAACATATGGTAATGTATGTTTTAATTGATTAAAAAAAAGAGCTCAATTCACAGGAGTTGAGTGTTTGAGTTGGGATATTCTGCTTCTCTATCCATTTTATAGTTATAATCTAATACAATTTTAATGTGGCATGAGTTCGTATTTTGTACGAGTTGATTCGTAAGGATATATATATATACCAGCTGAAAAAATTATAAGGTGAATATTGATGTATGAGTCATGAGCAATCAATTTTGGCTATGATATGCATAGTGTGCCTCGTAACATGCTAGGGAGTGATCATATGCTAGATAGAGAGAATCAAATGATCTATTGCTTAGAGGTTTGCTATGATTTTCTTATGATGCTTTAGAGATTCTTCAAGGTACAATTGTTTCGCATACATGAAGTGGCAACATGGCATTTTGAATGGCTAGAGTAGTTGTCAAAGCAACAATGCATTTTGAATGGCTAGAGTAGTTATCAAAGGCTATTGTGATGTAAGATAAAAATGATCTTCTAGAATTTGATAAAGGACACAGGTAAATGGATTAAATATTATGGATAGCTTTGATAAGATTTGATCTTATCAATGGTTCCTAATAAATCGGGTTGGAATGAACCAAGTGATAAGATCATATTAACAACATATACAATCCAGAAGACATCATCCTATTTGACCACTAAGAAAATAGGATAGGTTGACACTCCATATGACTCTGGATTCATTTATAAATCAGTGTCGAACTGGGACTCTATTTCATTGTTTTAAAAAATTTGTAAATAGAAATTTTAAGAAAATTTTAAACACCTTTCATGTGCCTCTTTCCTTCTTACCCCTTTTTGAATGTTCTTATTCTTCCTTCATGAGTCCTAAGCAAATGGCTTTGATTGGGGACCTTGGTGATTTGAAGGCAATAATATAAGAGAAAAAGAGTTGGAGGCCTAAAGAGGAAGTGATTATATCAACGAAAGCGGATGCAATGACATTGATCTTTGTACATCTCTTATCATTTAAAATGATGTGGATGGAAGGGCTACTAGTGATGATTTTGAATCCTATGAGTAAGGATGCTCCTATACCTAAGATGACTACAAAATCCTCTAGGTCCTATAAGAAATAGTTGACTTATTGACTATCATCCTTAACCCATCTAAGTTTGTGCACTTTGGCATTGCTCAATTTATCACTGATATTGGTTAACAAAGATGTGATAGGAGAGTGTGAGAGTGAGAGATAGGAGGGCCGACCTTTGCAACAATAAGGAAAAAGTCTAGGCTCCTTGAAATGATAACTCTTGGAACCTAGAAAAGGAGTTGAATGGGGAAGTCACACATCCAAACCTAGAAGTAGTGGATAACTTCCTTCCGTGGAGCAAAGTAGCTCATAATGAAAGGGAGAGAAATCTTATAGGAAAATTAGAAGGTGGCTCCCAAGACCTAAAATTTTGTCATATTATGATGGACACATAACAGTTTGATATGTTATCATTTATTCACATCAATAGTTCCCTTAGAGATATAATTGGCATTTCGTGGTCATTTGGGCGGAAATATTGTAGGTAATTTTTACTTAGACCTATTGGCACTTATGTATGTGCTTCATTTCTCAATCATGAGTACTCCACACAAGCATTGATTGGATAGACCTTTCATTTCTCAGTCATGTGAATATATGTTTAAATTATTATAACACAATTTTAATATATTGGATTTAAAATATAGAGCTTGGAACATGCCATGTGAAATGTTGATTGTGTATAGAAGTAATTTGGAGATATTAGAAGATGCCATAGTCACTACTCACTAGATGTAAGGTATTTGGATCCAACAACTATGATCCTTTTGCATATTATCAATTTCATGCCAACTCCTTGTCCACAATTTGATTATGAATCAATGATGCTCATGATTTTGTGTAACCAACTAATTAAAACCCCATAATGTGGAATGATCTTTCTATCAAGGATTAATTGGGTAGGCCCTTTATTGCTCAATCATAAAGATATGATTTTATATAAATCATTTTGCAAGAATGTTACATATTTGGCATTTGTCTCATCTGATAAAAAATGATTCAAATAGAAGAAAATTCAATAAAAATAGGAAAACTCATAAAATTCTCTTTAGACAAAATTTCAAGCATCTTCAGAAAAAGCGATGCATGCTGCATTTTTTAGAAATAACAAACTAATAATAATAATAATAATAATAATAAATTAAAAATATAAATATTTTTAATATAATCTTTTGAATATTGATTGTTGATTTCAAATAATTTATGATTACTTTAAAACACAATAAATTCAAATCTTGCATTAGGTTTGCAATTTCTTAAATTTTTATTAAAATTAAATTCTATAATGATAATATTGTTTTTAATTTGAAAAAAAAAATAGAAAAAATTTTCATAATAATATATCAAATTTTGCAAAGTTGACATCATTGAGGTTTCATTTGTGATATCTTTTTACTACTTTTAAAAGCAACTTTTTAGTACAAAATTTTAGGTATGCCTTCAGACAGACTTTCTTAATGCTTGCTAAAATATTTTTCTAGTACAAAAAATTTCTATTCAAAATTTTTTTTTTTACTAAAAACTGTTTTAAAACCAGTAAAAAAACCGTCCCAAACGAAACCTTAATCAAAACAGTCAAAAAATAACGATGAAAAGCTGTCCCAAACAAAGCCTGAGTTATTTTTATTTGTGATTAATTTTATAACTTTAATCCATTTATATGCAATTTATTGAGTTAGAAGAATAAGAAATTATTAGATATAGAACGCATCTTGAAGCACCATACATATTAATACTCGTATAATCTATCAAATTGTAATACACAATTATATACCCATTTTTTATACTAAAACATGGTTTTAAAAAACGCTATCCCAAACATAATTGAACACGAAGAACTCGACTGCGAGGAATTCCTGATAATATCCTATATGCCATATTATATGACAATTAATAAAAAAATTTATTGAATTTTTTGTTTTACGATTACTGCTGTAGGATTCCAATTTCTTGCTCTTCTCTCTCTCAAATTGTGATCAGGTTACAGGCAAAAAGGAACATAGACCTCAATGCATGGCCCAAAAGTGAGGACTGAGCCTCTGAGAACACAAAAGGTCGTCTGCACACAGGCAGCAATGAAAACCACCATGGGAGACTTTACAGCATGGCAATTATCACTAGTAGAGTCCTTCAGATAATGGTAGCTTGACTTCTTCAAAGAAAAGGCATCCAATATATCATTGTTTTTCTGAATAATGCAAAAGCAAGCAGAGGTAACTCTTCCAAAATTTAAACAAAAACAATAAATTAAGGCTTCGTCAGCTTTTTAGTATAATTTTTGTACTAAAAAACTATTTTAAGAAGCATGAAAAAAATTGTCTCAAACGAAGCCTAAATAAATTATAGAATGAAAGCAAGGTAATCATGACTCATGATTTCATAGTACAATGATGTGCTCAACTCTATAAGCTACACATTGATCTCAGCAGAACTGATCTCTCAGTACAGCCAAATCCATGCACTGAAGTTGGTAAAATACAATATTAAAAGTTGTCTTGCAAAAGCTCACACAAACTACACCATAGAGATTATCTACCATCAAAAGCCAAAGACACAACCACCAGAAGTTCAGCAGAAAAAAAAAAGACAAATAATGTATAAATTCGCAACATAGATAAAAGAAAGCCAAAGAAACACTTCAGTCTATATTCTAATAAGATAATTTTAAAAAGTAGACATCGCTACCAGTTTTCAACCAAGATTGATTGTCTTCTCCTCCTTGCAGTTGTTGCCAATCTTCTTCTACTTCAAGCTTTTCAATTTTTCATCTCAGTCAAATGCTGACAAAAGGAGGCAAGTTCAAGGAATTTACATTGTTTGGGCCAAAAAGGCAGCTTAAGCCTTCATTGGCGTTCTTCTCAACCTTGACACCATTATCAGAGCCACTGGAAACCGAGCTGACTGTAGTAGACTGTATCACATTGTTGGTGGATGAAGCTAACTGAGGGTTCAGATCCCAACCATCATTAATAAGGCTAAGAAAGTTCTTCTTCCCATCTAACAGGGTGCTACTTGTGCTGGTCAAGGCCTCCCCTAGAGGTCCTCCCATGGAGGCTGTTGCCCTCCACTTCATTGCTGAGTTTTGTTCATTAGGAACACCTATAAGACCGAGGCCCATTCGAAGAGGTGAAAGTCTCTCTGGGGCAGGTGAAGAATTGGAAGATGAGAAATCTGATGAAGCAAGGGGGAATGGCATAGAGAGTTGGGTTTTCTCAGATTGTATTTCCTCTACACCAGGCCAAATGATATTAGAGCTTTCAGACCGGCTTGCCGGCCAGTCATCGATAAAATGTCCTAGAACCTGTGGTTGCTGGTTTTGCTGGTCATGGAGTTCTAGAGGTGTATCAAAGTTATTGTTAGCCAAAAATGAGCCACTGAGATGGCTCTTGAGAATATTACCAGCGTTAAGTCCTATGGAGGAAGTTTCACTAAGAGGGTTGTAATTTCTAGAGGTTGTAAACAATGAATCGCAAGGCTTAGTGGTTGAAGTTAGAATAGAATGATCTTGAGGACTTTCCTTACGGTTATTTGTAGCATTCGCGCTAGTTGGCATCCTGTAGAAAATGGAAAAAGATGAAGAAATTACAAAACTGAACATAGGTGATAGAGTAAATTCTTCTATCATACATCAATAAACTTGCATAGCAATGGATATAATAATCTAAATGGACTGATAACTACTTAATTATGTAACTTCTACAAACGTTCTGGGAAAAAAAATGTATCAGAATATT
The DNA here is from genome assembly GCF_001605985.2 of Dendrobium catenatum. Lineage (NCBI taxonomy): Eukaryota > Viridiplantae > Streptophyta > Magnoliopsida > Asparagales > Orchidaceae > Dendrobium > Dendrobium catenatum. The sequence continues at coordinate 5,787,656 of NW_021318595.1, forward strand.
TAGATACAATTTGTGTCAGGATGGGAAGACAAAAAGCTAAAAGTTAAATATATGTGCTTAAGGCTTCATTTGGGACGGCTTTTTTCATGCTTCTTAAAGCGGCTTTTTAGTACAAAAATTAAATTTTTTTAACTAAAAAGCCGCTTTAAAAAACAGTAAGAAAGTCGTCCAAAACAAAGCCTAAATTTAAGAGACAGTTAAACAGAAACATAAAACAAGATTAGAGACCAATTTTTACTAAACAGAAAATAAAAATATCTAATAAATTTTAGCATTTGTAGTCTAAGTTTGTGTGGTTTGTCTTCTTAATCTAACTCAAATTTACAAATTCTTTTTCCATATTGCAGTAGTTAATTCCCATTGACATCCTTAAAATAAACATTTATACCTCAGACCAGACCCTGGAAGCAGCTCAGCAAGCAAGAGGCCTTGCAGAAATAAATAATACTGTTTTATCAATATCATTCATCAAAAACTTCAAAAGGAGGCTGGCTTTCCTGGTTTGGTCCATAAACAGTACCAAAAGGATAACCATTAAGCACCACAACCTACTTATCTAACATAAACAACAACATCAACAAGTCTTTATCCCACTATGTGGGGACTTATCTAGCATAAAAAGCCAAAACATTTAAGACCCAAAATCTCTGGTCTAGAATTAAAGATGAATCACCATAGAACTATAAATTATAAAAAGTGAACCAGAGCTCCCATTATTTACCAGAACTGAGATGAGGAGGCATTAACAGTAGCATGAGGGATTTGGATCTGATGTCTGGTAACTGAGAGGGAGTTCGATGATTGGCCGCCAGAGGGAACAGATGAAACTAAAGTTGGGTTGGTGACGCCGGGCATTGTTATCTTGGTATGCTCACCATGGCCTTCCACAGGCTTTCTTGAACGGTGGCGGCCACGATTTATGTGTCTCTCACAGTACTTCTGGTCAGGAACAGCATCTCTTGAGCAGCGCCATTTCTTGCCGTCGGTTCGGCGGCATCTACCAGGCTCTGGATCTGCATTCCCCACATAACCAGGATGGAAATATCCCCACCAGGCTGCAATAATCAAGGAGAAGATCTTATGAAGTAGCTACCTACCAAGCAAAGCACATGGGATGTCTGTAGATGAAATCATGGCTATAAATATGAAGCCAGATCTAACTTTAACAAGTTACTTTAACATATCATTTTTTACTTGAGTTATATATGTTGGGATGAATCAGTCACAAATACATAAAAACAATAAAAAAAATGTATGAAATAAAATAATGTACTAATTTTATGACAGAACATGCAAGAATCCAACCATAAGTATTGTTAAATGATATTAAGGAGGATGAATCAAAGAGAGGTTAAAGTAGGATTCGATAAAATAGTAGTCAAACTAATTTTCAACCTATAAGTTTAAGTGAGGATCAATCACTAGTATTTCTACACCAACACATTTTTCAACTATCCAATGCGGCAAACCCAAAGCTTCCATTTCTCAGTGAGAGAACCAACAATGGATGTACAAATATCTCAAAGATGAACAGACTAAAGATGCTAATATAGAAGAAAAAGTAGCAATCACAGTCAGAGAACTATATTGGGCCTGACCTGCGTTAGGTCTAACAGATCCAGTTGAGCATACAGAGAACCAAGCAGGACTAAGGCCTCTCATTAGTGAGCTAAGCAGATTTGTTGGAATGGGAACATTTGCCCAAATGTAGTTATATATCAGCATTTGTTGCTTCAGCTCCATTCGCTGGGAAAGAGTGAAGGCCCCGCTTGGCCCTCTTACAGCTCCCTGCATCTTCACATTGAGGTCTACAGAGTTCAAGCCTGCATGAGGAGAGGAAAAAAACCCAAAAAATACTCAAAAGAAAGCTCTAAGAATAGCCGTATCATATAAACCATCCTGTGGAAATGGAATCGCCAAAAAGCTGGAGATATTTCCATGGCATGCCTGGAACTTCAAATGCTTTCATCAGTAAAATAAGTTATAAATGGATTCCTTGTCCTTACAATAAACCTATAGTACCAAAATGTTATTTTTCTTTTAAAAGAACTGTGTTGTTCTCTCGTCTGCCTATTACTAATATCTTCTTTGTCATTTACTTATTCATAGGTTAGAAGAATGCTTCTACTTTTTAAGCTAGGACAAGAGAAACAGGGTAAAGAGGAAAGAAAAGGTACCAACTTTCTTCTTGACAAGACTAAAACTAAAGATGAATGGAATGCTATGAAATGACTTCTTCTAATCAATACTTGGAATCAAATGGTTCATCATCCAAAAAGGAGGAACCCCTTTCCCAAAACTTCATCTTGCGAATCCTACTGATCAAGCTTTTCCTTCAAAAACATGAAATGATATGAGTATGGCGAGTTTTACCTGCCCTCCGAACTAGAGAGGAAGGTGCTGAAGATGGTGGTAATGTAGCTAAAACTGATGTTTTGTCGCAGCTATAAACCAAAGAAGATGGCTTGGAAGAAGAAAAGCTAAGCATTTGCTCTCCATTTGAGGCAGAAGAGAGGGCCATGGATCTGGCAATCTTTGGGGATCTCTGCTCATCTTCGTCAGCTCTACAAGACCTCCCCTGCTTGAGAAAATGAGAGGTAAAGAGGCCCCTTTTCCTGATTGATTCGAGGTCCGAGGAGGCTAGAGGAGGGGATAAGCTACAAGGAGATGAGCCCACCAACACTTTCATGCCCAAAAAGCCATGAGAGTCCATCTATCTGTCCACCAAGTGCTAGAAGGAAGGAAAAAATGGGTAAGAAGTGTGTTCATCATGTGGGGAAGTCAACAATGGAGTACGAGAGCAGCGTGAGCATTTTGTGTTCTATTCCATGGAAGGAAGGGGATTATGGGGAGAGAGAGAGAGGAAGGCTTGAGGTTTTGGAATGGTTTTGTGCTTTGGAAGATGAGACCAAGCAAGTTTTCTCATTTGTGGGGTAGCAAGTAGTTTGAGGGAGAAATAATGGTAAACGAGGTGGGGGTGACGTGGGGGTCTTTGGGGGACAAATATTAGGTGAGCACAATTACTGAATTACATTTGTTTTATTTTATTTACTTAAATATTGTTATAATGTAAGTATGCATTTAAAATGTTATAAATTAAATCATAATTGCTCAATATAATACTCTAAACTTTAAATCATATTAATATAATACTTTTCAATAGATTTGATAATATATGAGTTGATTCCCTCTAAATTTTAACTTTTCATTATACAAAATAATTAAGTTTTATTTATTTATATATCGAATACATTAATATTTATTTTTGAAAAATCATATTAAATTTATGATTTTTATTTTTTAAAAATCATATGTTAGTACAAGTGGACTTTCTAGGACCATTATATGTCCATTTTACAAATTGATTCATCTGATTATTCTAGACATGCTTAACTAACTTTTGTAAATTTTTTCATAATTTTTGGATATATGAATTTAAAGATATAAAGGGGATTTGTATATCGTTGCATTTAAATGACATAATTACTATTTTGCCCTTAATATATTTTATATATTATTATATTATATAAATCTTAATATACTAAATGTCATTTCATTTCTCTCAATAGAGAAAAAAAATAAAATTAGAGAGCAGAGATGAGAGAGAAGAAGAAAAATTAGGGTTTGACATTGGTAGAGTCGTTTGTGTCTGTCCGCCAAATTAGAAAATTGTTCTTCTCGAAGTAGATTATATTTTGCTTATTTCAGTTTTCAGCAATTTAATTCTTTTGAGATTTTTTCGATCAAATTTGTACTTTTGTTACTTAAAAATGATTATAGTTTTATTTTGATAAAACTTTCACAGCGTAACTTTTTATATGTTATAGAGATTGTAATTATGAATATTTTTAGTATATTTTGAAAAAATTTTACCGAGTGATTTTTACTAATTCAAAATTTTATTTTAACATCTAAAAATACTGCTTTGATTCAATTAAAGTTTCAGAATTTTTTTATACACACGCTATAGTAATTTAATTATGTTTTGAAATAATGAATTTTTGCTCAATAATATTTATGTTCCCTGCTATTGAGATATTTTAATAATTTTTGAACTTAGTCTAATTATATTTAATTAATAAAATACATCAAAAAATATAAAAAAAATGATGTGATGTTATGTTGGTACCAGTGAGTTTCCGAGATGAGATTTTATTATGCCAGCACTAGTGGGCAACCGAGGTAGGATTCTATTATGTGGATGCTAGTGGGCGATTGAGGTAAGATTATGTGTGGCGCCGGTGGGCAACCGAGATGGGATTTTGTTATGTTGATACCAATGGGCGACTAAGGTGGGGTTTTGTTATGCCGGTGCCAATAGATGACCGAGGTGGGCGACTGATCTTGGCAACAGTTCATTGATTAATTAAATGCATTCACTATCAGCATATGTTTCAGTTTTAGCTTTTTGTGCAATACTTCAGTTTATCATTACAACACATTATTTTTAGTTCTTTTAGTTTCAGTTATTGATTTATGTTTTATGTTGTAATAGCCTAATATGCCGTGTAGTTCACTCTTACTTTTACTTTCATTTTCAGGCCAATGAAAGGGTAAAGAGCGAGCTGGGTAATTTTGAAAACAGGCCCTAATCTGTATCGTACGCATCCTTTTTATTACTTTTATTTTATAGGCTTGACTTTCATTTGATTATATTATCTATTGCCAAATACTATTATATATACCTCATATTTTATGTAAATTTTTGTATGATATTATAGAAAATTTATTTTAAGATTCAGTTGTCATCCGCTTTATATTGTATTCAGTAGTAATTCTATGTAATGTATACTTTAGAAGTTTTATTTCAGTACTTCTCCAATCGGATCTTGGAGCCAATCTTCTCACAATCAGATATGGTATTCATAAATCATGTACTTATAATCATAATTCAAAACTATTAAGCTCTTTTAAGAGATTAATCATCGTTTAACTTAAGCACGTAACTTAGATAATTCAATGGGGGAGATAATTCTTTAAAAGAGGGCACCAAGTAAGTGAGTCATCCTACATGCCAAAATTGTTGAAAATTTGGAGAAGCATTTATTGTTCTTAATAACTAACTTTCATGTATGCACTTGAGATTGATTAAAAAAAAACCTAGTGATTACATCTTCCTATTAAGAGAACAATCAAATTGATCGTCCTCCCTAATTGCTTAATATCTTCAATCATTAGAATAATCAAATCAATCACCCTCTATTCCATGATCCCGATACTCATTACCAACTTTAATCCAAAAATCATCATCACATGACAAATTTATCATCTTTAAACTCCTCTTACTATCATCATAAGTTATATTTTTAATAATTCATATCTATTATATTATATTAATATTTTTTTCCAATTATATAAAAAAATACATTTCTTATAGTTTTTTACTCACACTGTTGAAATCATTTTAATTAAGATTATATTTTCTCTTCCTTTGTAGACTTTCTATATATAAAAAAAACATCTTCTCAATAAATATAATAAAAATATAATATATCATAAAGTAACATATTCTATTATCGCTAAAATTTCAGATAAATTTAAAATAATTTTTATTTTTTTTTTGATATCTAATACGCAGCGAACATATGGGCTGTTTTGGAAGAATAAAAGCAGTTGGGAGAATAGGCTATTAGCTACATTTTCATTTAACGGTATAGCCAAAAGTAAACTCCTGTCACGAAGGCGTGCCCTTTCCTTTTATGCTCATGTAGACCACTACACTCTGCATATATACAAATATAACGGACACAGCAAGCATTAGGTTACGAACTAAGGGACATCAGATCAGTCTAACGCTTTTTTGGGACTTTTTTTACTGCTTTATGTTTTTAAATTCTAGCTGCAGGTTTTATTTGGTTATTAGTTTTTTATTATTTTTAATAAATTTGTATGCTAGTTAAATACTAAGTTAAGTGTTGCGGAGATGAGGATACTGATATGGATGAGTGATTTTACTCTTAGAGATATGAGCGCCAGTGAAAGATAAGATTAGAGAGAGTCGCCTTCATAGGCGGAACCACATGCAAGTCAGGGGCGCAATTGTCCCCCCTCCCCAAAAAAAAAAATTATAGGAGAGTAATTTTTTTTGCCCCTCCTAAAAAATCACTTTTGCCCCCCGTTAAAAAATTGTTTGTCTTAATTTGTCCAATATTCTTTCCAAACGCCTCCCCCTCCCCCCCTAAAAGTCTTTTTGTACTAATTGTAATGATGAGAAGTTTTAATCTACTGCTAATCATATATACATACCCTAAAATATCTATGTATTTCTTCACATTTATCTATAATATTTTCTTTCATACTTTTATGACAGATTATATATATATTTTATTGAATTTGCCCCCCCTCAAAATTGAAGCCGATTTCACCCCTGGCCGCCTTAGATGGTTTGGTCACATAAAACAACGGCCTTCTGATAACCCGGTTAAGAAAATAGAGGTATTAGATTTGACTTATGTAAGAAAGGAAGAGTTTGACCTATAAAGATTTGGTTATAAAATATTAGAAATAATATTTCTTTATTAGATTTAAATGAGAATTTGATTTTTATCATGACACAATGAAACAAAAAAAAGGATTCATGTAGCTGACCCCACATAGTGGGACAAATGCTTGATGTTGTTGAATAAATTTGCGTGCTAGAAAAGTGATTTTTTCATCAGTTAAAAAAAAATTATTTATCCATAGCAGATTCATAATTATTTTTATGAATAGATACGGTTGTTTCAAATTGACTCTACATGTACAAGAAGTCTTAGATTTTATTTGGGACGACTTTCTTACTACTTTGTAAAAATGTTGTAGAGAAATTAATTTTTTAAAGTTGTTGAAGAAAATAATTTCTTTATACAAAAGTTTTTGAAAGCAATGAAAAAATAATGACCAAATAAAAATTATGATTGAGATCTAAAATCAAAGCATTAAAAAGGCTGTCTCAAACATAGCTTAAGGTTACTATAGCTTAATTCAACAACTCTCTGTCAATAAGTGGTTAATTAATTTAGTATTAGTAATAAGTAATCTAGCTGAAACGATCAATTTAGTATCTTAAATATCTATTTAACTAATTTAATGATTCATTAAATGTCTAAGTAGTGTAATTAATTAAGAATATATCTAATTGATTACTATTATGCAATATATTTCTCTGTAAAATTATAATTAATTATGTAAATCATCTTTGTTTGTTGGTTGACAGCTTTGACTACGAGGCAAGAGATCTTGAGTTTGAGTCTTACGCATGCGATGTGTTTATGAGTTTGTCTTAGTTGGACTAACGCTTTGTTTGGGACAGTTTTTTCCTGCTTTTTAAAGCAATATTTTAGTATAAAAAATTAAATTTTTATACTAAAAAATTACTTTAAGAAACAATAAGAAAGTCACCCCAAATGAAGCCTAAATGTTCCCCCAAAAAATCTAATTAATTGAGTTATTAATAAAATGATTAATAAGTCTTGAGTAATACTGATATGGCTGCTTTGTAATCTTCTTATAATTATTGAATAACTCTTTAGTCAAATCAATTGATCAATTCATAATAAGCCGCATCAGTTAGTATTTTATTATTATTATTTAGTAGAACATGATTTTATTCCACAAAGAAAAAGAATACAAGCAACTTCGATAATAAAAAAGAAAGATACACGGCTACAATTAGAAATGACAAGACAGTCATTAGGCTCAGCAATTGACAAAGTAACCTGCAACCACCTAGATGCCAGGCTAGGACCATCCAAAGATAGAAGGTAGCAACAATCCAAAAGAAGCAACTGAAAGAAGAACCACCAACCCAAACAGTAAGCTAAAGCACCACCAATGGTTGCCAACAAGCCTTGAGAGCCCAAATGGAGAGCAGCACCTAGCCACATCATTGCCCATAAAATTCACAAAACAACCAAAAAACAACCCCCAACAAGCCTAAAAAATTCGAAGGCCCAACAATGTTCAAAGAGAAAACAAAACAAAAGTCGACCCCCAATGCAAAGATACCAACATCTTTACTTCCATTTTGTTTTTACGATGCCGACATTTAGCACTTCCATGGGAAAAGGCCTTCTCAACTATTCGATTCACATTCAAGTTGAACAATGCATCAAAATCCTCCTCCAAATCCACCTCCTCACCCCCACCATGCGAGGACAAATGATCTTTAATCAAATCGGATTGTTTCACAAAAGAATCATGCAAAGACAAACCTAACTGAGCTTTTAAATCCCATTAGTAAAAATAGAAACAAGGATTTCAATAGTTCCATCTGAAATTAACAATGAAGAAGTGGTCATAGCAGTTTCAACAGTAACCCTCAACATTCCACTTAATGAATCATTACTCACCACAGTGTTAACACAGCAAAACTCCATGTTAACCATTTCCAAAACAAGAGAAATAGAAGGAGTGGTTCACACAGAATCCTTCCCAATTATAGCTAGGGAATCCCCAGCCTCATGCATGAGATAATCTAGAACAGAGACAACAGGATCCACAACCTTTAGCATCCAATCCATCATAGGCCAAAACATCTGGCTAAGAAAAAGCCCATCAATATGAGGGGAAGCAATCCCCAAAGGGATACTAACCAAACCATTAGCTACCTCATTCACAGTAACCTGTTCATCCCTAACAACCAATGAATCCAAATGAGGCCATTTAACAAGAGTAATGTCAAAATTATTGGAACTAGTTAAGGCCAAAGCATTATCATCCATAACATTGTTGCCACCGGCCCTTAGAAGGCATAGTATCTATATTTTCTCCTCCATCCAAAACAACAACATTATCATTAAAAAAATTTCCATTAGTCACCACATCAGCATTCGGAAGAACAGAATTGGAAGTAGCATTAACCGTATTATCCACAATTTCCACAACAACAAAATCAACTACACCTTGCACAGGATGATTAGGAGTCAGAAGGTCGCCAACCACAGGGTTAACATCATTAGCAATATGAATCAGTCTAAGGATTGCACCGGATCCCCAGATAGATTAGAATGAAGACTACTACATTTGAATTAAGGAGTTTTCACCATTGGATCTTTGTGATATTGGTATGGTTGCACTTGTAGATTGTCCTTGTACAAATCTCCAGTTGAAACTGCAACCAAACGAGCTCTGGATCGAACGGATTTGCCCTTGGGGGGGTTTAGACCTCAGTTGGCCGGAATCCTTGTCGCCGGCGAGGTATTGGCGGCGGGCTTTAGTCGGGAAGAGTAGGAAGGAGGCTAGGGAAGCTCACAAATGAGAGGGTTCGGGTTGAGAGCTCTTAGACAAAGAGAATCATGCAAAAGTCCTCTTCAAGACCTAATTTTTCACTATTTAAACTCCTAATCAACCAAGGGACAGCTAAGATTAAATCAAGATCAAATTAGGAGGGTAATCTCAGAGATTTGGCCGTGGTTTTGAAATTAGGAGTGAAGGGATTTAATTCAATGCATTTAATGGGGTTAATTTAGCTTTAATGGGTCAAATTGACCAAATTATGACTTGGTTTGACCGAGTCAAGGTTTGACTAGGTCAACCAAGTTAATTAGGTCAAGGAGGATGAGGGGTCGGGTCCAAAGAGGGTTTGAATTAATTCAAATTGGTTTTAGGCCTAAAGGGATGGGTCAAACCATGTTTACTTGGTCAACTGGGTTGACCCAGGGCACAAGTCTGGATCCAGTGGGCTGGGTCTGACCCACTGAGTCCAGTGGAGTGGAGACATGGGCTCGAGGAGCTCTGAAATCATTTTTAGATCAAAGGAAGGCATTTTGGTCAATTTGGGTCAACCCTGATTGACCTGGTCAACTAGGTTGACCCAGGACCTAGGTCTGGGCTGAACAGACTCAGTTTGACCCAAGAAGAAGATTGGGAGAGGTTTTGGGACCTGGCTTGGTCAATTTGACCAAGTCAACTCTCCAAACCCAGTGATTTGACAAAATCAGGGTGGTCAATAATGCCATGCCATGAATTACATAAATTGAATCAAATAGTAATTAATTTGACCTTAACATGAGTTTATGATGATGCATGGAGTACTAGAATTGGCTACAATAATGCATATTGCATGTATAAAAGCCTACACACTAAATATTGTTCAATTTAATTATAATTTTAGAGGAATATTTAGAATAGTCTTTCAAGCCTTTTATAAAACTATTGCATCACCCAAAAAGCTTCATTTATTCGATATGCATGAAAATTATCATAGAGAAAAAGAACTAGTAAAAATTCAACTTTTTATAGTTAAAATATTGATGATAAAAACATGCAATAACATATTAAAAGTTACACAATAAAAATGTAGTAGATTTCATAAAAATTATATTTTTATCCATATCTTTTTATACAAATACTAAAATTAAAATCAGGTATAGGAGTTCAAAAGTCTACCTCATGCTTTATGAAATTCCTAACTGACCCGACGGATGAATCCCGAGCTTTAGCCTCCAAACATACAATAACATATTAAATCCCATGTGTTCTTTTCTACCTTTAATATATATCTATATATAATTGGTCAATTGATGCGCACTTGGTCCACATTTTGTAACTATCTTCCGAGTGAAAAATTGGAGCCTTATCTACAGCAATTTGGTCCCCTCCAAGATAGCTCATCATGGCTGGATTTGCTCTTAGATTCAGTCTGTCTGCATGCAGTAATTGTTTGAGAGAAAAAAAAGCTTATTACAGTTTATCCTGAGCACAAATATATCAGTGGATAGGTTAACATTAGCGATCTTCTTTGTGATTAATTTGTGCGGTTTATGATATCTTCATCATATATTTTTGAGAAAAAATATTATATTAGAATGTTATGAATGAAAAATAATGAAGATGGACTATAAAATTATTAAATTTATATCAAATTGAGTATAATAGAAATTATTTATGTACTTTATTTATCTTAAGAAAATTTAGAAATTTTAATATCAGTCATGATAATAATGAATTTAAATAGAATATTTAGATATATTTTTTCTTAAGAGAGAAATAATATAAAAAGTTAAAAAACAGTATTTAATGGCTTAATGCTTATGTTTAATCGTTTATTCAAATAATAACTAAAAGATAATGGTACTTTTATTATTATTATTTTGAAGCATCATGTAAACTTTAAATTTTCACGCACCGCTTCTTCAATGATATATAGTATGGTGACTTGATTGCATTCACATAGTAAGTCGTTTGAATTGCAATATAATATTTTAATATTTTATGTAAGTTGAAATTTGGTATATATTTAAAGTTTGTTTGAGCCAATTTTTCTTATTGTTTTATTTTTATATTTGTTAGTCATTCAAATTTTGACTATTATTTTCTCATTATTTTAAAAAATATATTTATACTAAAATTTTACTTTTTACAATAACTTTTTAAAAAATTACTTTAAACATAAAAGCTTTATGATCGTATTTATAAAGAGTTGCATCCGGCCCAAATAAATACGTAGAGTCTGCTAATGTATCATTTTGCAATTGTCAATCATGTCTTTGTTAGACTTTGGAAAAATTAATAAGCAGCGTAAATTATATTTTGCTTTATGTGTGTGTGGGTGTGTGTATGTATATAATAATAATAATAATACTAATAATATTGAGTAAAACTCTGATTTCTTAACATCAAATTTTCTAAGAGAGGCTTTCAACTAAAAGAATTTAATGATATTTTTAGTTGTAACTTAGTAATTATTGTGTAATTGAGAGGCTTTTATGAAATAAAAGAATTTTATGTTATTTTCAGTCATGACGTAGAGCTACATGAAACAAATATTGTAGAAAAGATTGAGTTTTTATCATAAAGAAAAGTATTGAAAGTGAAAAAAAAAATGATGGAACCTCATGAGAGATTATAAACTTTAAATGGAATATTCTTTATAATTTTTGAATGACAAAAATTGGCCTATAGTTGGTGAGGAATCATGGGGTTTGTGATCAGATGATGCCGCCCAATGAGAAGGAGAAGGTAAGCCTTTGACTTGATATTCGTCTTATTTCAAAGAAAATATGATAGAATTGAGAATAATTAATTTACAATATAATGCATAACTAAATAATTGAGGGGAATAAAGAGAATTAGCACCTCTGTATAGATGAGGAAGTAGGCGGGAGAAGAAAACAATGTCATACTCACACTATAAAATTATTAGATTTAACCTTATATGAAATGTATCAGGCTAAAGCAGATAATATCTCACACTATATAAACCAACACTTAACAAAGATGAGCTATTTATATGGTTTAATTTGAAGCCTACTTCCATGATGAAATAGATAGTATTTTTTATCATAAAAAAATCAAGAATATAAGGTGCAATGAATATTTGACTATATATGATAGAAAGAGTTGGATAGATGAGAGACGAATAAAAGGAGAGGGAGAAATAAAGGCCTTCTATCTTACATGAGTCTAGTCTTAATAGTTGGGTGATCCCTCTTCAAAATTCTAGGCTATAAATTTTTTTAAAGGGAATACAATATTCTTGTTATCTATCCAAAAGCAAAAAAAGACAACCACTTTAAAATATCATAATTATGATTTTATCATTTAGGCTCACATTATTTATGCATGTCATATATTTTTTAAATTTTTTTAAATGTATAATTAAATTGTTAATATTTATGGATGTCATATGTCATATCATGAATATTGTGATATGAAATATGCTTCGTTAGACTTGAAATTGGGTAGCAACCTTATTACATTAAACAAAAGTTGGGGGGGCTCTAATCAAGATATAGTCAGTGAGATAAGAATGGAACCACCAAGCAAAAGATTATAGGTTCAAAACAAAATTCTATTCCAAATTAATGCTACATAAGGAGATAAGGAAGCGTGGTTGGCTAGATTGGGAGAAGCATTGAAACTTCTTTCAGATTAGACTGATATGTCTTATTATTCTAACGAGTCCATTCGAGTGGTGACTTTTTTGGAGGATACTTGCTAAATGTTCTAGATGTCTAACTCCTATACAACCATTATTTGATGCAAAGTACTAAGTATTTCAAAGTCATTATCCATGAATAGTAGAGAACACATTCTCCTATTATAATCAAAATATGATTGAATGAAGTTACTTTTTCGTTGATACCACCGGCCTCTTGGGCCTGAGTGATCAGTAGAGGCCTAAAAAGGATAAGCAGTGGAGACCATTATATTTGATGTCTAAAATCAAATATTTAAAAATATCATATTATAGGCAATATTTTTATAATTGCATTGTTGATGATGGATTAAAGTTTCAATAATTAGAGTGATGTAAATAATTTTGTGGAAGGTAGACTTAGGCCCAACTAAATCTAGTGAATGGTTGGTTTCCCTCAATTTAGGGACATTCAACTCTTTAGTCGTTCAAACGATCATATGCTTGTTCTAAATTATTTTGGGATACATGTTTTGCTTTAATACAAGTTTTTAATTTTTTATGTGTTTTCATGATCCAACAATACTATTAAACTTTATTTCTATGTGATAAATATAGTTAATATAAATTACAAATAATTACCAATCATATTTGAAATCATTTTTAAATTAATGTTTATCTAATAATTAATTTAAAAATATTTTTTGTTATTAAAATGCAAATAAATTAAATGCAACTTAATAAATGATTAACTAAGGCATTTTTATCATTTAAAATTTATTTGCTATTACATTATGTTTACTAAAATTTCATTATGAAATAAATGAAAAAATCATTTCATTAACCAATATAATTGCATTTAAGTCAAATTTAAAATCCACAAATCTCCGCGGATTGAGGGAGGGCCCCCACAGGGGTTTATATTAAAAAATATTTATTTATCGTTAATTTCTTTCCAAACATTAAAAATATACCATATAAATTAAAATTTTATAAATTAAATTAATTTATTATAAATAAAAAGTTTTTTAAATTATTAATATTAATCTCAAATTTGTATGAAAAAAAGTTATGTAATTTATAAATTTATTAAAAACATTTCCTAACTTTGTCACTGTTTCGTCTAGACAGAAGAGGACAAATGACCTAGCGAGCTAGTAGAAGAAGAGAACATAGATGCATCATGAGCTAACGCATATTCACAAGAGACAAAGTCTTAACCAGTTCATGCGAGCCATCATTGCGAAGCTCGCCAAAATTCGTGCATTACCCCGCACGCCAAACATTTGTAGCTCACTAAAAATAGCTTATCAAATTGAGCTACTTTAACTCAGACACATGTAGAAAAACTTTTTAAAATTAAAAAAAAAAAGAAAGTAAAAAAGGCCTTGAGATTTATAATGATTCAATTATTGACCTAAATGTAGATAGGAGAAAAAGAAAGCTTCCTTTATGATTTAAGGTAACAAGTATGCTTGATTATCCTCGAGCGGTAGTGCCTCTTAAGTGGGGCCCAATCAAGTGCGGGCCAGAAGGTTTTTAGGGTGGGTGCCTCTTCTAGGTCAGCAGAGGCACCTACCAGGCAATTATATTCACGCCGCCAAGCATCTTTTCGGAGGTGGCAACGGGTGGATATCCCATTCCCAAAATAAATAAATAAATAAAATTTTATAGCTAAAAAATGATCAAAATAGCCATCCTCGAGAGAGTTTTATATGATTGCTGCTCACAATTAGTCGGAGGGGAGGAAGAAGGAAGATGATCTTTTAGATGAAAATATTTATAGATAAGAGTATAAGTGAGTCAAGTAGATTTATGAGTTGACTCAAATTTGATTTAATAAATAGCTCATGGTTGAGGTCAATGAGCTAAAGAGACATGTTTGAGCTAGCCTCAACAACTCTTTAGCTCACAAGACATCTCATTGAAAAAATTAATATAAAATACACTTAAAATATATTTCCATTCAGATGTTTAAATATAAAATGATAAAAAATACTTAAAATTTATATATCACTTCATCTCAATCTGTCTAAATCCCTACTTGCAAATATAGACGCAAAAAAGAATTTGGTTCAGTGGGATAGAGATGATCTGCTAGGATATCCCTCAAGGATGGAAGAGGACGAGTATTAGCTAACGTATTAACCTATCTACATCCTTATCTCAATAGATTATGTTAGGAGTATAGTGGAAGATTCTTAGTGCAACGAAGGTTGACATGGAGACAGCCATGATGATGTTTAGGGCATAGAAGACCAAGCAGTTCACATTCAATATCTTTCTATTTTAGTATTGTTGGGCCCTGAAAAATTCACGGTGGTAGATACTAGATACTAGATAGTGATATAGTTTTACGTCTTAATTTTGTATGAAGATCCAACACACAAAAAGATAAGAGGGTACGGTTATAACGTTTATAAGAGACACCATAATTTTTTACTTGAAAACCCTTGAAAATGAGAAAAATCATGGGGCTTGGCCCAGTTTGAATGAATCAACTAGTGTTTGTAATTGATTACAAATGAGAGTCTTTCTTATGAGGAAGGTATTGACTCGATGTAGCAAATATACATCATATAAAGTGCATTATATGATGGGAGTTAGAAGAATCAGTGTTGATATGTTCGTTTGGGGAGACAAAATCATAGTCGACGAGCGATGTAGGTCGGAAGGAGCGTGGTCGGATGACGGTGGTAAGAAGAACCGTAGTCAGGTGGCGGTGGTCGGAAGAACTGTAGTCGGGCGACGGAGTTTGCTGAAATCAGAGTTTGGATGGTCCCTGATTTAATTTTGGAAGCTTTCAACTCAATTTTGCTTCAAGATTTGTGCCCGATCAAGATAATTTTTTTTTTATGATATATCAAGTATACTCCAAATTAAAATTTTCAACGACTATACAAAATTTGTTACATATTTTGAAGTATAGATGGTTGCTTGTTGGCGTTGAAAAAAGCTACTAACATAAAATTATGGACCCTTTTAATATTATCAAATTTATTTCATGTTCAACAATTGTTACAATTATGAGTTCTTTAAAAACAAACTTACACAAGAAAAGGTTTTACTTTCAAGTTTAGGTCTTGTTGAAATTCTAGAAGCAGACCATTTTAGATTGAGCTGCGGGCTTCGACGATCGAGCTTCGTCGACCGTCTTCCGTCGAAGCCCACTCTCGCCTACGAAATTTGATTCCCAAATCCCGCTCTCTCCTATGAATTATGCTACCGCCTGCACGTCTTATGTGCTAGCTACTCGACGAGCTCTCGAGTCGAACAAAGGAGTGTTTGAACTCGAGCTCGTTAAGCCTTCGAGCTTGAAATTGTGTTCGAGCTCGACTCACGAGCTCAATAAGCTCGACTCGTTGAGCCCGTTAACGAGTTGAGTCCGAACCGGCTGGGCTCGGTAGCACTCCTAGCCCTAGAAAATGACCAAGTTAGTGGAAGAGCTTGAAGGCAAGATAAAGCTTTGAAATTAACATAGTAAAGCCTTCATCTGAGTGAAAGGTCCTTGTTGCATTGTCCTCTAAGATGGTCTGTTTAGGCATTCAAATGGAAAGAGTGTTGGTTTTTTTCTTGAGATATGTGATGGGTAGCCTAAACTTCCAAGTATTGGTTGTGCTTTTTCATGGCCGCTCCAAGGGTAGGCAAAATTTCTTAAGAAAAGGATAGCATGATAGGATAGCACTTTTCAACAAGGGACTATTTAGTTTGATGAAAAATGCATGTAAAGTATTCTAATTGTACTGATTTTGAGAATTTTGATATTAGGTTTGTTGAAATATTGAATATATAATAAAGTTTTGAAGAATTTTAAATTTACTCCTAAGTTTATTTTTTGATGCATTCATAATCCATCTATATTTGGTTGAATTTCAAGTACACCATAAGCTAATTTTGTTATTACTGCTTGTTGTCATTGTGGTTGCCAGTCGCCCACAGCTATAGACTGCTCACATCGCCTGCCACCGCCGTCTGCCTCTACTAACAACCATCATCACTCAGGCCACCGTTTGATGCCACTAGTTACCCGTCATCAGTTATCATTGCTATATGTCAAAGGCTATCGTTATTACTAGGCTTTAAACTACATTCATTTTAATTCAAATTAAAATAAAAAAATAATCACCTATATTTATTTACACTCATTCAAATAATTTCATATATTTTAAATACATTACATTCATTTTACATTGTATTTCATTTTAATATACGCTCATTTTTCAATAAAAAAAGACCCCTAAAGCCCCCGTTCTAACCCTTCCTAATTTGTTAAGACCTTTGAATTATAAAGTGATACATTTAGTTATGATATTGGAGCTGTACTTTCCAACATGTGAAGCACCTTCATTTGGAGCAATTTTTGATTATTACCTTTTTTGTTATTTAAAAAAAAAATTGTACTAAAAAAATATTATAAAAAAATAAAAAAAAAGCTATCTCAAACTAAGCATTAGTTTATCTTTCAAGTATTTTTTTAGGAAGTTTGTAAATATTACTAAACATATAACAAAGAATTGTTAACATTGCATTAAGAAATGAAGGGTCGGGGCAAGATATGATAGGAACGGTGAGAAACATATAGTTGATGTGTTATATTGTTATTTATAATTGTTCGGCATTATGATCTCGCAAAACAAAAATCTGTTTGTTTTTAATTAAAAAATTTACTGATAAAACATCTTGTTTCATTTTTTAGGCTTTATTTTGGGCAACTTTATGCTTGTATTTTTTGTTGCTTTCAAAAAAGTTGTATTAGAGAGTTATATATAGTAGTGAGAAAAGTACTCCAAATCAAGCCTTAGGCTTTGTTTAAGAGTGTTTTCTTATTGCTTTCTAAAAAAAAATTAGTACAAAAATTTCTATTTTAATACTTGAAGTAGAAGTTTTTGTACGAAATAAAGCTTTAAAAATAATAAGAAAGTTGTCCCAACGAAACTTTAGTCTCTTATCATGTCTGAGAAAATACTTTTTACCTGATATATCACTTTTAAGGCTTCGTTTGGGATGGCATTCCTACTGCTTCTAAACAACTTTTTAGTAAAAAAATTAAAATTTTTGTACTAAAAAACTGTATTAAAAAGCTGATTTAAAAAGCAGAGAGAAAGCCATTCCAAATAAAGCCTAAGTTTGATCAGATAAAATAATAGCTTATAAGCAGTTTAATCGGCAAATAAAAATAGATAAACATTATAGAAAACATTAGTAAAATGGCAAAAGACTGGCTTCTTAAGACAAAATTATGTAAAGTCGAGTTATATAGAACAATATGAATAAAAACTAAACTGGTTGCTTAAGCAAAAATTAGAATAATTTCTTCTACATGGTACTTAACTTCACCAGATCAAATTGAACTTGCAAAAATCTAAAGTGGTGTAGCAAAATCCTTGACAAATTTCAAAGAAATATTACAAAATCCTGGTGCTACATAGTTGACAAGGTGAAGTAGAATAGCTTCAATAGCAGTTGAGGCAATCAGATGGTAGGATTTTAGGAAAGCAGAATGATTGATTTGTGGAGAATAACAACTAAGATATTAGGACATACCAATGGTATAGTCATTGCTAAAAATAACTACTGGCACTCTATCAGTCAAGCCATCTGTAGTATTTATTGTTGATTTAATTTTGGACAATATACACTATCAATAAGGCCAACAAAAATGTCTTATTTTAAACGAATAATATGTCGCAAGTAGGGGTGTCAAAACCGGATTTTGGGTCGGGTTTGGGTCCAACCTGGAACTGACCCGGGTTCAAACGGGTCGACCCTAACCCCAACCCGGTTATATAAACGGGTAGAAAATTCAGACCTGGACCTGACCCGTCGTGTTACCGGGTTGACCCGAGGACGGCGACGGTGGATGGTGGGACGGTAGGCGGGCGCGGACACAAGTGCCAACGGGCAGGCTAGGGCATACGTGCGCCAGCGGGAGCCGGCAGCTTTAGGCGCGCGCGAGCAACCACGAGTAGCCTCAAACAGCTTTGGGCGCAATGCGGGTGGGTGATGGCAGCCTCGAGCACGCGCGGGTTGACGTGGGTAGCTTTGGGCGTAGCTCGGGCGGGTGGTGAGGGCAGCCGCGAGCAGCCTCGGGTGGGCGCGCTGGCAGGCTCGGGCTGCGCGGTCTGCTCATTTCAAACTGGTTTCCAGGTTGACCTGAAACCCCAACGAGTCAACCCGAATCCGACCCGTTTTAAAATCGATTCAGGTCTAACCCGAAATTTTTGGGTCATATTCAAGTTGGATTTTCATGTCGTGTCAAATATTGACATCCCTAGTCGCAAAATCTATTGGTAAATATTACAAATGATGTCAGACTAAAATCTATTGAAAATTTTGCACGTTCTTGCAATATATCTTTTCTCATATCAACACTTTGCATATTCCTTAAATATCACTCACTAGTATCTTATAACAAAAAATTCTCTTTCATCTCTCCACTTATCCATTCCTAATCAATCAAATAGGAAAAGTAAACCCATTATTCATAGATATGACCATATTATTTGTTGGAGGTAGTCATTGCAATATCATGGATGAGATGCGGGGGACCTGTTTGTTTGCATATGATAGATATCACGTTAAGTAAATAAGGCATGTGACATCCTTTGGTTAGTGCTTTAATGAGATAGAGTGGGCAATGACCTATCAAGGTGCTCACCTTGACCCCTTAATGACATGCCAAGTAGAGAATGTACGTGGGCAGAAGCTTCAAAAGGCTCTGGTAGGGTAATGCGACAATTACATAGCTAGCTAGGGATATGAACTTAGATGAAGTTATTTATCAAGAGGCTTTGAACAATTGATGGCGAGTCAACATGAAGTTTCAGGTAAGAAGGAGCTAGTTAGTGGATAAT
This sequence comes from Dendrobium catenatum, assembly GCF_001605985.2. NCBI lineage: Eukaryota > Viridiplantae > Streptophyta > Magnoliopsida > Asparagales > Orchidaceae > Dendrobium > Dendrobium catenatum. The sequence continues at coordinate 5,807,348 of NW_021318595.1, forward strand.
GGTTGGAGGAAGTTTTTATAGAAAAAGGCACCATATTGTATACATATATATAGATATATAAAGGATTAAAATGATAGGTTGATGCTGAGCCTTAAGAGGAGGTTGATTGAGAGTTATTGATTAAGGGATGCCCGAAGGATGATAACAATTTGATATGATGTTATTTGCTGTAGTTAAAGAAAGATTAGTGGTGTTGATAACAACTGTACGTTAGGATGAGTTTGGGAGAGAGTTATTGGCTATAGGTCATTGATACAGAAAATTTAAGGAGTTGTTAACAATTGAGTTAACATGTTTTAGCTGATGAATTGGTACTATGCTATTAAGTTTGACTAGCCCTAAAAGCCCTTCATGAGATTGATACTTCTCAGTGGACTGTAACTCAACTTTTCACATGTATGATCATAATTAATTGTGGAAATAGACAATATAATCGGTGATGATAAACCTAACTACGAATAATTCGTATAATTTGTTGATAATGCGAACTCTTTCATCAAGTTTCAAGTGGCATATCTATTTTCTTTATCAATATACTTATTTGTAAGCCAAAGAAACATAAACATGATCACAGTTTAATTACACCATTCATTTATTTTAAAATATTCAAATCACTATTTTTTAATTAAAATTTAATATTCCATCCTTTTCTAAGAAATTAAAATCTTTATTGATCCAATTTCAAATATACAATTTTAAGCTTATCATTAAGTATTCTAATTTTTATCATTGATAACTAACTCAATTGAATTAAATATACTCATTTTTTTTCTATTTGACATATTCTTAAAAGAAGAAAATACCCTTCTATAATGAATAAAGAACAAAAAAAAAAAATTTACTTTACTAAAATTCTATACAACACCTAATATCTAGATTAATTACAATGAGACAAAAAAAATTATTCTTTCATAAATTGCATAGCATTAAATTTTTAATTAATAAATTCTAAGCAACCTTCTAGACTGTCACATCCCCTACACTAGCCAAGTTACCCATGGTAGAATAAAGGCATGCATTTATTGTATGTGCAAAGTTCAAGGCTAGCAATTGTGCTGGTTACCAATGCCATGGCCTCACCAGATTTCCCTTCCTCTCCATATCCTTCCAAAACTTGTATCAGAGGGAAGAAGCCAATCTCATCAGCATCTATGATTAAGAGTATTTTTTTGAGTCATCTGCCATTTTTTTTTATAAAGATGATTGCAAGAGAAAATAATTTTTTTTTAAAATTGTTATAGAAGACAGCTTCTTTATATAATTTTTTTAATAATTGTAAAAAAATAATAACAAAATATATATTATGATTACAATTTGAAAACTTCCTATGGTTTCTCTACTTTCTCATGCCATCCAACCGGGCTTAGCTAGGTTGGTGGGCGAGCATGATTGGGAACCACCCAACCTATGTTCGATTATTCTCTCATGCGCCGCAATCCCTTCAGTGGGGAGAAAATAACTGCGGGGCCTGCACCTATGAGGTTGATTGTTGGCAGGCTCGTTGAGGGATTATTTACGCAGTCAAACACCTCCTATGAGAGTGACAACGGGTAGATAAATCCATTCAAATAATAATAAAAAAAAAACTTTCTCATGCCTCAAAATTGGAGCATGCGCCAGCAAAAATTTATGAACAGTTTATCTACTCCCTAGGCTTGACATATCTAGTTATCAACCCACATTACTCCTTGAAAGTGGGACCCAAGGACCAAAACATTTTCATGTATATTGGTAGCAAAACGAGGATGGTCTTTGTTAGCTCACCAAGGAATCATTTCATTTGCATCAATATGTACCTTTCTCTTAATTAGTCTTCTATTTAGCTTCATCTATTATAAAGAGATTGTTTGTTTTGGATAATTTTGAATAATTTTATTATAATTTCTTATTTAAAGCTATCTAATATTTATAAATATCAGTAAAATTTATATATACTCATAAGAATATTTTCAATTGATAAATTAAGTTTTTTAGCATAAAATTTTTCAAAATGGGGTGTAAATAAGTCAAGTCGAGATTGAGCCACCTCTAGCTTCAGCCTGAGCTTGATTAATTAATCAAGTTCAAGCTTGAGCTTGAGCTAATTATTCTATATGTTCGAGCCTTCTCGCTTTTGATGAAAAATAAAAAATGATTATGATTCAAATAATTACTGTGATGGCAATATTTTTTTAAATTGAAAGATAATTATATTCTTAAGAAAATATTGTAGCTATCATAAACATAATTGTTCAAAAAAGATATAAGTAGGAGCTGAGGGATTCTACTGGTGTAGCAATAAAATAAGTGTTAGCTGTACCATATAGCTCCTTTTTTTTTCAATAATTTTATATTTATAATTTTTTGGAAATGCTGCCATATAAATACTCAGAAAAGAAAATGGCGCATTTAGTAGTTACTTATGTCTTTGAGGCAGTTTGATTCACCAAGAGAACAAAGAATTAACTGAAGTGTAGTCTAAGGAAAATACAATGTATTTAAAATTTTTTGAGATGTTTGGATTAATGTAAAATGAATGATAATGAATATTTTTTTTTTGTTACTTAGCTTGAAGTAAAACAAATGCTATACAAAGCTTAAAGATGATTGTAGTTGTCAGTTACAGATTGCAGCAGGCGATTGTAGCCATCAATAGAGGACGGTGGCGGTGACAACCAACGTCGATCGAAAGGTTATGACAACGACGACCAATGAGCAGCAGTGGCAAGAGGTGGCTCGAGTTGGAGGTGGTCGTTGGCAGTAGTTTGTGTCATTAATGATGAAAAAATTATAATGTATTTGAAAACGATTAATTCTAATGATTTCGAAATGTATTAAAATTAAACTAAAAGTTGCATTTTAAATACTTCAAAAATTTACTCTATATTTATTCTACTTTAGCTCAAATGCCAACATTTTCAAAACCTCTAGATATGAAACACTTGACACCTTTTTTACATCGAACAAGAGAGTCTCAAGCTTAAAGTTGTAGTCTTATAACAGTTGCTCTTACTCGCAACTCAGCTTGGCAGTCATTTGATGGGAGCTTAGGTTGTCAACTAAGAGGTCTTGAGTTCGAGTCTTGTGAATACGTTGTGTGTTTGAGTCTGCATTAATTGGCCTAAATTTCACAAAAAAAAAAAAAAAAACAGTTGCTCTTACAATAAGATGTCTATTGTCTAGCCAAAAAAAAAAAACTTAAAAGATGACCTATAGCATCAAAAAGGCATTGATATTTGTAATCAAATGGCAAGGGTGGTCAAAGTAGACAACAAACATATGGTAACCCTAATCCTTGTTCTTTACCACTGCACTCTCTACCTTTTCATGCAGAGTTCTTTAGAATTGCATTTACAAAATGCAAGACAAACCTAGATTAACATGGACAATTGCTTATATTACTAGCTCAACCCCCAAGGGCAGAAAGGCAAAAAATATCATTTTTCTTAACAACCGATGCTTAGAAAACACTCCAAACTTTTATGTTATTGAGGCAACTTATGCTTGCAATGAGAAGATACCAAAAAAGAAGTCTTGGTAGTGAGGTTTGGAGGGACTCCCAATGCAATATTTTTTTTATTTGCATAGATTAAGTATCCCTAGGAGAAGAAAGACCATCAAGCTATATACTACCCACGCCCATCATGCAAGCCTTCAAGATGTTAATATGATAATTTATAATATCCTAACTCTGTATTTTACAGCTAATCACACTTTAATTAGTTGTTAATGACCATCTCATTGGTTTGGACCTTTATCTTGTCTTAGGTCACATGCAAGGGTTAGAGAGGTTTGATTAATTTAATCATGAATACAATTGTTTAGATATTCTATGAATGCAAAGTAAATTGAGTACCAAAATTTTATAATAGTTGTTAGGTCTTAGCATAGGAGTTATATATATGGTTTTGTTTGGAACGGCTTTTTAACTGCTTTTGTGATAGGAAAAATAATTTTAGTGAAAAATAATGTCTGTTTACACCCTAATTTTAAACTTTTGTCACTAAAAAATTATGTTGAAAAAACATTTTATTGCTGAAAAATGAACATTTAAAAGAAAAATTAGAATACTCTCCAAATAAAATCTTTATGAAAGAACAAGTTTGCATTGCAGGGAAATTAAAATTATTACAAAAAAAAAGAAAAAAAAAATTAAGGGTTATTAGCTACACTATAAAGGTGTTAAATAAATTAAAGTTTTGAAAATTAAGCAACATGATTTAAATTAATAAATCATGTTTATTTTAAAGTTTATATTTGCCATGTTTGATTTGCTATTGCATAAAATAAATATTAAGATAATTAAATTTGAAATCAAATTTAAAAACAATGGTAAATATGTAAGATTAGTTCTAATATATAAGATTATTAACAAGAAAGTTTTTAATATGTAAATTTGATTTTCTTTAGATATGTAGTTATTGGTGGAGCAAAATTTTTTTTCTAGTGAGGCACAAATTAGATTTTTCTAATATTTCTTCAAATTTTTTCATTCATACTTGAGATCGGCAATAACAACTTAAAAAAAATATTTTATTTAAATGTGTTATTTTAGAAAAAATAAAATATAAGATAGTACAAAGCTTATAATTTATAACATATTTTTTATATATTTTGAAAGAGTTGGATAATTACTTTAATAACAATACGATTACCTATTTCTTTCTTAATATAAATAATTAAACTATCATTCATCAATTAATCTCTTATTATATTTCATAGTTGAATTTTTATAATAATCACAATAGAAAAAAAAAACTCTTTCAACTTAAAATATAATATTCAAATGAACCTCATATATGTAGCAATATTACAAGCTTAATAAATTAGTAGATTGTTATATTAATGGAATAGGAAGAATGGGATCTAATTAAAAAAGATAATTAAAAAAAAATATTTTCCATTATTTTGAATATATATTATATAGCATAGGAAAAAAAAATGTAATGAGATTATGAAGACATAGACAAAAATAAGTTGAATAAAAAATTATGCTAAAAATTGTATAATAAATATTTGTCATAATAATTGACATTGTATTGTGCATATTACAAATGATTAAACCTTTCCGATTTGCTAACACAAATGCGAGCTAGAAGCGCAACAGTCATTTTTAATATTTAATATAAGCAATTAAAATAATTTTGAATTATTTTTAATATATTTAAAAATAGCTATTGTAATTGATCACTATCATTACATCAATGGTCAATGTCATCAATCAACATCATCATCACTGTTTCCTGGTTGACTAAGCTATTATAATTATATAAGTACAAATTTTTATTCACTAAAAATAATAATATGTATTTAAGATAATATATAAATTCATTTCATATAAAAATAAAATAAAATAAATAAAAAGTAATCCCAATTCCCAAGCATGCCCTTCTTACTCAAAATCCAATCTATTAGAATTTCCGTTTTTAGATTCCTTTCTATTTAGGCTTTGTTGGGGTCAGCTTTCATATTATTTTGTAAAGTTATTTTTTTATTATAATTTTTTTTAAAAAATAAATAATTAACTATTATTTAAAGTTGTCCCAACTAAGAACTTTTATTTGGTCTGGTCACCTGACGTAGCTTTACGTTCGGACGCCAGTAAAATAGTGCCACGTGTTCTCACTATTTACCGTGCGGCCCGACAACCCCGACTCGAAATGGAGATGAGATTGCTATGTTCGCGTGTTGCTAGGTATTGCTCGGTATTTGCTCGGCATTGGTCGATTTTGCTCGGCAATAACGAGAAATACCATTATGTGAAGACCAATACAGAGCAATACAGAGTTTTTCTCGGTATTTCTCGGTATTGGTTTTCACAGAGCGATATTTTTCATTATTGCCAAGCAATTCCTAGCAACATCGAGCAATACCTAGCAATACCGAGCAATACGCGAACATAGCAATCCCGGGTCAAGTTGTCAGGCCGCGCCGTATTGAGTAAGACCACATGACGACATGTTATTGGCGTCCGAACGTAGAGCTATGTCAGATCACCTGACCTAATAATTGTTCCCCGACTAAACCTTAATCTTGAACTAGACCAAACCCATGGCAAAAGAACCGGGCCCAGAAATTATATAGCTGGAGTTCTAGTAAATTACACTTGCACAAAAATGTGAATGAAGATAACAAATACAAAACGAGTTAAATTTTAAAATAGGCTTCTGACTATTCAGTATTCATATATGACATTTTTAATATCAGAATAGAACATAATTTCAATTCAGTTCTAGACTATATAAAATTGATTCAAAATAATTTATTTGAGATTAAAGTTTTGCTTAGGACAATTTTCTTATTACTTCTTAAAGTAATTTTCTAATTAAATAATAATAATTTTTATACTTAAAAGCTGCTTTAAGAAGCAATACGAAAGCCTTCCCAAACACAGCCTTAAGAAGCAGTAAGAAAGCTGCTTTAAGAAGCAGTAAGAAAGTTGTCCCAAACGAAGTCTAACTTGGGACCAATTTTATAAAGTTGAGATACTAAAATAGTGCAAGGTAATACTTTGAGACTAGGCTTTGTTTGAGACGGCTTTTTTATTGCTTTCTAAAACGGAGTTTTAGTACAAAAATAAAAAAATTAGTATTAAAACTCCGTTTTAGAAAGCAATAAAAAAGCCGTCCCAAACGAAGCCTAAGGCTTTGTTTGGGACGGCTTTCTTATCGCTTATAAAAGCAGCTTTTTTATATAAAAATAAATTTTTTTTACTAAAAAAATGATTTATGAAGCTTAAGAAAGCCGACCCAAACCAAACCTAAGGCTTGGTTTTGGACAAGAAATTTTGTACTAAAAACTGTTTTAAAAAGCTGTAAGAAAACTATCCCAAATGAAATTTAAATTAGCCCTATACTAAGAATAGTGTGAGGACTATTTTGAGATTTTGCCAAATAAAAACAAGCCCAAATAAAATTATTTTTTCCCTGAAATATAGTGTTCCATAATTTGATGTAACTAATTAAACATGCAGAATCTGGACTGGGAGAGAAAAAAGCAAGTGTCATATTTGGTCGATCGATATGACGATATAGCTATTTATGTGGTGGGCCGGAGTCAACCCAGTGTTTCAAAATAGATGGGCCGGCCCCCTGAGCCATTCACGGCCTCTTTTCTCAATCTACAAAGGGCATATTTCCAGATCTGATGCCATTTGTGCCAAAGATCATCCACCGTTCATTTATGCTTGAAGAAATCCTCCGCTTCTTCTTCCCAAACCCTCGCCGGCTCGCACACACCAGTCTCTGCTCGTCGCTTCAGTTCTTCCCAATTTAATTTTCAAGAAAGGATGGAAACTTCACCGTCGTCAACTTCGCGGCCGCCTTCTTTGGCAGATCCTGCAAAGCTTTTTATAGGAGGAATCACGAAAGAGTTGGAGGAGGAGGCGCTGAAAGAATATTTCCAGAAGTACGGGGAAGTGAAGGAAGTGGTGGTGATGCGAGAAAGGACGACGGGAAATTTGAGGGGCTTTGGTTTTATTGAGTTCTTTGATCCAGAAGCTGCGGAGAGGGCCATCAACGAAGGGCAGCATCTCATTCGAAACAGATCGGTCAGTTCCTTCGCATTCTATATCGTTTATCCTCGAAAAACGAACTAATTATGAGCTGGAGTTGGGTAAAATGGTTGCTATGCTTGAAGGACATTGTTTTGTTAGTTTCTTAAAAATTGTTTTACGCGGTTTCATGCTTTTGCCGTGAATTCGGTTTTGGTTAGTAACGAATGTGCGGGTTGCGGAGTTTCAGTTTAGATGGTTTCTGAAGTTTTTAAATGCCACATTCACTTTGAAATTGCTTAGGAAGTTTGGAAATATTTTAGGGTGTTTCGGTGGAAACCTGCTTGTTTCGCTCGATTCAAGTTAAAACCTAATTTAAATGGTTGAAACAAATTAGTTTTGACCAAAATTTAAAAGCTTTTTTTTTTGTTAAACAGAATATTTTTATAATTAAAAAAAGTTGTAAATATTATCTTATAGGAATGAATTTTTTATTTGATTTTAATTTCTCGACAAATCCAATTTTTAACAAGTCAAGAGAGTACAAAGAATTGATCAAATTATACTTTGTTCGCTCTTTAATTATTTATTTCCTTCTCCACCTTTCCTTTCGATCACATTCCCTGGTTTTTTATTTGATTCAAGTAATTGCGTCGTTGAATCCCAAGAAAGATCTACCCTGAATTTTGGTGGGGTCCTTTGAACGGGATCCTATGGTGCATGGGATTTTGCGCATGGCGAACCCATGGACGGGATGTGATAACCTCTTATGGCGATTGTGGTGTATAAAATCTTACAGGGATTTTTTTTTTCAATCATTCAAAACATTTTTGATCGGCAAATTTAATTTGCCAGTAATTTAACTTGGTTGCACCCACCGAAGTAGGCTTGCATAACTAGGTTAGATACAACCTGGGCATTTTTCTTAAGTAGTGTGCACTATAAAGATGCCTATTAAGTGTATAAATAAATGGGGGATTAAATGTGCTCTTTCCTAAATCAATGTACATTGAATCTAATGATAAAAGAGAACTCCAAATCTCTAAATATAATTAAAAGAAAAAAATATTTCAATGGAAATAATAATGGAGGTGTAAACTAATACTATAAAAATTTCAAAATTCTTAAAATGGTGTATTCTTTCTTGTCAGTGGAATTGTCGCAAAATTTCTTAAACAATCATTTATTCGATTCTTTAATTATCTTTTTCTCTCACCTTCTCTAGACACCTCTTTTATTTATTGTTTTCAAAAGATCCCAGTCAAACTCTCTTCTCATACTCTAACTACTGGCCTTACAACTCTTCCCAACTCTTTTGTGTACATGCCTCCCAAGAAATCTAATACAATTAGTTCACATAAGCACAAGATCCTCACAGTCTAATGACTCAATGCTCAGTATTAAATAAGAACTCAACCCCCAACACCCCATGCTCTCTTTCTCTCCCTCTATGGTCTCATATATATACGAAATTTATGGAGGATTTCAAAATTACAATTTTCTAAAATTTTTGACTTAATTCTATTCTAAATAACAGATTTCTTTAACAAAAAATTCAAATTTAATTTTATCAAAAAATACATTTATTTTATATTTATCCTAAAAATTCACCTATTGTACTTTTTTTAAATCCTACGTAAATTATTGAGTAAAAAAAATCTAGCATTACCTATGCATTCTAATTTTGTTTGTAGCAATCCATTGGCTATCAAATACCTTTGATTGGCTTGGTGTAACCTTGCAATCCTAATCATTTAACTATGGTTGTCCTTGTGTGAAGAAATAGAACCTAAATGGAATAATGCACTAAATTTAAATGATGGTATGTATATTGTGTGCAATTTATAGGAAACATTTTTTATAAATTTCTTATTCTTAGATTTGGATATAGGCTTGGTGAGTCAACTTGACACTACATAACCTAGACATTAATGGGTTTGAGCAACATTTTTTAACTGAGGCTATAAGCTGATCAACACAACCCAATTAGCATTTTCAGTTCAAGTTTTTGCTCGAATATATCCGCTTGACTGGACCTCAAGAAAGTCATATTTTGTTGGTTGATTGGTACTAATATTATCAAATGCATTATTAAGGCTCAAATGTCTAATCGAATTACCATACATGTCAATAGTGAGCTCAATTGCCCATAGTGTGGCAAGGCACGCCACTCATGCTACTTGCATGGAAAAACACAATTCATTAATGTAGCTTGCACTATTTGCGCTACAAATGGGCAATAACACATTGCCCCTATAGCACACTCTATTTGATTTACTGCTTAACGTTAATGTTAGTATTATTTATTTCTTCTTTATTAGTTTTATTGTTATTTTTTTAGTGAGGAAGATTTGGCATGGCAAACTACTTATGATAGAAACTATTATATACGAGAGTGGTCTAAAGGAAAACGAGACAATTTTCATATGGGTAGTATTCTTGTAAAGGGTATGAGTAGTATTCTTGTAAAGGAACATGAAGATGATGACGTTAATGAAGAATGTTATGATTTAAGAGATTATGATGATGATAAAGGAGACAAGCTTGTTTTGGCTTATGATGGTTATGATTTTCAAGATGATTAAGTTCTTTTTTTTAACATGAGGCTTGCAGAACAAATTTTAATGTTTTGAATTTTAATTTGTTGAGTGCTTGAGCCTAAGGTTCTACATTTAACATTATTAGAATGGTAGTTCTATTTATAAATCTAGTTAGGTTTCATTATCATGATAGTTTATTTTTAATCTAGTTATCTTTCATAAATGTTCATGTATATTTAGTTCTATCTTTATTCATATTTTTTTTTATATGTTGCTCTATGTTTTAATAACACGTGTTATGCCATGCTCTATATGTCATGGATTCATGGGCATTTTGTGCTATGGTGTGCTATTTGCCATTAAAAATATCAAGTACCAAGGGTTGGTCCTTGACAAACTTTAATTACCTTCAACATAATTTAACTCACCCAATGCCCGCCATTACCCATAAATAATATTAATTAGATTTAATAATTTTAATCTTTCATTCTTCATTTGAACCCTTGTACACACTGTGCAACCATAGTTATTGGCAATCCGTTGTTATGACTTATTAGTTCACGATGTCTATATAGGCTCTTTTGATGGTCGATGAGTTTGTTACATTGGTGGGAGCTTGTCAGTGCAAGTTGACAATATCTCTATGTTTCAAAAAACAAAAAACAAAAAAAAAAAAAATAACAAAAACCAAGTTGACAATGTGTCTAGGAGATCCCATTGAATTCTATGACAATCGACCATATTGACATCTTGAGATTTGATTGGGTGGCATGAGTCCACATGACTAGATCTCACAAGAGATCATGCCATGGAGGGTTCACTTGTGCTCTTTGCCATGTTAGAGCAAGAGGGATCGGACATTTTCAACCATTGGGATTCAATGGCATTAATATCACTTGACAAATACCAAATATAATGTTGGCCCTAGCTATAATGCTCAATATGTGATAAATTGAAGTATTTATTCCATGGTTTAAAATTGCGCAATATGAGGCTCGCCTTGAGGCCCGCCTTTGAGCAATTCCAATAAAAAACGCCTCGATGCTTACGCCTCGAGTTTTTTTATGAGGCTTGCGCCTCAACTTGGTTGAGGCCTTCCTCGCCTCACTGGCATGAGGCTTACACCTCACACTATATATATATATTAAAACTTACATAAATCTTGAAGTAAATGTCCGACATTGGTATATAAAAAATTTATCATTTTATGTTTACACAATCTTTTGATTTTGAGACTTACGCCTCAAAACGCCTTGAGGCTTACGCCTCGACTCACGAATGAAAAACGCCTCAATACCCGAATACGCAATTTTAAACATTGATTTATTCTTAAGACTACGAAAACCATATGCTAATTATTTGTTTACTAGAAAATCAGATAAGATTGTGGCCTAAACCCTAATAGCTAGTTTGACAAAATTTTAGAGTAGATGCCTGGTAGCAACCTAAGTATTTATGTTCATGTTTTATCCGTCCAAAACTCTTCTTATTTTCAAGCAAAGGAACTTATTCTCATTTTTTTTTTGCAAATAGGAAGATTATAAAAATAATTTATAAATTGTAAAGATCAACTTTTTATTAAGACGGCAAAGTACATGGAATTTTTTTAACAAATTCTTCAAAAAATTTTAACAAATATCTCAATTTTTTTGTTAATATTAATTATTTTTTAAGAGTGTCTTCGTTTCTTTTTTGTTTGGCTTATGATACTTATCACTCATGAAAGTTGTTCTTGAGAATGGTTTAGATGTGTGAATACTAATGTTTTGTACAAAATTTGAACATACCGTCTTTGTTTTCATTTCAGAATGTAAGTCTTGTTGTTATTATTATGATTTTCAGATGACGCATTTTTCATATTTGCTTAGTTTGAGTTCATAAACAAAAAAATAATAACAATTATTACATTTTTTTATCTTAGTTTGGCCTCTTTTTATCTGTTTTGACAAAGATTAGGTTTTATGCAATAGGGGTCAGTCTGACTTATTTGTAGGTTTGTAAATTTTGGTTTTATATATATATATATATTCTGAATGTTGAATAGTAAAATTATATGATTTGCTTGTGACCCTGTCCATTTGGAACTGCAAATATTCCCAATTTGCTGGAGCTTGCAAAAGCCACATATTTTAGCCAGCCTTGCATCTGAAGCTCACTAAAATACGATGCTCACGTTTACATGATGCTTCCCCCAGTGAGTGCTTTTGGGACAGCTTGTTGTACGGTCTTATTTTCATATTGTAAAGGGGTTCTTATCAACCTATTACTTTTAAATCGCAATCAACACAACCTATCCATTTAACTACATTATCCTTTTATAAGGCACAATTTCTATTCTATTTTTTTGGTGCAATTTTTTAAATCAATTTCTGATAAAAAAACAGGAAGAATGCTATCCAATTTTGCCATTCAATTTGACCCTGAATTTTGGCAGTGCTTTGCGTAGCAAAAGAAGCATATATAAACAGATATGAAATAAAGTCTTTAGACGTCTAAATTTATAGAAAAGGTGTTTTTGCAGAAAGAAATGAGGATTTCTTGGCTTTTTCCTCATAAAGCTGCAGAAGCTTAATTTGAATTATTTGCTTTTCTTTTTTAGAAAAAATGAAAAATATGCTTGCTTTGAATCTTTGATTATTATGTTTTTAGTTTTTTCTTTTTGCCCATTGTTTATTAGGTAGAAGTGAAGAGAGCCAGACCAAGACCTGAAGAGCGGAGGAATTACCAGTCACCTCATCACCCATATCCAGATCAGAGCACTCAAATAATTAGAAAACTAGGTAGGAGTGGCACTAACAATAGCATTAATGATGAGAGTCAATTGGCATCAAGGAAAATTTTTGTAGGTGGTTTGTCAGCTAATGTCACTGAAGTTGAGTTTAGAAGCTATTTTGAGAAATTCGGTTGCATTACTGATGTAGTGATCATGTATGATAGTGCAACTCATCGCCCAAGAGGTTTTGGTTTTATTACCTTTGATACAGAGGAGGCTGTGGAGAATGTGATGCAGAAGAGTTTCCATGAGTTGAATAAAAAAGTTGTAGAGGTTAAAAGAGCAGTTCCTAAGGATGGAAACCACCACAGTAATGACAACTATCTTAGTGGCCATATTAATTCTAGAGCAAGTGGAGGAAGAGGGACATATAGTAATTACCAGCATGTAATATACCCACCCTATGACCCTAGATATGGGTATTTTTATGGTTATGCACCACCACCTGTTCCTAGTTTTGCGTTTGGACCGCTGGCTTATGGAGGAGGTTATACTTATGCTGGATATGGTGGAATTGGCTATAATGCTCCATATGCTAGTCCAAGGGGTACTTGGAGCGGGCAAGGTGCGATGGCTGCAAGACGGAGTCCAGTTTCCTATCCCAATGGTGCTTTCTATCCTGGATATGTCAATACAGGGCCTGGTGGCTATATTGGCATGACTGCTGGAGGGTACCATGGGGCTGTATGGTCTGTCAATGGCAAGTTCAATCAAACTGGTTCTGATCTGCAGTTGTCAGAATTTGAAAGTATAAAACCTTCTGAGTTTGACAATGTTAAGATTGATGATTCTCAGTAATCTCTTGCTTGGTAAGGTCATTACAATTTCTATATACATGACAGTTAATGCATATATAGGTCTCTTTTCCAATTCGTTACTTTTGTTGCATTTCTCTACTAATGTCATTTTTTCAGATATTATAGCCTAATGATTACACAACTTTGATTGCAATTGTTTAACTGTATTTTTTGTCCAATAGGAATATACCACTATTAGGAGCTTTTTATCATATTTTGAGTGTTTAACCCTTAGAAAGGGAAGTGATTGATTCAATGATGGTGACTGTAGAAATATCGCCTTTATTTTTAGTTTGAAGTGAGATGCATTTGCTAGGTAAAATGATTTTTTTACTATTTATTGTGTTATTAAAAGCGTCTTAGCTGTGAAGCAAAGCGAAGGGTTGCGGATCACTTAATTGTGAAGTACAAGCTCACAACAAGCATGTGTGTTGTGACATTTTGCTGCTTTGTGTTATAGCACTGTGCACTCAACTCCATAGCATAACAAAATCTTGATTGGTTTGTTCAAATTTCATCATTTGATTTAGCATCTATTGCAATAACTAAGTGCAAACATTCATTTCTTCTTTGTCATCAAGTCATTGCTCATTTGCTTCTCGGTGGTTCTTCTCATTGCACGCTACCTCTCATTGGTTTTTATCATACTTTAAATTTCTGCAATTAGAGGCTCGTCTCAACTTAATTTAAAAAAAAAAAAAGTAATGAGGCTCCCACCTCACACTTGCCTAATGAGGCTTACACCTCAGTTGGCGTGAGGCGTATCATAATGCATGTTTCACCGCTATTTTAATGCAAGTTTGAAGAGGCGTAAGCATAAAAAATTATGGTTTAAGTAATTCTATAATAATTTAAGTAATTCTATAATATATATATATATATATATAAGCCTATTTATGATGCGGACATCCAACCGTCCATGCTTATTCGAGGAGGAGCTGAAGATCGACGACCGAGATCACTTTGTTTTATTTTAGTTTATTAAGTGTATTTTAATTTAATTTTGCAATTTTCCTTTTTACCCTTTTGTCTTATGTAAGCCCAAGGGGCTAATCTGTCTTTTAATTTCTTTTGAGGCCTATATATAGAGGCCCCTTCTCTTGTATTTGGCATGATGGATTATGAAAAAAATTTTGTTTGCACTTGTGTTCTTTGGGAAGAACTTTAGTGAAATCCCTATGGGAGGGAGTCGGAGTTTCCACCAGCCGCAGGATGAGTCCGGGCGTGGTGTGAAGTCCCTTGGAGAAGGGCAACGTAGTACCCGTCAGCCGCAGGATGTGTCCGGGCTTGCGGTTGTATCTTTTATATTTTGTTTATTTGTTTTGTTCCTTCTTATTACTCATAGTCGTTGTCTTCATCCTCTTCCTACTTCCACCAAACCGGACTTAGCTCCACCACCTTTCATGGCCAAGCCACAAGCTCCCGGCCATCCCCTTGCAGGTTTCCTCCCCTCTCCACTTGCCATCAAGTCTTTCCTAAATTAACTTTCATATTTCATCAAATTCAAATTTATTTAAATTTGAATAGTTGCCTAATTTCTAAACCCTATTTTAGGAAACTTACTAATTCATAGTCTATTTAAATTTTAAATTAAATTGGGATGAAATCTTTTCATGCCAAATTTAGTTTATTAATTTAAGTTGGCATTGAATGCCTCATTAATTCATCCCATCCCTTTCCCTCTCTACGCCTCATGCTCAATTTAGAATTGGATAAATTTTGGACAGAATTTTGAATTCTAAATACTTAATTTGAAATTCAAAATCTTTCCTAATTTATCAAATCTATTTTAGGAATGCTCTTAAATTAAATCTATTTGAAATTCAAATTCAAATTAGATTTATTTAGTCACTTTCCTAATTCCTAAAGGTCTTAATTAAATAATCCAAATCATCTCCCCCAATCTCCTCCCTCATCATTATGCCGCCGGTCCCCCCTCTATAATGAATGCAATGATTTATTTCCTAAACCTCATCTTCCTCGCTTGGAAATAAATTCAAATCAGCCTCTATCTCCCTTAGCCGGAATCTCCCAAGGCCCTCATACGTATTTCTTTCCTCAAATCTCCCTCCTCCCCACTTGGAAACATTTCCAAATCATTCCTTCTGCTATCCGTCTCCTTCCCATGTATCTGGACAAGCTTCTTTCCTCCGAAACCCTCCCTCACAGCCCAGCCAACTTCATATTTCTGTTTCTCAAGCTTGCTGCCAGAAATTCCTGCACCTGACTTTGGTTTTCCACTTATTCCAGCAAGAATATCTTGCTGTCCAGCACTTTGGAAGGCCACGAATGGCTGTCCCAGAGTTTCTATGTGCTGCCCAAAGCTTTTCTGAGCAATATAGGTTGCTGTCCAGAACAGTTTTCTGTATTCCGGACAGATTCTACATGCTGTCCTGAAGTTTCTACAAGACAAAACTGCTGTCCCTGCTGTCAAAGATGCTGTTTAAACCTCACTAATTGCTCTTCAAGACCCTTAGGATTCAAAACCTCCTACCCGTTCTACATCAATTTATTATACCTATACCAAGCAAAACTTGAAAATAACAGCATGACCTTAAACTCGCAGCTACTCACCGCATGTTGTAGGACCCTCACATCCGCATCCAATCTTACTGCCTCAACATCATTGTTGTAATGCCGTTGCTTTTCTTCCAACGTCTCTCCTCTTATTTTTGAAAACCCATTTCATTTTTTGTAGTATGGGGGAAGAGAAAATACAATCAACTATATTTTTTAATAATGTAGCATTGTATGACTTTTAATAGTCTTACTTTGATTTTTTATGACTTTATTTTAACATCTTACGTCAATTTTACTATGTTATTATTTTATAATTTTCAATAAATTTATAGTTTAAGTCTGAGTCTTACACCTCAAAACTCCTTTAGACTTGCACCTCACCTCACAACATGACAACGCCTGAAAGTCAAATTGCGCATTTCAAATTTTTGTTCTTATTGCTAGCACTAGCCACTTCTAGCTCACAAGCTTGTTGTTAAGAATGCTTCTTAATGCCTCATATTTACACTATCTCATTTCATATTGTCTCCACCTCTTGGTATCTAGTTAGTTGCTCAATTTCATGAATATTCTTGATTTTTAAGTATCATTACATATCTTTATTATTTATGTCATTGATTTTCTTAGCTTTCAAGTAGCTGGAAATTATTGTTATTTAGCAGATCATTATAATGATTGAAAATGATTACTTTTTTTGTTTAATTTTAGTTGATTAAATGATTTATATGCACCTAATATATGTATAAATGATATACAAATTATTAACTCTCTAGTTCTTAAAAGTTTTGCTTCATTTTAGACCATGCGTATTGAAGCTTCTACATCACATTATGTTTAATGCTTTTAAGACACTGGTCACATATTGTGCTATCTAAGCTTGTAAAGTATAAGAGAATTGGAAGAAGTTGGTTACATTGTACAGAACTTATATTTTAATGAGTCTATGAAATCACATTTAAGGGCTTGTTAATGGTGCTTTAATTATCACGTCGATGAAGTCTCCAAGGCCAACCATTGTCTTCTTCTTTTTTCAGCCAAATGTTGTCCTTACCTTCAAGTCTTAAATTTCTTTATGAAATAACGATCCCCTTCCATTATTTTTTCCTTATTTGTTATAAATTATATTAAGGTTTACCTGTATAATATTTCAAGAATATCTAGAGTTGGTGGTTTGCTGAAAACTTGTGGAGCTGGTATGAACCAAGAAATAAGGATTTTATGGTTGAATTTGAGGTTAGTTTAACTGATAGGAAAAAGGATTTGATGACCTTGCTCTTGAGAATCAGAACATTCAAGGTTTTGGGAGGCCAAGAGATGCACGCAAGAGTATTTTAGAGGAGAGGGGAGTGAGCTTTGGTAGGCCTTCCTTAGCCAAGAGTTAGAGAGGGAATGATTGAAATCTAGAAGCTTATAATCATCAGGAGCATATAGATTGAACATTTAAACAAGTATTTTTGAGTTTTAGTAGTTAGGAGTTTTTTGTTATATATGTTTTGTTTTGTTAGGCTTGCTTTTGATGATGATCCTATTGAGGACAAGCAATACTTTTTGTTCTTTAGGCTTTGTTTGGAACAACTTTTGGATATTATTTTTTATTATTTAAAAAAATTATTAGAAAATTATTTTAGAAAACAGTAAGAAAACTATCCCAAATGAAGCCTTAATTACATCTATGAGTTTTGTTGGCCATCATAAGTCTTTTCAATTAATCCCTTTGTTTTCTTAGTTTAGTTGTCTCAAATTTCTGTTATAGCAAAAGTTAGTTACATACTTTGTCCATTTGCTACTTTGCAAACTCGCTCTTTGCCATTAATTTGCGGTATATGCTTTCCTTTGCATATGGCTCTGTAGCATTTTTTAGCCAATGATTCTATCTATGGAACTTTTGTTGTATGTGGGGTTGGATATTTCCTTCATCTTTGACCACGTAGTTGAACAAAGGCTTGATGTTGTTGTTGTTGCTGCTGTTGTTGCTTCTTTTTTGTGGCTGTTGCCTTTTAGGACTGTAGCTATGTAAGTTCCTTCTTAGTTTTTGTAGTCTCCTTTCTTGGGATCGTTTACATCTGTGCTATTTATTTTTTCTTGGATAAGTATTGTAGCTGAGCTTTTTAGTTATTGTTAGTCCTATGAGAAGTTGCTACAAATATTATTTTAATGTTGGAAATTTTTTATTTTTTTTAAAACTAAGCGCTTGTTAAGAATCATTCTTGTTTTGTGTTTTTGTTTTTAAAAGTACATTTGTTTAGTGTTATTTCTTATTTTTCATATTTTTATTTTTTAAAATAATTCAACTCAAATATTTTATTTCAAATCAAAATATAAATAAATAAAAAATAAAAGTGATCCCAGATGACACCTAAAATTACAAACTTGTTTTTCGCAAGTGTTCTAATTTGAAACTTGTAATCATGCCCTAGTTATTTTGAGTCGTTTGGTGTTATAAATAGAACCATTGAGGCATGTAAAAAGAAATTGAAGTATTGATTTATTTAATAAATTCCAATTTTCTCCCGATTCTTGTGTCAGCATATGTAATTTTTGAATTCTTTTTAAAGATTGATGGCAATGGAGAGCTAGTCTTCTTATATGACATGAGAATCAGATATTAAGCATTCAATTGGTAACTTTTATCCTTGCCACTTATGTGATAAGATTTGATGTGATGTTTACATATGGATATTTCACATGTTATTTTGGGTAGAGATTTTTTGTATTGTATGCATGTGTTACTTTGGGAAGTTCAGTATTTACGTATTTAAGATCAATAAAAGGATGATAATTTTGAAACATACCAAACCTAAGGGTCTTTATGCATAAAAGGAATTGAGTGCTTTTATTGAGCTAAAGAAAGCTTTAAACAAATTGAGCCAACATGCTTTTGTAAAGGATGATTGAGTTGGGTGTGTAATATTTGCTTTGATGGTTGTTGAATCGAATAAAGACCTTGTTGAGAGTGTCTGTGTTGAAGCATGTTAGTCAATAACTATCTGAATTTAAAAAATTGTGTCACTGACACTGTGGAGAGGCTTACACCAAAATAAAATTTGTTAATCCTAAGTATCAACAAGAAATTTTAATACAACTATACTCAAGGGAGGACTACAATAAAGATGATGAAGCTTTGGCAACAAAAAAACACACAAATAATAGGTTCACAGTGACAATTAATTCATAGAGGGCTTTCCCAAAAAAATAGCATCGAGCCCCTAAGGAATTCTATCCTAAATTTCTTGAACATCTTGAATCTGAACTCTTCAAAAAATAAAAACCACCTAAATAATACTCAGGGCCCTTAATTCATATGGAAATAAGAAGAGAAAATGTTTTTAAAAGAACCCTCACCACTGCCTTGTGAATTATTGCCATATAAGGATACATTTTGTTATCAACTTGATTCCTGGATTTCCATAACCTAATTTGTCACATTACATGTTGAATCATACTGAACATATGGAGCTTAAAAGACAAGTAGATAAATGGCTTAAGAAAGAATTTATTAGGGAGACTATGAGATTAAGTGCTGTACTTGCATAAATTATACCTTAGAAGGATATTGGTTGGAGAATGTGTGTGGATAGTTGAGCAATTGAGCAATTAATAAGTTCACCATCAAATATCAATTTCTCACCAATGATAGATTATATGTTATATATGATTTCTGATTTTTTTCAAATATGGATTGTAGGAGTGGTTGTAATCAATTGAGAATGAGAGACGATGATGAATGGAAGATTGTTTTTTAAGAAGAATGATTCTTAGTATGAATAGTTAGTGGTACATTTTGGACTGATTAATGGACCAAGTACTTTCATGTGAATCTTGAATCATCTTATTTGACTATTTAATAAGCTTTTTTGATGTGTATTTTGATATCTTTATTTACAAAAATACCAAATAAGAACATTAATACAACTTGGGAAGCATTTTGAAAAGCTTCACTCTAACAAATTATATCTAAATGTGAAGTAAGTGCTATTTTGTTCTACTATCAATTTTATTTTTGGGATTTTTAGTATCCAATGATGGATTATTTGTTTTTATCAATAAGATTAAAGAAATTAAGGACTGGACATAACCTTTTAATATTCATGATATTAAGATGTTTAGTAATTTAGCTATCTTCTAGGGGTTAGTACTACCATTAGACCTATTATAAATTTCCTTAAGACGGGAGAATTTAAATGAACAAAATCAGCCAAGAGTGCTTTCAATGACATCAAAAAGAGGGTTACTAATGGACTTGTGCTAAGATCTTAACAAAGTTTTATTTAATGCATCTAGTGTAGGACTGGACGAGTTTTGAGTCAAGATGGGCATTTAATTGCTTATTTTAGTGAGAAATTAAACAATGCAGAACAAAAGTATTCCAATTATGATAGAGAATTTTTTTGCCATAGTACAATTATTTTGATATTGGAGATGTTATTTGTTGCTTAAGAAATGTGTTCTATACTATGATTACTAGGCTTTAACATATCTAAACTCTCAAAATAAAATAGTATATACCAAATTGGTTGAATTTAATTGAGAAAACATATTTGTGTTAAAACATTATGTTGGAACTGAAAATACAGTTGTTGATGTCGTAAGTAATATTATTATTACACGCCATAAAGGTTAACGTGATAGTTTTGATTATATTAAAGAAGATTGTGCCAATTGCAAGAGTTTCAATAGGATTTATCTTGTCTTAATTAGTGCGCTTATGCTTAATAAAGACTTCTGATTAAGAATGACTTTCTATTTAGGGGAACTCAACATTAATAGATTTTCTTATCTTAAAGTTTCATATGCTAGTGGTGCAACACGATATTTTGCTTGTGATGAAAATAAAGCTATGGCTGAAAGCGGTTGTTACTGGAAAAGTTTAGAAAGGCATGTCACTTAGTTTCTCAATGTAGAATTTTCCTGAAAAAAAAAAAAAAAAAACATTTTCCCGATAGGTAAAAGGGAGGAAGCATAATAATGGGTTGTATGCACCATTTTCTATTCTATTTAAATCTTGGGAGGATGTTAGTATACTTTGTTCTAAGATTACCATAAACTGTACGGAAACTTGAGTTTATCTTTGGAATGATCAAATTGCTTTTTTAAAATAGTTCATTTTTTATTTTAAACTCCTATTGTATTTTATATAACAAATATTTTAAAAAGATGTTTAAATTGCATGGATTGCCTAAAGTAATTATATTGGATGAAGATATAAAATTTATGAAAAATAATTGTGGAAGAAAATAGGTACCCAACTTAAAATTTGAACTACTTATCACACATAAGTCCTCTAAGTGATGGCTAAATTAAGGTAGTTGATAGTAGTTTAGGTCGTTTTATGATTTAAATAATAGGTATCAAGTTGGGATTTGATACTATGGCTGAGTATTCATGTAACTCATTTTTTAATAGATCTATAGGCATGAGTTCATTTGAAACATTCACAGGGTATCAACCTTGAAAGTCTATCGATTTGATTGAGCTCCTTATTGAGTTTTGATCTAATTTATTTACATAATCATTTACTTATTATATGCATGATCTACATGAGGATATTCACTGAAGATAAACTATTAATTATGACAATTATAAATTTGTTGCTGGTGTGAACATGAGCCATGTTATTAAAATATGATGATAAAATAATGGTGCACTGAATTTTGTAAGATTTACTAGAAGGGCTTATAAGAAATCAACCGCAAGAAAGGCGGGATCGTATAAAAATATTCTATTTCGTTGAATGAATGCTTATAACTTGAAAATCATGAGAAAACTGGTATCAATCCAATCACCGATATAGTTGATTTGAATTATTATGAGTACAGTGATTTTTTTACTCATGAATTCACATATGTCACATCATTAGACATATTTACTTATTAGTTTGTTCTTGAAATAATTTTAAATGATGAGATTATGTCCAGTTCATATGATATTTATATATTGGCGTGATGGACCTATGATAGGAACCCCATTTCAAGTGGACCCCACCCCAGCCCCCTTTGAATCTTCCGCCTGATCCCTGGCCCGTCTCCGCCTGGAGAAAACCCGGACCGGCTGGGCCGGTCCAGGTTGAGCCGGTCCATGCTGGACCGGCATAACAACCTATTTGTGATGATTAATGAATTATCTTGTATGGAGCACAACATTTATGCATAGACTTAATAAATATATTATGCTCAATTCGTCTGAGTTGATTTTTGCCAAATTAGGTAGATTTGATAAAAAATTAAGTGTTTACTTATTGGTTGCACATAAAGTGAATATTAAGAAGTGAGTTTTTGTGTTTTAGTGGATATGAACCTTGTTTTGTATTTATTATTTTTTGTTGGTAAAACATACCTGTAATGATTCTATTGATTGCATGCTTTATTCTCCAATGTTTTGATTGTCTTTTCTAGGTTTAGTGGATATGAACCTTGTTTTGTATATTATTTTTTGTTTGGTAAAACATACCTGTAATGACTCTATTGATTGCATGCTTTATTCTCCAATGTTTTGATTGTCTTTTCTAGGTTTAGTTTGCTATTGAAAGTTATTTTGTATCTTTTTCAGGTTTGGTTTATTATTGCAAGTTGTTTTGATTCAGCTTTTTTATTTCAGAAGCATAATACTAAGTTAAGTGTGGCAGAGATGAGGATGCTTAGATGGATGAGTGGCTTTACCCTTAGAGATAGGATACGAAATGAGCATATACGTGAAAAGGTTGGAGTAGCTCCAGTAGAAGATAAGATTAGAGAGAGTCGCCTTAGATGGTTTGGTCACATAAAAAGGCGGCCTTCCGACGACCCGGTTAGGAGAGTAGAGGTATTAGATTTGACTTGTGTTAAGAAAGGTAGGGGTAGACCTAAAAAGACTTGGTTAGAAAATATTAGGAATGACCTTTCTTTATTAGATTTAAACGAGAATTTGGCTTTTAATAGGACACAATGGAGAAAAAGGATTCATGTAGCCGACCCCACGTAGTGGGATAAAGGCTTGATGTTGTTGTTGTTGTTGTAGCGTATACCAATTCCTTATATTGTCCATTTGTTGATTTGAAAACTATTGTTCACCATTAATTTGCACTCTCTAGCTTACTTCTCTGTGTTCTATGTATATGGCTGGCTAGCTTGTTTGGTTATTATTATTTTTTAAGGGGTGCAACATGAGGACTTTCGAGCAGGTCACCCATTGTGCTACTCTTACTTAAGCATACTTAATTGCACTGTTTTGATGAGACTCGGTGTACTAGTGTTAGTATGGTCGCACCTGTGTCTAGCTTATTTGGTTGGTGTTTCCTTCTATAGCTCTATAGATGTACGCAGGTATGGATGTTTCCATTGGTTTTCCCTTCTCCGATTCTTGTTTTCATATTGCCTTTCATGAATGTGATTGTGCCAGTCCTTTTTGATCTTTTGGTTTTCTTTACCATGATTGCTTCCATATTTAATTTTTTTCCTTATATGAGTGTAGTTGAACTCGACTATTGTTTCTTTCCTTAAAGTTTGACAAATTGGAAATTAGTATAAACAAAATTGTAGAGTTTAAATTGGGTTGATTTCTTGAAATTAAGATTGAAATTTCTTGTTCTTATTAGAATTCAAGTATGTTGAATCAAAATTTATAGTATTAGGCCACATTTTTGAGAATTTGAGAAATTATTTATTTTTGGTCTTTTTTGGGTTACTAACATGACATCTGAGATTTGGAGTCATGAAAAAGCCATTGAAATACCAAATAATTGAATGAAAAAAATCCTCTCAATTTTTAGTATTATGTTGGATGTGGATTTTCAAGCACCTTACATGTTTTGACTTCTTTTGAGAGGCAAATCTCCTGTACAAGTATGACTTAGATCTTTCAATTTATGACTGGTGTACGTGCGTTGTCAGATCCCTAGTTCTGGATGAGAAAAGTACATGGTTACCAATGTAAAACTTGTCGAATAATTATGACATGGATCTTTTAATACATTGTGTTAATGTTAGGATATTCCCTGGAAGCGACGCGCTATATGGCATGAATACAACGACAAGTGTATAAAGGTCGTTGCATCGGCGCCCGGGTGCAGTGTTAAATAGGCAAGGGTTCTCACATCATGAATGGATGTGTGTAAAGAAGATAATCCATGAAACTAAAATTAGGATAAAAACTTGGAATATAGATTCTCTTACAGGCAAATTAATAAAATTAATAGATATTATGATTCATAGGAAGATAAATATTATATGCATTTAAGAAACAAAATGGGTTGGAGAGAAGGCTAAGAAGATTGATAGTTTAGGATTTAAATTATAGTATTCTGCTAGGAGTCTTACTAGAAATGGTGCAGGTGTGATCATAGATAAGAGTTTGAAGGATAATATTGTAAAAATTAATAGAATTGAAGATATAATTATAGCTTTAAAGATTGTTATTGATTCTAGGTTTATTAATATATTAAGTTCTTATGCTTCTCAAGTAAGGTTTTAATATGTGTTCAAAATTAAAATTTTAAAATGATTTAGAAAAATTAATATAAAAGATACATCTTGAAAAGGGAGTTTTAATTAAAAGAGATTTAAATGGAGATGTTGGTAGAAAGGTAGATGATTTTAAAAATATTCATGATGGTTATGAGTTTGTTGTGACTAATGAAGGTGATAAAGATCATATTAGATTTTTTTATAGGTTATGATTTTGTAATTGCCAATAATTTATTTACGAAAAGAGATGAGAATCTCATCGCTTATGAGAATTGATATAGTAAAATTTAGATTGTTTATTTTCTTATAAAAAAATTAATCGTTTAGATTGCAAAGATTGTAAAGTTGTTCTAAGTGAAAGTTTATGTACCCATCATCGTTTATTAATTTTAGACTTTAAGATGAATGGTCAGAAAATAAAAAATAAAATAAATGTTATTTTAGGAGTAGATAGCGGCATTTAAAAAATATTAATAAAAATATTTTTGAGAGTACGATTTTAAATCTTAATATTTTATCTATGCACGATGAAGTTAATGTTATGTGAAAAAAAAGTAGTTGGTGATATTAAGAATGTTACAAAAGATATGTTTGGAGTATCAAAAGAAAAAGCTCATAATAGTCAAAATAGTTGATGGTTGAATCAGAATATGCAAGAAATGATAAAAAAATAAGAAGATTTATTATAATAATTGGTTTAGACTTTAGATGTAAAAATTATGATAATTGTGATAGATATAAAGAGGCCCGTAAGGCGTTTAAGGAAGTAATGTGTGATGCAGAGATTTTAGCTTTTAATGATTTATATAGTAGATTAGATACTGAGGACTAAAGATATATGTATAAGTTAGTCAATCAAAGAGATAAAAGTAGTAAGAATTTAGTTCAAGTGAAATACTTTAAGGATGAAGATCAAAAAGTGCTTTTATAAAAGAGGATATTCAACAAAGGTGGATAAGATATTTTGCTAAATTTTTTTAATGAAGATTATAAGAATACGATTGATTTTAGTGACTTTACAGCCTAAATGAAAATAAATATTTTTGTTTTTATCAGCATATTAGTAAAATTGAAGTTATAAAGACTTTAAAGAAAATGATGTGTGAAAAAGTTGTTGGACCTGATGATATTCCAATGGAGGTGCGGAAATGCTTAATAGATGAAGGAATTTCTTGTAGGACTGCAAACAAATCGAGTCGAGCCGAGTTTGGGCATTTTCATGTTTGTGTTCGCTTATTATCAGCTTCTTATCGAGTTTGTTCACGAGCTTTAAATGATGATGTTCGTGAACATAAATGAGTCGAACACATTATTGAAGGATTGAGTATTTAAATAATATTCAAGCTTCAATCGAACCGAGCAACGCGTAGCTCGTCGAACGCTTGCTTCACTTGTAGCCCTAATTTCTTGACTTACTAAACTTTTTAATGTATTTTGAAGATTAAAAAGAAGCAAGATAAATGGAGAATGAGTGTGTCGATTCTAATTTTTAAGAATAAAAGTTATGCAGAAGATTGTGCGAATTATAAAGGAATTTAGTTCAATGTGTCATAATTTAAAACTATGGGAGATAATTATGGAGCATAGATTACGACGTGATACTAATGTCTCTCAAAATCAATTTGGATTCATGCCGGGTGGGTCTACTATAAAAGTTGTACATTTATTGAGAGGTTTGATGGAGAAGTATAGAGAGAATAAGGGGATCTACATATGATTTTTATTGATTTAGAGAAAGCATATAATAAAGTTCCACGGGAAGTGCTATGGAGAGTTCTAGAAAAGAAAGCGGTTAATAATGCTTATATTCAAGTCATTAAGGATATGTATGTAGGAGCTGTTACTTCTGTTCAAATACAAGGTGGTTTGACCAAGTATTTTCCTATTATTGTTGGATTACATCAAGGAGTAGCCTTAAGCCCATGTCTTTTTGCTTTAGTCATGGATGCTCTCACTAGACATTTGCAAGAGGTTTTACCCTGGTGTATGCTTTTTGCTAATGATTTTCTTCTTGTTGATATGATTAGAGAGGGAGTTGAAGGTAAATTAGAATTATGGAGGTCAACCTTAGAGTCTAAAAGTTTTCATTTAAATAAATCTATAATCGAATGTATGGAGTATAACTTTAGTGGTAATAGATCTAATGGGGGATTGTGACTTTGGATGATCAAGTTATAAATAATAGTACACATTTTAGATATCTTGGGTCTATTATTCAGAGTGATGGTGAAATGTATGAGGATATTATTAGTAGAATTCAAGTTGGATGGTTGAAGTGAAGGAATGCATTGGGCCTATTGTGTGATAGAAAAACCCCCCTCAAACTTAAGAGAAATTCTATAAGATAGTGATGATACCTGTAATGTTTTATGGTGTAGAATGCTGGGCATTAAAAGAGAAGCATAATATTAGTATTGCATAGATGAGGATGCTTGGGTGGATGAGTGGCTTTACTCTTAGAAATAGGATACGAAATGAGCATATACGTGAAAAGGTTGGAATAGCTCCAATGGAAGATAAGATTAGAGAGAGTCGCCTTAGATGGTTTGGTCGCATAAAATGGCGGCCTTCCGATGCCCAATTAGGAAAGTAGATGTGTTAGATTTGACTTATGTTAAGAAAGGTAGGGTTAGACCTAAAAAGACTTGGTTAGGAAATATTAGAAATGACCTTTCTTTTTTAGATTTAAATGAGAATTTGACTTTTAACATGACACAATGGAGAAAAAGGATTTATGTAGCCGACCCGACGTAGTAGGATATAGGCTTGATGTTGTTGTTGTTGTTGGTGGTGGTGTATGTGCGTGATTTGGATTTTTTCAAATTTAACTAATGCCAATTATTTCGCTTTGGTGTTATATGTTGTGGAATTTTATTTTGATTTTTAAATATCTTGTGGAATTTCACATGGGGCTCTTCATTATTTCAGCTGCTTAAATGTCACTTGATGTGTAATTTTTAAGATTAGCACCTTAACACCTGATTCTTCTTATCTAACACGTGACATTTTATCTTCTGCGTAGCTTGATATAAGGTATTCCACTTTGTTAACTTGTTTTTGGGTGAAATGCTTTATCTCTGCAAATAATTTGTTATATTTGGGTTTAAAACTTTAGCTTCCACTTGCGGGATTACAGTGTTTAGCGTTAATGTAATCATTACCTTAGTTGTCACATAAGCATGGGGCGTGATCCCAGTTTAAATTCAAATTATGAAGGCAATTTTTGTTTCATAACACAGTTGCCTAGTTTTAGTAGATTGTTTATTAGACAGAGTTACTGGAAGATCAATAGATGTGTAAATATGATAGATTTAAGTACACTGAATTTATTATGCAAAAGATTTAAATTTAGATGAGGGCATCACTTCTCGAGTTGGAAGTATGTGTTTAAAATAAGAAAGTAACTTGGAAGTGCAATGTGTATGACTTCAAGGGTGGTGACAAACTAACAAACATATTGAGTTAGGAAATGTTCAAATGGTTGTGATAAAATTAGGTTTTGAGTGAAAATGAATTATATTAGAGACGTGGGGGTTGTATCTAATGAAAATGGTAGTTAAAAACAGCAGTGTCAACTTTTCCCAGGAACTTCATAATTATTTTGAGAGTAAAGAACACTGCATTGCGCATTCTATATCTTAAGGTTATGAGCGATGGTCTTTGTTTGTCTTTGCGATCATTTTACATTTCCTAGTCTACCTTTTGGCTGCAATCGTGCAGATCCTACGTGAAAGGCTTAGTATAGTGCAATATGGGGATTCTTGGGTTCTTATTATGGCCTGCATGCGCGAAGTTTAGTCCGGATAAAACCAAAGTCAAAGGATCTGTAAGTAGATCTGATTTAGATTATAGGGTTCATGGTACCTACATGGTTTAATAATGTCTGAAATTATTATGGTTTGAGCCTTGATTATGATTGAGTCAAAACAGCGGTCAAACTATGCATGGCATGACATGATGTCATGATGTTTGATGCACGGGAATGACACTAGAGCAATGTGTTTTTTGTGCTTTAGGCTTTATTTGGGACAGCTTTTTTGTTGCTTCTTAAGCAGCTTAATAAAAAGAGAATTTTTGTACCAAAACGGTGCTTCGAGAAGCAATAACAAAGTCGTCCCAAACGAAGCCTTAGTCGGCTTTTCATGGCTTGTGTTTGGGCTGCGTTTTGTACACATAGGGAAGCATGCACATAAATCTTCAAGCAAGTTCTTTTATCATACTTTTGGGCAACTGGATGATTAAGACCTTTAAATTAAAGTTAAATGTTTCTTGATAATTCATGATGAAATCCTTATCAACGATTAAATCAATGTATTTCTTCATCATCTTGTGCTGCAGCTGATAGGGCGCTGATGATTCTACTTCTGATGAAGATCGCAACAAAATCTCTTACTTCGCTGCACCAAAAGAAAAAAGAAAAAAAAAAGGAAAAGAAAATCACAATATTGTGAGGAAGCCCACTATAAAGGTTTGTTTCCTCAATTTAATGTATGGATAGGTGCTAGATGGGCGTCTATTAACTCAGACTGCATTCTTTTCCTCTTTTTAACAAGTGATTATTTTACTGTCTCAGAAAATGAATTTGGTTGTTTGAAGTTAGCAGATTTTTTTTTTTTTTTTAAACTTATTTGTGTGATTTGTATTTTTATTCATTCTATATTTTAGAGAATTGGAGCATGCACTCAAACATACTTGAGGAGATGTGCCGTTAATTTCTCTAGTGCTGAACCTAGACTACTCATTGGTTCAAGAAACATAGGAAACTGGCCTCCGTTTGGGACGGTTTTCTCACTGCTTTTTAAAGCAGCTTTCTAGTACACAATTTTTAATTTTTGTTCTAAAAACCCGTTTTAAAAAACAGGAAAAAAGTCATCCCAAATGAAGCCTAGATTAGGCTGACCACCAAAGCTGTCTCAAAATAGTCGGTTTGCTATATGGTTTGCTGCTTCTAGGAACCGTCAACCAATATTCTTTCTTTTTCTCTGCTGTGCTGGGATAAAAAATATATATTTTATTTGATATCCTTGGTTGTTTGAGAACGGGTTTGCATGGGGGAAAGTGAGTTGAAGATATCGTTGTGGTTTATGAAAAAATCTCTAGTTTTGAAGGTGATGATCAATAGTTAGGTTTTGGCTTGTTATTGATGAAGAGTAGAGCAACTACTTGCAAGGTTATTGTTCTTACGCTGACTTCTTTTGCTCAAAATGTCCTACTTCGCTCTTGTAGTTGAACTTTTTACCTGTCATAGAGGCTTCTATTATGAAAAGGCAAGACACATCGCCAAACTCAAACGAGTCTCCAGGAAACTGGATATTGAATGTTTCCAGTGATCAAAACCAGGTTAAATGTTTCGCCATGGAATTCTGGACACAAGGATTTGTTTCAGTTGTGAGTTCTTTCAAGCTAAATGTGCTCATTATGGTCTGCAAAGCTTGGAAGTAGTTAGCTTTATTGTTTATCGAATTAGAACGGCTCATATCATTCTGATATATTACCTTTTTTTTTTTTTAGAATGATTTAGGTTTCGTTTGGGACGAACAATTATTACGTCCTCCGACCGGATGCAGAGGAACGTCCGGTCGGAGGCCAAATCCCGCTAAAAAACGAGTTGTACCGAGCAAATACCAAGCAATTCCAAACAATAACGAGGAATACCATCATTTGAAGACACAATACCGAGTTATACCGAGCTAAATCGAGAAATACCGAGTTATACAAAAGTTGTACCGCTAGAAAAACTCGGTACAACTCGGTATTTCTCGGTACAGCTCGGTATTGGTCTTCAAAGAGCGGTATTTCTCGTTAATATCAAATAATACCTAGTTGTACAAAGCAAATACTGAGTTTTTTGGCTGGATTTTGCCTCCAATCGGACGTTCCTCTATGTCCTTACACCAGACGTAATAAAAGTTCGTTTGGGACAGCTTCTTTATTATTTATTAAAGCAATTTTTCAGTACAAATTTTTTAATTTTTGTATTAAAAAATTGCTTTAAAAAACATTAACAAAACCGTCCCAAACGGAGCCTCAGTTTGAATCAATTGATTGGCCTTTTGATCAATTTTCTTGGTAGAAGATTCATTTGGAGATTAGTTTAACTGGATGCGGTTAACATTCTAATTTTCAGTGTAAGTCCTCCATACAAATCTATACAGTTATGAAGCCAACCTTCAGGCAACTAAGGCTTCTTTGTGATATTTTTTTTGCTGCTTCTAAAAATAAATTTTGTACTAAAAAATTGCTTCAAAAGCATTAAGAAAATTGTCTCAAACGAAAACTGTTAATTACTATTATTATTATTATTAAGATCAAGCAATATAAATCTTGATCTGAGGAGCACCGTTCAATAAAAATATATGCTACCAAAAATTAATGCGTGGCCGTATTAATCAGGACAGGTGGAACATTCATGTACAGCAGGGCATGAATGAAAACACGTGACAATTAATTGGCACATGTGTAACATTCAAGTTTTATGTATCTATGGAATGATATTTATCTCTTTTCAATTATAATGATTACATAAAATCTTGAAAAGCTTAATGAAATTATAATTCTTGTCTGTTTGTTTTCAATAATTTTTAATGAATTGACTGTGATGCATGGTAATATGTAAGTTTATTTAATCCTAAACTTTTATAGAATGTTAGATTTGTAAATAAAAAAATTGGTGATATGGATGATACTTTTTCTTTAATATGTTTATAATTATTAATAATTTGGATCAATGAACCCTTGATTATCATTTGGTAATTGATTATTATTAATTGAAATAAAATAAAATTTTGCCAAAGGGGAATATTATGAGGAGAAATTATTTAGTGAAGAGGCGGACGTACCTCTACGTCTGGAGGTAAATCCGGTCTAGTCATGTCAGCGATATCAAGTCGTGGTATCGAGGCACCGAGCAGTACCGAACTATGGTACCCAGTGAAGGGGTAATGTAGCACATTCTGGTTTGTCTATGGACGACGTTTAGTGTCCGTACAAAATAATTAATCGAATATGAGAGGTTAGAAGCAAAAGATAAACAAATAAATACAAGGAGAGAAAATAGGGATAAAGATGTAGATTTTGGGATAAATGGGAGAAACTTTGCTTACCGTTTTCATGACCTTCTTTTCCTCGCATCCATCTTATTTGGCTATTATTAACCACCTGCTCTCACTATTTTAGAAAGCAGCAAGAAAATTATCTTAAAATAAATTTCAATATTGCTCCTACAAATATTAAAATTTTGAAAAAAAATAATATAATATTTATTTAAAACTACATGAAAGAGTGTAGGGGAAAGCTTCATAAAAAATTGTGTCCTCAATTAGTGCTAGGGCTGGGTCTGAACTTGGAGACTAAACCGGCCCGGTTTTTTTATATAAATTTGGTCAAAATTTTGGACCCCATGCCTTAACTAAGCCTCATCTCCTGACTGTTTTGTTAGGTTGGATTTGATATACAAAAGGCTACATAGACAATGTTGTCTGAAAACACAATTACATGTTTTGAGCTGATCCAAATAAAATACTCAGCCCACTTAACCGTAGCTCTTTATAGTCAATAATTTCCTTTATTTTATTTTTAATAACATTACAAAATTATTAAGAAAATAATATTTAGAGTGGGAAAGAGAAAAAATTATATATGTAAAAATATTTTGATAAAAATTTAATTATTATCAATTAAAAAATTTGACGAGTAATATTTAAATGACATGTATGATAAAATTACTTGATATCAATTTTTCACATAAATCCAATAAAATAAAGATAATTGATGTGAATTATATGAAAAAATAATTAAATCTTAAGAATTTTAAAATTTTATCTTTAATTTTTTATAATTATATATATTATACAAATTTTACATCTCATTAAATTTAAAATAAGCTTTTTCATTATTATTATTATTATTATTATTTTGATATTTAAAATTCTAATTTCATCATTTTGCTTATAAGTATCTTTCACTTCTATGAGTAAGAATATGCATTCTCCTGATCAAGCTGTATTAGAAACTCTTAATCAACTTTCATCTTCACATATTCTTAACTAATATATTTTTTATATAAAAATTTCTTAATTTTTTTATCTGAAAATTTATTTTAAAAAACAGTAAAAAAACTATACAAAATAAAATCTTAATCATTTAAAATTATCATAACCCGCAATTTAGATGACAATGCTAAGCAAATTGTCAACTGATTTTTTTTTTTTTGAATGAATTTTAGATTTCTTTTGGACGGCTTTTTATTGTTTTATAAAGTTATTTTTAGTAAAAAAAAAAAGTAATTTAGAACCGTCTCAAATGAGAGACAGTATTTTGGACGCAGCTCTATATTTGGAGGCGAATCAGGTGCAGACAGGTCCGCAGTAACGAGCGGTACCGAGCAATGCCAAGCTGTGGTACACAGCAAAAGAGTGATGTAGCGCATCCTGATTGATTTTCAGAGACGTTCGGAGTCCGCGTAGAATAATTAATCCTTAAATGAAACCTTAGTTTACCTTAAACAAAGGAAATTTAGAGGTCGGTAATTGCAAAAGTAATTAGTGTGATAATCGGAGAGAATCCCAATACCTACGGTGGTGGTCTTCTATTTCTCCCATTTGCAACTAGTCATAGTTATCCCCCAAAAGGCAGTGTGCAATTTCCTAACAAAAGCAAAAACGTGTATTTTAATCCTCCATTCTGTCTGCAACATTACGGACAAAGAGCACCTGAGCTTTCAAATCCAAACAAGTAGAACCAAAATATCATAAACAAATAACTTAAATAAAGTAAATAAAAAAATTAAAGAAGAAAAGAAAGCAACTCTCTTTTCAGCCTTTGAGCAGAACCCTAAAGAAAACTTTTGCATTGAAGGTTGTCTCTTTCATTCCTCCCATCCCTTCTTTAATGATACATGACAATGGAGGAAATGACAGAGAGCAAGAGAAAGAGAGGAGAGAGAGAGAGGGAAATGCATGAAGGGAATGAGGAGGCAAAATCTCTTATAATATAAATATTTCTACTTTATACAGTCTATTTATGTGGGACCTTTAGGCCAGTGTTAGGTCCCCAGGCATTCTTCTTTAGGTTATTCCTTCCTTAATGTCTTCTTTTTCTAATTGGCCTGCCTGTTTTCATTTGCTTTCCCTCCCATCAGCTTTTCCTGTTATCTTCAATATCTATTCTAATCCCAACTATTTACTTTTCCTGCTCCTCTCTCTCTCTCTTTCTCTCCTTATGAAAATATTAAGTAGAGTATAAGCAACTTTTCAAATGAGGGGCATAGAGTAAGCTTGATTATGAAGTGACATGAGAGCATATCCATGGATTCTTTTTGGTGCATGCTTCTAAGAGATATTTAAATTTTGGCAGCCCAACTTAGCTGGTTGGTTAGGAGATTTTGCTATCAACTAAAAGGTCTTGAGTTCGATGATTACGTCTGTTATGTATGTATGAATTCGTCTTAATTGATCGAGATGTCTGAAAAAAAACTAATTTTTAAGCTTAAACAAGTTTAAAATAAGAAATTTTTGAAAAGAAATAATTAGTTTAGTTGAACCTATAACTCATACAAAGAGGGCCTTAAACATGACAGTTAAGGTCAATATATGATATTTTTTTGAAGTATTCTAATCTTAAACCTTCAGTTTAAGGATCAAAATTAATAAGATTCAAGCAAGTAATTGGTGGTGGGCCATTGGATGTTGACATCTCATATACTCTCTCTGGAGTGAGAGAGAGAGAGAGAGAGAGAGAGAGAAGGGTCAGGTTGGTAGAAGGGAAGCAAAGTAGAGAGAGAAAGAGGGAGAGAGAGGTTTTAAATGTGGGGGTAGAGGAGATGGCTTAGTGGAATGTCATGTGAGCTCTTTTGCTCCCCTATCCCTCTTGTGCTTTTATTGACTTTTTATGTAGTATTCTGCTTCTACCACTGTGCGCTCTTCCACACATGCTGCCCTCTTCCTTGTGAGGTTGCTATCCCTCCCCCTTTTGCTCTTTAGAGCTCTCTGGCCCAATCTTGCTTGGATTTTACCTGGATTTTTCATCTGTGAGAGAGAAGAGAGAGAAGAAGAATTCAATTTGTTGCAGATTTTTGTTGTTTTAATTAGTACAATGGCAGAAGCAAGCATGCGATGAGCTTTTGCTTTCCTTGACTTGAATCACTTTTGTTCAAACTTCTTTGTTTTTAAATTAGGAAACAATAAGTAAATAGCAATAGTTGTGAAGATTAGCATTTATGGATTTCAACTTCACTTGCAATTACGTCTGCCAAAACATTAAATTCATTAACTCTCCTTCCTTTAATGAGAAATAAAGTAGGCTTACTAAAAGCACTCAAATTTTCAAGACTTTTCTTAAGATTTAGTACATACTTGGCTTTTGTTAATATTTTGGTCACACTATATGCTTTACACACTGAATTATTTCCATAAAATTAGTATAATTATTAACATAAGATTTATAAGTATGAAAATATTCTTTATGGGGACAGTTTAAGTATAAATAAGCTTATTCTTGCATAACAGATACTAAATTATCATAATTTGAATCTATAATTAAAAGATCTACTCATATTGATCTATTGGTTGGGGGTTTTGGTTATTAACCAAAAGGTCTTGGATTTGATACTTGCATATGTAATGTGTGCTAGAGTTTGACTTAATAGCTCAACTACACATAAATAAAACAATCTAAAAATAACATCATATTTATATATTTATTCTTCTCATCATTGTCAGCATGTTCCTTCATCTCCAAAGCTTAGCAATCTTCATTAATGAGATTTTTTTTTTTAAATAAATGCAAATCATGTTATTGTATTTATCATCAGACTTGCTTACATTATATAGAGATGCATATGTATTTTTAGAAGGCATCTCTACCTTATAATTATCCAATTGACTTTTTATCTCATGCAACCTTATCTTTGACTATCATGCATTTAAAAAGAAATAAATTTATAATATATTATCTCTACTATATTATATAATGTTACTACAAAAAATTATAAGAGGAAATAAAAAAGTATAAGATAAATAAATTTGTTTCTCATCATAAACAATTGAATGCATATTCCTTGAAATCCTAATAGAAGAACTAAACTCTTTAAAATATAAATTTTAGTAGGAATACCATCTTACATTTGAAGTACATATAACATTTGCTTTTAATAAAATTTGGAGAGGCTTTTCATCATACATTTTTGTTTTGTTTTTTTTTTTTTTTTTGGAGAGGCTTTTCATCATACATATATATACATATACAATTCAACTATATATATTACAAAAAACATTTTATTTTTCAATGAAGATAATTATTCTTTCCATTCAAATTTTACAAAATTTTTTCTTTAGCATATTCAATTACATCTTATTTATAGACATAATCTTGACAATTAGGAGAAGTCGAAGTTTTTTTTTTAAGATTTTATTTGTGACAACTATCTTATTATTTAAAAAAAAATTAAAAAAAAATAATAAAGTTAGTACTAAAACAAGCCTTAGATAAACATGCAAATTTAAAAAATTTAATATTTTTTTCAAAAATACCCTTGCAAATTAAAATATTTCACCCACTGAGTTGTCAAATCTGGTTGCAGGGATCCGACTAACATTTACCGTGTGTGCGCTCCTTCGATCAACTTTGATATTGAGGAATTCATGGACTTTTCCCAATTAATAAATATATAAAAGATAAAAAACGAATTCATGGCCGTATAAACAGCAGGTGGAGAAGAGCTTTTGTCCTTTTATTTTCTATTTTCTTTTAATTAACGAGCTCTTATTTGTTATTGTTTCTTCTGCTTGAGATGATATCTTTGGAGCCAAATTTCACTATATATATATATTTTACTATATTTTTTTTTAAACATATTTTAGTATCAAATTTTTAATTTTATACTAAAAAATTGCTTCATAAAATGCTAAAAAAGTCATTCAAAATTATGATTAAATATTTTAAATATATTTTTGAGATTTTGTTGCTTTTATTTTTATTTTCTTTATGTACTCATATATATTATCATATTATATCAATAAAAAGTTTGACATAATGCTTAAATTTCTAAAAATATATATATAAAGAATATTATATGATATTTTTAATAATATCTAAGAAAAAAAATGTTTTGTTAAATAAAATAAATTATGATGGACTTTAAAGTTATTTTATTCATATTTAAATTAATATTCTCAATCATATTAATTCTAACTTGAATTAAAAAAAATATAACACATGATATTTTACATTATGATATTTTCTTATATAATGTTTTTCTTAAAATATAACACATGAATTTAGTCCCCTTTTTTTTATTTTGGAGAGACAGTATATTGTGCATTTTAGAATTCTGACATTGATAGTTGCATGTTGTCAACAATGTTGAAAATTATATGATTTTGACTAATCCCATCTTATCATTCCTTTTTCTGCCAAATCAGAGCAATGTCTTGTCATGTATTTAATAGCCAAAATGGTTAATCATGCTAAGGATATTACTTTCAACTTAATTAGGATTTCTTTATGTTTATGTGCATAAGATTTAATTTGTTTTTACTTATATTTTAGCATTTAAAGCTTATTTAACTTAATTATTATCCTAAAATGTTATTTAATAGATTACTGTGATAGAAAGTTAATGGTAAGGAGACAAAGTGATATTTTTTATATTATTTAATAGATTGAGTACTATGTGAGTAAATAAAAATGTTTATGCGTTAAATATGTAAAATTGAATGAACTATGTATCACTTGAGTAAATAATTTAATTTTATATAAAAAGTTGAGTATGAATAATTTTATATTTGTGTAAGCAATATAATGTGCTAGAATTTTTGTTTGTGGAAGCAAATAAATTTTGATCGTCTTAGCTATGTGTTATAGTCCACACATAATTAACGGAGCTCTATCTCATTTTAAAAGCTTTATCTATCTGGATTTTTAATATTTTAGGTTTTATACGTCTCATCTATTCTTAATTAATTTGTTCTCTAATCTTTAAGCTCTAACTCATTTTAATATCTTAATCTATGTAATAACACGGTTACCTGTATACACTTAATATACCTGTATCAAGAAAACCTGTATTCTAGAAGCTTGTAATAAGTTTAGTTTAGGCTTCCGCATAGTCTATTTATATTCTTCTCTCTGTACTCTTTTACATCATTGAATAATATGAATTAGATTTCCTGTCTAAGTTTTCACTATGTAGCTCATAATAGTTTCTTGCACACATAATGCTAAATTAAGAAATTTATCATTCAATTGACAAAATTAAGTTGGATAAAGGAAATATTTTAGCTTGACATTGAATATATAATCTCTCTTAAAGAGGTGAGAATTTGCAAACAAGTTGACCAGCTTCAACCAGTAATTTGATTGGACAATATCTAAATAGTTTCTCGCTCCTTGATCCCATTAACTTTAGACCTCTAAATTAGAGCATGATTACATAGCTAGAAGTTGTCAATCTCTAATTCTAGCTAATCCTTTAAGATTCATCCCTTGGATCCTAAATGATTAAAGTTCCTTTTATCATGTCACCATAATATCCATCTTTGCTCCCTCTCAACAATTGCAATGTGGCTATTTTTATATAAATTATACACCAAGCATCGAAGATTACTTGGCCTCCTTAATGTCTTCCCTCAATAGAGCTCCATTGCTCTTAAGGATAACTATCTTGTAATATGTTGACGTGTTTATTTACTTCACTTGGCAAATGATTGCTATTTAGACCACCATATGACTCATTATGTATGCCTCCTCAATAATCGATCACCCATAAAATTATCATAAGTATGTTTTTTTTTTAAATTATTATTATTTTTTACCATAAGTATGTTGAATGCCTATACATACCTCATCCTTAGACCTTCATGAGATGAACTCAAATCCATAAAAATTTTACAAATTATAGTCAAAGCCAAAGAAAAGTCATGTAATAAAGAGATTTCTAATTATCTTTTTTTATTATTATTCACTTTACATTAGTAGGCACATGCAGCGCTCTAAGATTTAAAGTGGAATAATTTCTTTTCTTGTCTCTTTATTATCTTTTTAATTCATTATATTTATTTTTCTTTAAGTTAACAACCAATATTTATTCATTACAACTAGATCAATTTGACATTCAGAGCTGATATATTACATAAAAGAAAAATAAATAAATAACTTTAAACTATATATAATTATATTGCTACTATCAATATTTACATCTTGCTACAAAATTCAAAGTCCAAAATAATATGTATAATAGTCATCAGAAGCTACAAAGGAATATATATAAAACTAAGGAGCTGAAAAAAGAGCTAAACTAGAATCTCTGTACAATAGTCTCACATTACAGGTTCCTTACAATTATCTAAAATTATATACATAATGAGCTTTCAAAGCCCAACAGAAACCCAAAATTTGTAAAGCTTTCAATATAAGATCTGAGAAATCAATATGCATGCTCATCACAATCAATAAAATCAACAGTATTTAATATAATTAATTATTTGTCATTGCTAGTACGATTTAACATGAACAATAATGAAGAGTGAGAATTATAATAATGAAATCAATACATCAACTACATATATGAGATTATAAATACATCAGAAATCAATAAATTAATATTGTAGCGTGAACATACATGTGTCAATATCATCAATGTCTTCATTCTTGTCTATCTTATCAATTATTAAAATATAAATCAGTACATGCAATCATCCATGTACTATCTTATATATAAAGGACATGTATCAATCATATTAATGTATGTATGCATCAATATGTGATTCAAAGTTCAGTAAGGCAAGACATCCAGCTTTAGTGTATTATTTTCATTCTTCCACCTCATGTGTCATCTAATTGGTCACAAGTCTTTAATTTAACCCCAATTGTCAATCAATTGGTCATCAGTCATTATCTTACCATCATTATTTATTATCTTAAGTCAATTTATGAATAGATTTTAATATTAATTTAAGAGCCATCACTCTCTACCTATCGATGTAATTCAGTCAATCAGTTATATGCTACAACTAAGATTAAACCATTAATATTTTATTTAAAAGAAAGTCGATTGGCCCACCCTCATGTGTATAATATTATATTTTAGCAATCAACTCACATTAATTATAGTGTTAACAACCAGCCTTTTCTTGCTTACAAGCATATATTACATTTATGTCATATCAGTTGTATCAATCTTTTAATACATGAAATGCTTAGATCTATAATGTACATGAAATTTTTTTATAAATCAATATCTTCAAAAAATCACAACTTTCATTTTACCTAGTGAAATTCAATAATATTATAGTAAAAAAAATCATAAAATTCGTATATATCATATACCAAAAGTTACCTAGTAAAAGTATGATAAATTTGGAGAAAATAAATTTTTATATATTAAGAAGATATTAAATTAATCAAACTCAAGATAATGAAAAACTAGAGTGAGATTCAAGTTACTTATAATGATCAGAAGACTTTTTATAACAAAAACGACGGACGAAAAATGACCAAAACTCATAGTCTCTCTCTTCCCACTTCCTCTCACTTCTCCCTTTCCTTCCCGAGCAAGTCACAAAGTTGGGAGAGAATGAATTTGATTTTAGAAAAATGACCAAAACTCACGCTGCAGTGCTCCAAATCAACGTTGCATGCATGTTAATCCAGATTTACTGTAAAACAAAGACTCCAATGTCACGGTGGTGGTTTATGGCACTAAGGTGCTCTCAAGCTAGCCAAACATCATGGTTATACCAAGCACAACGCGAAAGAGTTTAAGTTCAAATAGAAATTCAAAATTTTAATTTAAAATATTTTTTCATATTTTAAATTGTTACAGCACATACCTTCAATAAATCACTTAAAAATCTTCTGCTCTGACTGCTATCTTTCTCCTCTCAATTATCCACTCTCGCTCATTTGTATTAGATATATAAATATATATAAAAATATATATGTGATTGGTATATAAATCTTCTATTTATTTATTATAAAAATTAAAAAGATAAAAGAAATCGTGTCACATTGATTATAAGTGAGGATCATTTCTCCAAATTCATAAATTAATCATATAATTTAAAATTTATCACTCATGCTTAAAAAAATATAAAAAATCATTTGATTAACCATACTTTTTAATTTTGATATGAATTATTTGTAATATTGTATTTATATTAATTTTGATGTGACATGTCGGATAAATCCAATGGTACCCATCTAAAGAGACAAATAGGTACTGTGACATGCATGCATGACACGATACTATCATCAAAGTGCATGCAGCATGTGAACATACGGCCACTTAATCGACGTCCGTTACTTGTACAGAACTTGTGACAAGAGAGGCATAGTACTCGCTTGGCTTCACTCTCCTTACTTGCTCAAAGCCTGCAATGATGCCCAAAGTAGAATTAAAGATAGTGCTCATAATTTCGATCACCAATTTTCAGTGGTCGAGAAATTATTATGTGCGGATGTCTAATATAATTTTATATTTGGAGACCAATCAGAATGAGTCAAATCAATAATATCGAGCGGCATCGAGCTGCTCATCTTGATTGATCTCCAAACTATGTTCGGCATCCACCCAGAATAATTTCTCTGCCATCATAAGTTCATAAGTTTGGCGTTCGGGGTTCGCCAGGGGCAAGGTTGGCTTTGATCATTGTAAGTTCATAAGGAATAAACTATGTACACTATT
Organism: Dendrobium catenatum; assembly: GCF_001605985.2. Lineage (NCBI taxonomy): Eukaryota > Viridiplantae > Streptophyta > Magnoliopsida > Asparagales > Orchidaceae > Dendrobium > Dendrobium catenatum. The sequence continues at coordinate 5,848,568 of NW_021318595.1, forward strand.
TGCGAAGAGAAAAATGGTCTCTCTCACACATTAGATTTTTCAAAAGTTTTTTTGGGTCTCTGGCAAAACTTACTATAAACCTTAGGCTTCGTTTGAGATGATTTTCTTATTATTTTGTAAAGTGGAAAAAAATAATGATCTAAAACTATCACAAACGGAGTCTTAAATAATAATACTTGTATGTAGCTCGGTCTTTTATTTTAATTTATTATATATATATATATATGTATTTGTAAATTTAATATAAAAAAAGAGTGACAAATGTGAATTTCTTCAGGAGTACTCTTAGGTTTCGTTTGGGACGGATTTTTTACTGTTTTCTAAAACAGAGTTTTAGTACAAAATTTTTTATTTTTGTACTAAAACTCCGTTTTAGAAAGCAATAAAAAAGCCGTCCCAAACGAAATCTTAGTTGATCTAAAGTTGGCTTAAGCTAAAAGATTTCAATTGTTAATCATCTAGCCTTTTTAAAATTCTAAGACTAAACTGAAATAATTTTTCAAGGAAATCTAAATACTCGCTAAATTAAAATAACTTCGAATAAATCTTTGCAATTGAGTGTTCTTCTAGAACACACCACTTCATTGTATCTCCAAATAGCAAGAATTGTCAGTTAGTCTAAATATTGTGACATTCAACACGTCATGATTGTTTTTGTAATAAATTTAGATGATGCATTATAAACTTTACTATAATCAAATCAACAATATATGAGCGTTACATATGAGTTACATAGTCTAGCTTGTAGCATTAATCCAAGTGATTTTCTTAAAAGTTGATGTAATTTCCATTAACTCTGTGAATGTGGTAGTAATAACTAATAACACAATATATAAGAACAAATATTGGCATGAAAGTGTCACGTTAGCACGAACTTTACTCGAGTGATATTTCTTTAAGGCTCTTATTGGGAGACTCCCGGGCTTTCTTCTCAAATGATTTTCTTATTAATTTCTCTTAAGAAGTTGTTATAGGAGATCCTTTAAGGTTTAACTCAAACCCTCCTAGCTTATTTTGGGAATTATTTCAATCCTCTCAATTATCATTCTTTTTTTCATCCAAAGTATTCTCATAAGACCATCAACCCTCTTTAAAACACCTCTTGCACCAATCCTTACAAGCTTTTATAATAAAATCTCATAATATTAGTTATAAATGATAAGATGTATATACATTGCATTCTATGCATGCACGGATGCACCATGCTAAATAATGAACCCATGAATGGTCATTCAATGAGATAACAATGATGTGTCACCTCTGCCCATCTAAAATCTAAAACTTTCACTTTATTATACAAGAAAAGGACCTTGGATTCCCTTCTATTTCATTAATGCTCTAAGATCACATAATAATCATTATTTTCTTGGACAACCAGTCCATTATCATTACATAACTATAAATCAAAGCACTGAGTTCGATTGTAAATATCTCATCACCTGATTATTCAAAATTTATTGATTCTAATCCAACTACTCACCAAGAAACTATTAAATATTCCTCAAGCACTCACCACTTCCACGTGTCGTGCAATGATTCTTCTTCACCTTTCATCTTAAGTATTCATTCGATCCAATGATGTTAGTGCCTTTAATAAATTGATTATTCTTAAAAATACAACAACAATGTTCATCTCATCTCTAACTAAATACCTAAGTGTCAATTTTACTTTTGATTTTCCATCCCACTTAATATAACTATATATATAAAATATGTTCTTTTTTCAAGCTAGACTATAATTTATGTGTTGCATCTCTCTCTCTCTCTCTCTCTCTCTCTTCTCAACCATTCCCAACATTCACAAGAAAGCTCTCCAAACATCATAGGGCCTCTCAAATGTATTTTATTTCCTATCATAATGAATGCTTTCTTCTCGCTTTGGTACTGGATGTAGGTCTACATAACAAATAACTATGTAATCTTATTTGTTTATATGTAATCCTATTTCTCTACCTCATCATAGAGTAATTAACTTTAGCATAATACTTTTTCTTTGTGTCTTTCTACAACCCTCAAATGTATAAAATTTTCTCATTTACTTAAAAAAAAAAGAAGATTATGCTATTCATAGACAATTTCAACAATCTCCTCACACATTTAATGATAATAATATAATATTAATATGAAGGGATAGGAATAATAAAAACTATCATTCACTAGATGGTACACTTACATTATAATGATAAGAGCCAAGTTTTTCATCATTGACTCACACCAAAAAAATATTTTAAACGGGTTAGGCCCTATATAAAATTTATACATAAAAAATCTCACATCTCCTATATGTCACTCTTATGTCTCTAAACTTCTTTGCATATTTGCATATCTGTAAAATTTTAATATATTATAAAAATAATAAAGTCTCCATATATCACTAAAAAATAACAATTATAAAATAAAATATGTATAGCTAAAATTAAATAAATAATTTCTAAACATAACAAGTGATTATAAAAAAATTCATAATTTAAAAGGTGTCATAAATGAGTAGTACATCGAGTACATATCTTTATATTCCTAAAGAATACATACCTTTATATTGACTCATTTGTTATTTAAAGAGAAATTTTATTAATCTTTTAAATCAAATAATAATTAAAAAACTCTAAATAAATCTTTTTAAATTGGAGTATACAAATTACCACCAGATTTTCACCATCAAGTATCTCATCTTTGTGAGCATCTACAAGATGATCTTCAATCGAATATAAGTTGTCTGATTTTGTGTTGATCAATTAGCAAAGTTTTGATATTTTTGTAATTTATACAATAATTAGAAATATCCATTTCACAAGTTATTTATGAAAAAGGAATGTTATGAAAGAGATAAAAAATTGATATAAAAAATAGTGGTATTTCTTCATCATTGTTTGACAATCATAAATTGGATCCACAAATATTCGCAAAATTATTTCTATAAATTTGGATTCATCATTTTCTTTGGATTTATGACATCTTGATATATAACATGGTATATTTTATTCCCATATCTAAGATATTATTTGCTACTATTAGCATCATAATATTATTGTTAGCTCTCAACTGGTCATTAATTACCGAATCCAACTTTTGTCCAAGATGGTTAAATAGATTGGCCTATTGGCAGGACCATCTAATGACTTTCTAAATCTTTTTCATCCATTATAAATAAGAATAATAAAATTTTAACATGATAATATAAAAGAATTTAAATATCCCTCATAAATTTATAAATAAATCATAATTTATCTTAATTAAATTATTTTGAACTAGTTGATTATGGAGAATTATAAAGCTTAAGCAACCACCTAAAGTTATATTTGATCGATCATTTTTTCGTGTTCATGGTTCTCTTGTGCTTGTCCTCTTTGGATTATATTTATGTATCATAATATATATGCCATTATTTTCTAATTCAAGCAAATGAATAAAGCATGGATTTATTCTATGTTGAACAACATAATATATAAATGAATTATTTGTGAAGTTGTGGAGCTTAATTAATGGCATATTAAGAAATGTCTTACGCATAATTAGTATATAATATTTATGGATCATTTTCTTAAGATTATTTTGTTGGTTTACATGTAATTGTAGTTAATCAATGAAAAATTATACTCTAAAAATAAATAATGCATAAATGAGATGATGAAACTTGCAATGTAAGAAATGATTTCTAGTACCAAATCATTAAAAAAATGATAATTAAGACCAATAGAAAAAAGGAAAAAAATATAGGGATCGACGGAGGAAAAGAATCAACTACATTACAATAAATATGCAAAAGGCTTGCAAATTAAATAAATGCATATGAAGGGATTTTTTTTTTCTTTTTAAAATCAATCTCAAGCTTATAAGGAACAAGAATACAATGAATAGAGAACAAAATGATAACTAAGTCATCAATAATTTGATTTATTTGTATGCCTTTATCTCTCTCCCTCTCTCTCTCTCTTTCTCCCCCTCCTTGCTCTTGCACTTACTATCACAGTATCACGCATTGGCTGCCCTCTTTTTCTTTGATAATCTTAGCTCTACTATTTTTATATTCCTTAGGCGCACTTCACTTTCACTTAGGGGTGTCAATATTTGACACAACACGAAAACCCGACCGGAAATTTCAGGTTTGACCCGACCCAATTTCAAAACGGGTCGGGTTTGGGTTCCCGAAATCGACCCGTTTGAAAACGGGTCGGGTTCGAGTTGACCCAATGGGTTGCCGGGTCAACCCACGAACTCGTTTAAAATCAACTGCCCGCACTGCCCAGTCTACCCGCGACGCTGCCTCGCCTGCCCGCAAAGCACCAGCGCTATTTATGCAAGCTTTAGTTCATTACCCTAATTTTTCCTTATTTCACACAAAACCTCAATTAAATCATTATTAAATGTTATCTTTAGTTGCAATTTACTAAGTAAAACACAATTTCCTAAATTTTTTAAGATTAGTAGTTATAGGCATCACTATGATGTAGTCATCTACAACATTTATAATCATCATAACATATATTTATCATTATAACTAGGAGTCGTAGAGTCCTATCATCAATAACAAACAATGTGCCACACAACTACTAGCATTTTTTTATGTTTATATTTGTTTTACATTTCTCCATTACCATTTATCATAAAGGGAAAAATTACTCTGTGCGTACCCAAACAACATCTGGAGACCAACCAAAATGCGCCACGTCACTTTTTTGCTCGATACCACTCGGTACAGGGTAACGTGGTTCATTATGGTTGATCTCCCGACCGTCCAATATCCGCACATTATGCCTAAAAAAGTTTGACAAATGAAGAAAATAAGGCTGAGGTAAAAGTGTCCTCAAAATTTTCACCAGAATTCAAGGAGTTGCTTGCTTTATCTTGCAAGCTTGACATTTACCATGTGCTGGTGGCGCAATGTCAAATCTGTCTCTCTTGCTATGTGCCTACCCAAATGTTCTCAAACAAAGCATTCAGAGCCAAAAATGGCAATCAATGGAAAAAACATATTAAATGAAAATTTAAATATTATGCCTACAAACGTAGAAAATCAGTTACAGGCACTGTCTGCCATTACTATATTTATTTCCTCAAATAAAACTTCCTTTTTTTTCTTTTCTATTTTAAAGACTGTTTTCAATGAGAGCTTTGCTAAACAAATTTATATAAAGTTATTTATGATCATCAAAATAGGAAGAGCGACACGCACTTTTGCTTGGAAATATATTTTATTTTATTTTTTTTGGAGTGTTCAATATTTGTATTTCAAGAAGGGCTCAATGGTTACTTTTAGGGTTTGTTTAGGATGGTTGCAATATTTTATAAAGATAATTAATGTGAAATTATTTTGAGAAAAATAAATTAGGTTATGCTTGGAACGACTTTTTACTATTTTATAAAGGCTTCACTTGGTACGACTTTCTTACTACTTCTTAAAGCAATTTGTAGTTATACTAAAAAGTTACTTTAAGAAGCAGTAAGAAAGTTATCCCAAACGAAGCTAAAATTTTTGTAGAAAAGATGATTTTTCAAAGCTGTTGTATAAAGTCGCTTCTTCGAACTTTTTTTTTTTGAAACAACTAAAAATTAATAATTAAATAAAAATTGTGGTTGCAGTCTAAAAAACAAATTACTAAGAAAATTTTTCCAAACAAAGCCTTGGTTGCTTTAGTTGCAAAAAATAATTATTCACTGTTGAAAATTTTTAAAAAGTAATAAAATAGCCAAATAAAATACTGCTAACCCTACATAATAAATAAATTTTAAAGTCAATGATTTTTTAATTACTCCTTGAAAGAAAAAAAAATCATTTAAAAAAGGTTTCAAGGTGTTTGTGCCGCTAATAAAATTCATATTTATTTCTATTTGTAGCTAATCAAATAGCAAAATATAATATATTTACTATTTTTTAAAAAAATTAATTTCAAGTTACCAAATGTGCCCTAAGCTAAGATTTTTTAGACAAAGCAAATGGCATGAAATACAAAGCACTCACTCACCTTATATATCCAACACCTACAGCTAAAAAAGGAAGAACACATGCATTTATACATATGAAAATGGCTTTGCTTTATTTGAGCAGATTATTTAAAATGAGGAGATAATTTTTGTTTTTTTTGTTTCAAAAAATATTGTAAATAAAATCAAGCTTAATTTTAGGCTTCATTTGGAATAGCCTTTTTATGGCTTCTTAAAAGGATTTTTTAGTACAAAAATTTTAGTAGGAAGAAAGCTGTCTCAAATGAAACCTTAATTTTCATATTAATTTTTTATAGAAGTGAAGCTTTAGCTAGGGCTGTCAAAATCGGGTCACAGGTCAAGTTCAAGTCCAACCAGGAACTTGCCCGACATTGTTCGACTCTACCCAAACTCGACCCATTTTTTTTTTTAAATGGGTAGTTTTTTGGACTTGAACCCGACCCACTTCGGGTTCGGGTCAACTCGAACCTGACCCGCTTCGGGTATGTTTTACTAATTTTTGTATTTAATTTGATTTATTTAAATTTAAATCAAATTAATGTAATATTTACTTCATTCAATTTAAAATAAATCAAGCTTAATTCAATTTGAGCAACATAGTTTATTATTTTTTTGGAAATAACATTTTATTATTTCATAACAATCTTTTAAAACCCTCCTAAATTAATTAAAAATGAGTCAAATCGGGTTAATTTAGGATTTTTAGGTCAACCCGAGCTCGACTCAATTTTACAAACGGGTCGAAATCCCAAACTCTAACCCGATCCGGTTCGGGTTCGGGTTGAGCTAAACCCAAAATTTTTTAGATCAAATTTTAAATCGTGTCAAATATTGACACTCATAACTTTAGGTGTCTGAATATTACATTGCCTCCAACACAAAGAAGTCATGATTCCATGTAAAAGTGGTGGTGTGGTATTTAGTCATTGGTCTTATTCATCATTACAATAATCAGAAAGACATGAGAACAGGAGGCTGCAATTGTTGACAATTTCACTTCTTTTGAAAGCAAATCATTCCAAAAGAATTTGTGTCTTGAGAAGAAGGCTATATATTTATGCTTGTATAAATCATAATGATTCATCAAAGTTCTTAAAAGAAGGCACAAAGGCATGATTTGATATGTTTTATTATGATGTATTAATTAAATAATTTTAATTGTTATAAAATAATTATGAATAATATTATTAGAAAATAAAGTGTTATTTTAGTTTGAAAATTGTAATTATCTTTGATTTATTGTACAAGTGAGTAAGGTTATATGTGAGGATATAATTTTTAAATCAATGTTGAGTAATTAAAATAAAGAAATGTCTTAAGTTTTTAAGTGCTAAAAATATGTGGTGATGAGAATTAATAAATATATCCTACTTTGTATAAGGATTTACACACTTATAAATACAACAATGACAACAAGTTTTTATCCTACTAAAATGCATGTGGGGTCGGCTACATGAATCATTTTTTTTCCATTATGTCCTATTAAGGGTCAAATTTTCATCTAAATTTAATAAAGAAATGTCATTTCTAATATTTTCTAGCCAAGCCTTTTTAGATCTACCTCTACCTTTCTTATCATAAGTCAAATCTAACACTATACTTTCCTAATTGGAAGACCGCCGTTTTATATGATCAAACCATCTAAGGCAACTCTATCTAATCTTATCTTCTATTGGAGCTACTCCAACCTTTTCCCGTATATGCTCATTTTGTATCCAGACTTTAAGACTAAAGCCACTCATCCACTAGAGCATCCTCATCTCTACAACACTTAGTTACTTAATATTATGATTCTCTTTTAATGGCCAACATTCTGCGCCATAAAGCATTACAGGTCTCTCTACGATCTTATAGTATTTTTCCATAAGTTTGATAGACTTTTCTATCACATAACAAGCCCGATGCATTCCTCCACTTATACCATCCAACTTGAATTCTACTAATAATATTCACATCTATTTCACCCTCACTCTGAACAATAGACCCAAGATATCTAAAATGTGTGCTCTTATTAATGACATGATCACCCAAAGTCACAATCCCCCTACTATATATATTATTACTAAAATTACACTTAATATATTCAGTTTTAGATCTACTCAAATGAAAGCCTTTAGACTCTAAGGTTGACCTCCATAATACATGTTTACCTTCAACTTCCTCTCTACTCTTATTAACAAGAAGAATATCATCAGCAAAAAACATACACTATGGTATAATCTCTTGCAAATGTCTAGTGAGAACATCCATGACTAAAGGAAAAAGATACGGGCTTAAGGTTGATCCTTGATGTAATCCAAGTAAAATAGAAAAAAGTACTTAGTCAAAACGCCTTGTGTTTGAACACAAGTAACAGCTCCTGCATACATATCCTTAATTACTTGAACATAAGCATTATTAACCCTTTCTTATGTAGAACTCTCCATAGAACTTCTCTTAGAACTTTATTGTATGCTTTCTCTAAATAAGTAAAAATCATATATAGATACTCCTTATTCTCTCTATACTTCTCCATCAAATTTCTCAATAAATGTATAGTTTCCATAGTAGACATACATGGCATGAATCCAATTTGATTTTGAGAAACATTAGTGTCACGCTGCAACTTATGCTCCATAACTATCTCCCATACTTTTAAAGTATGACACATTAAATTAATTCCTCGATCTATAATTTGCACAATCTTGTGCATCGCTTTTATTAATGAGAATCAACACACTCATTCTCCCGTCATCTAGCATCTTTTTAGTCTTCAAATAATATTAAAATGTTTAGTAAACCAAAAAATTCCTTCATCTCCTAAGTATTTTCACACATCTATTGGAATATCATCATATCCAACAACTTTTCCACTCTTCATTTTAATCTACAAATTATAAATAATGAGATAAATATACATAGATTTATACGGTTGTTTTTTTATGTGAAAAGTCAGAAGAGAGACAAAAAAAACTTAGGACATTGCCCACTTATAACAAATTTATTTATCTCTATTTGGGATTACAAAGGTCTATCTTTTGTTTTGTAACTAAGGAAAATGGTAATAAAATGCAAGTATTTTACTAACTGGAGATTATTTTCGTAGGTAATGATGTCGATGAATGATGATGGGCATCCATCAGTGACGAAGGGAGAATACTAGCATCGAGAGTTAGACCCTGTATGGTGGATTTCATTCAATGAAAAAGGCAATGAGTAGTGTCAACGATGGAGCATTAGTTGATGATGAAAAGCATTTGCTGGCGTCTATTGTAGAATGTTTGTTTGTAGATATTGGTCTCCAGATATCAATAGAGATAAACATTTAGAACTATAATTTTTTTATTTAATTCTTTATCCCTTGTTGTCTAGAATTTAAAAATCAGGAGAATTATATCCTACATATTGATTTCAAAGTAAGTAATTAATTAATCTGGTTCTTATTTTGAATTATCACATAATATTTATTAATCTTATAAAAAATGAACGCATTATATCATGCTCTTAGTTGATTGAGAAGTGAGAAAAATTTCATGGCACAATCTCTCTCTAGATATCAATAGAGATCTACCATCAATGTCACGAATCAAGATTTTCTCCATTGGTTACAATCATAATATTACACAAATTTTGAATATTATTAAGATTTTTAATGCAAAAGTTTTTTTTTAAAAAATATTCTTCCATTTTTTTTATTTAATCAAAACTACCAAAATCATCTTAAGACCCTTCACGATTTTTCCATATTTAAAGCAGACTTTATGAGCCCTATTTCCTCATCCCCATTGGATGGCTTTGGGCAAAAAAGAAAATAGACCCCTTTTTGAGGAAAAATTATTAGGTGTGAAGTGAGCACCGTCCGCACAAGCACCGAGTATCTAGCGGTACCCAACGGTACCGTGTGCGGGTACTGCTAGGTACTCAATACTTGTGCGGATGGTTCTCCCCATCCTCACTCCGCACCTAATAATCTTTCCTTGTTGAGGTAAGAAATATTCAATGGCTCGCTCATATCATAAAATTTCTATCTCTAATATGAATTTATTTAAGCCAAGATGTGTGTGTCGCAGGACAATGGGCCAAAGAAGGTTGTTCGACAACATGGTGTGGACCATCATTAATGACACTTTGGTGGTGTTTTATAAGAAAGTTTTATTTTCTTGGATATATGGTGGTTTTAGTACTTGTAAAGTCATGGAAATTTTTGATATTAGGATATACTGGTAAAAGAAATATCGGTATGAATTTCAAAGTCTTTTGATCTTCTTTGAGATGAGTATGATATTAGTTATGCTTATATTTCACTCATCTTAATGTATTTCTAGCAATTTTAAAAATCTTCATAGCAACTTTTCACACAATGTTCTCCCTCGTGGAGGGCGAATTATTACGTCCGGTGATCGGACATCCAATCTAGACGTGCCACATCACGGCCCTAGTGTATTTGGGAGACGTGGCGCGCATGGATTGGTGTCCGGACGAATCCGAACACCGGACGTAATAATTTGCCCTCGTGGAGCCATCCTATAAGCTATCTAGTCAATTTTTTTTACTCAAGAAAACTTGGCAATAAGACACCACAAGAAGCTTCCCTTCTCAATAAATTCTTCTAGGAGGCCTCTCTTTTTAGCTTATCGTGCTTCTTGTGCTAATTAAGTTTGTCATCTCCTTCTTAGTTGCTCTTGTGCTTGTTGTTAAGTTGATTAAATTGTAGTCATGAGTGAGCAATGATAGATTCATGTACAATGATATTTGACTTAATCTAATAGTTTAAATTAACAAATGTTCTATTGGCGTTCGACATGGCCATGAAATGTAAGGGACATGAGCTATGAACTCAATAGGAAAACTCACAATAATTTTAAACCTATACGAGGGCTTTTTTGTTCCTTACTAACAATACCCCATCAACCCTCATATAACTCTCTCTCTCTCTCTCAATTGATAAATTTTAGAACAATTTTTTTTTATTATTATTTTTTTATAAATTTTAGAACAATGTGAGAATCTATTGATGATTATCCAAATAGAAATGTATTGTCAAATAGAAGATTTAATGCTTGGATAATCCGGGGAAAAACAGAAAGCATATATTGTATTTTTCTATCACTAAGAGATTATAATGATTAGGCACAATTTTAATATTTTATCGTCACCAATTGGTCAATTAACAACATGTATGAATTACATTAATTATGAAAAAGGTACACAAAAAAAATTTAGGAGTAATGAAAATTGCAAGGAATCTTTGTCATTTTATCACATAAATATTCTAATTCACAAGAGCAATCTAATGTTGCAAATGATTTATAATTTTGTTGACTATAGAGGTCACAAAGGTTTCAAAAAGTTTTGATCATCAAATTTTTATAATGAATTGCGAGTAAATTGGAGCATCTTCTGGCAATCTAAGGATTTATTTAGAGACATGGATTTCTTCCAAGGAGAGGAACCTAAAAATGATTGTAGCCAGTGAGTTGGGGAAAAGTAGAGGGTCGCTAGTGCCCTTCCTAATCAACCTATTTGCATAGATCGCATGAAAGTTGGATCAACGATACGAGAAGAGACAATTGGCTATTAGACTAAGCTAAAGTAGACAAATGATGGGTATAGAGGTAATTATGCTCTAAATTACACACTTTTGATCTTGCAAGATTTACCTTGTCAAAATGCAGTTTTTTTACTATAAATTTGTTAAAAACAAAGTTCAAATGACTTTTGAAATAATTTCATCCCAAAAATTACTTGAAAATTTGTGCTAAATTAAATTATCTCTATAAATGATATAAAGAGTATAATACAATAGAAGGTTATCTAAAAGACATAATATATATTTTATAAAAATTGGGATTAAAAATACAATCATTAGATTATTAGATAAAATCAGAATTGGAAGATTAAAAAGGAGAAGATATTTAATTACCTAAGATAAAATGAACATAAAACATTCAAAATCATGAAATGCAAAGAATAGGTATAACACCTTAGACAATACTTAATACAAATATATAAATAATGTGGATTCAACCAATTAAGGAGACTTTCTTCAATGTCTATGGGGCATTCTCTCTCCATTGGTTGCTTTCATGATTAAAGAATGTATCAAACTCATCTAAGCATTCATTCCACTTTTTGACAAAAATGGATATTGACCACATCCAAACTATAATAATGTAAATTTATGGTCATGCAGGCCTCTTCTACTCTTTTCATCATTTGGGTCTTTCTTTTGTTTTGTATTTTGATGATGAAGCATCCTTCTTAGTGATAAAATAATTAAGTAAGCTCTATCTTCTTCTCCTTTCATCTTCATGCTTTCATACCATAAAAAATAAAAAAATGTCTGATTTTTAATGTGATTTTTTTTTTGGTTTGATCATAACTAATAAGGTCTAGAAAAGTTAAATTTTACAGTATTGAACAATGGTCAACACTACTCTATTAGAGCTATAATTTAATAAAAAAAAATTAAGTCTTTGTTTGGGATAGTTTTTAACCACTGCTATTTCGTAATTTTAAAATGAAATTTGTATTAAAAAGCTGTCGCAGAAAATAGTAAGAAAGTTGTCCCAAATAAATCCTAATGCTTCATTTGGGATGGCCTTTTTACTGCTTATTATAGTAACTTTCTAGTAAAAAAATTAAAATTTTGTACTAAAAAATTACTTTAAGAAATAGTAATAAAACCGTCCCAAATAAAACCTAAGTTTTTAAGGAAAATTTATTTTTTTAAGGCACAACAATATTGTCTTACTATCATTCTTTCAACATCAAAATCTTTAGATTCTTCTATGAAAACATAAAGTGTTATAAGTCTTACACATCCATCTATGTCATCTACTGACCATGAACAAATATGTGTGGGTAAGAGAGAGAGAGTGAGAGAGAGAGAGAGAGAGAGAGAGAGAGAGAGAGAGAGAACGTCAAGAGTTTAGAGCATTAGCTTAGTTTCTTATATCGTGACCTTGAGGTTATGGTAGTTCTATATATAATTTATATAATGATGAGAAGACAGCATAATAGAAGATTAAGCTCATTAAAGTTCAAAAATAGGAATCTATTTTTTCTTATGAGAAAAAATTGTCTTTTCTATTTATATTTTCATGTATTATATATTTGAGGGATTGTATCATTTATTTATAGTTTTTTTTTTTTGAGAAATTATAGATATATCATTGATTTATTATATGTTTATATATCTAATGCTTAAATTTTTATATTTATTTATATATCATTCAAAATTTTTAAATCACATAAAATATCACTAACATTAACTCATCTAAAATAAAATGCATATTTTATGCAAATATTTTCATATGATTTAGATATTTAGACGATATAAAAATATATATTCATAAATTAAAAATTAGATATATAAATAAATAAGAATTTTGCTCTATGCACACAATTCCCTCTTTATTGTTTTCATTCTGATATAACTCTATCAAAATTATTTGCTAAAATGGTATTTATTTATGGATTTAAATTTATAAAATCAGTCACTGTATAATCTCAGAAATAAGGCTTTTTATTAACCCATTTTCTAAATTTGGATTGATAGGATCTTTATACACTAATTCTCCTCTTATTATTCAGAACAAAATTGAAAGAGCAAAAAAGATAGAGATTTGGCACAATTTAAAGTTTAATTCATTTATATTCTCCCTCAAATAAATTACACTAATAAAATTCTATTATTATTATTACAAAAGATATTTTTTTAAATACTAAAAACATTAAGCTTGTCAAATAAATATATTTTTTCTTCTTCTAATCTCAAACTTTGTGAGATTAAGCTAATACCATATTATAAAAGCATACTATCTAATGCTCATTCATAATAATTTATTAATGTTATCATATGGAGTTATAGACATAATATTAAATTTTATAAATGATTAATATTAAATATTTAATTTTTATTTTATTTTTTATTAAAGATATCATTTGATGAAATATAACATCATATACATAAATTTCACAAATAAAATTTAACAATAACAAAATAAAAGTAAATACTCTCTCTCATAAGTGTATGCTTGCAATGTATACGAATGTATAATATTTGTTAGGGAGCTAATTTTATTGTAAAATTCTTATGATATTTGACATTTGTACTATAGGCATACAAAAATATTTAGAAGTGCGTATACTGCACTAATTATTTTGTGCGGAACTTGAACGCCGTCTGGAGAACAATAAGAATACTTCACGTCAACCCTTTGGTCGGTACTATGACTCAGTACTATTCGGTACCACTAACGTGATACATTTTTAGTTAGTCTCCAAACGATATTCTATATCCTTATAATTTCTCCCAGCAATGATCTGATTACACTTCAAATAACTCAACACTCTTTGCATAAAACGAACATTAAAAAAAAAATCATTATTAATTATCTAACTAGGTTTTTAAATTAAAAAGAAAATTCTCTTTGGAAGTAAATTTCCAGGTCTTCTTCGCAGCGGCAGGGCAGCTTTGTCTTGACATTGTAGCTCTACGATTAGAGGTTTATGATAGGGTTTTAAGAGGCTTAATAAAAGGCATGGAGGGATGAGGAAATAAGGGAAAAGCCAAAGTCGTGGTCTTTCTTTCTCCTAACACAGATCCCTAAGGATTTCAGGAGTGGCGTAGCAGTAGTAGTATCAATGTTTCAATGCTCTGTAGTTTGGTAGATAAAGCTCATTCTTTTTGCGTTGTTTAAGGGCCCGTCCTTGAGCTCTCTCCCAACTTCTTTTGCTTTCCATTCTCCCCCTGAAACAGTTCAAGGCATTGAGTTTCTTGAGAACACAGAAACCCAGGCTTCAATAAAGATGGTGAAGTAGCGTGTAGGATGTATGATGAAATTTAGTACTCTCCAATGATTGAGCTCCCCTGAGTTTAGTTTGTGTGTGAGAAAGATGAAGTCCATGAACAATACCAACTGGTTGGGCTTCTCTCTCTCCCCTCAGCTGGGAATGGAAGTTGCTCAAGATCCCCTTAAGCAGACAAATCTTCAAGCTACTCATCAATCTTCACCGGCTAACGCTTCCTCTTTTGTTCCAAGCAACTTTCTTCTTTCTTATCCCCATTTCAGCAGCTCTGGCATTTGCTATGGAGCTGATGGAGAGAATGTAGGGTTTTACTCTCAGCTTTCATCAGTCATGCCAGTTAAGTCTGATGGTTCTCTCTGCATTATGGAAGCCTTCAGCAGATCACAAGAAGGTCAGCCTCTCTTTCTCTCTCTTTCTCATATGTTGATCTTCTTCTACTTCTCTTCCATTCTAAATTTGCCTTCTCCTTTTCCTTTCTTTTACTCATTTTGGTGAAGGAATGGTGCCATCTCCATCCCCAAAACTGGAAGACTTCCTGGGCTGTGGTCCTAACATGGGGACCCATCCGTTTAGCAACAGTGACAGGGGAGCAATGGCTCTAAGCTTGGACAGTATGTATTATGGACAAAACATAGAGCACGAGAGCAATGAAAACCATTCTCTTGAGCTCTTTCAACAACCTTTCAGGCACCAAAACTACTTTCAGCCATTGCATGAGATGTATCAGGGTTCATTGGTCGGAGATCAAATGTCCGATTGTAGATTCCAAAGCAATGAAGGAGTTAGTGATGAAAGAGAGATGGGTTTTAGCTCTCTTGGATTACTGAGGCATGGTGATCTCAAGCCCTTGAGCTTATCCATGAGCCCTGGATCTCAATCTAGCTGTATAACTGCTCCACAGCAGCAGATCACTTCTGCTTCAGAAAATGAGCAGTTGGCTTTGGAGCATTCAAAGAAGAGAGCAAATGGAAAAGGAGCTGAGAAGCAGCCAGTTCACAGGAAGTCCATTGATACATTTGGCCAGAGAACTTCTCAATACAGAGGAGTTACAAGGTATTTTATTCTATCTTCATCTTACTTTGAGCATGCAAAATTCTTTTTTTTCTTTAAGATATTTAATGTGTTGTTTTATGTGATGATGAAGGCATAGATGGACAGGTAGATATGAAGCTCACCTTTGGGATAACAGTTGCAAGAAGGAAGGGCAGACAAGGAAGGGAAGACAAGGTTGGTTAAGAAAAATCTTTGTTTGAAGCTTTGTGGTCTTTTTTTTTTTTTATTTCCCTTTATAAAGTTTGTTAATATTTTATCTAACTTTGGTTCCTTGTCATGTTCTTTCCTTGGGGTACCATGAAACAAAAAACTTCAACAATAGTTTATTTGGGTATGCCTCTACTTTCTTTACCAAAAATATGCGCCTTTCTTTTCTATTTGAGATTTTCATGACTTGTTCATTAAACTTCCTCCTCAATGCTCAAACTCCTATTCTTTGCATTTTGTAAACTTTAGGGGGTTATGATTTGGAAGAGAAAGCTGCTAGGGCCTATGACTTGGCTGCATTAAAGTATTGGGGACTTGCCACCCACATCAATTTCTCTGTAAGAATTATTTTCTTTCTGGTTTTCAGTAATGATTTCCTGTATATGTAACTATGTGTATTTGTTTCATGTAGCTGGAGGATTACCAGGAGGAGCTTGTACAAATGAAGAACATGAGTAGGCAGGAATATGTTGCACACTTAAGAAGGTGAACACAACTTTCTTCATCACATAAATCATCCATGTTTAATAATGTTTTTAACTTCTCAAACCATTCTTGCTTGCAGGAAAAGCAGTGGATTTTCTAGAGGGGCTTCTATATATCGCGGAGTCACTAGGTCTTTTCTTGCTTTATATCCTTTTTTTAGTCATAGAAAACCATTTATTTCTTCATTTTGATTACTCATATAAGTTTCATCATGCCATCATTTAGGCATCACCAACATGGAAGATGGCAAGCTCGCATTGGGAGAGTCTCAGGAAACAAAGATCTTTACCTTGGAACCTTTGGTTAGCTCCTCTAATTCTTTTTACAATACATTCCATTTAATTTTCTCAAATGCTTGATGCTATTTTGTTTCTGGCTTATTCTCAAAATTTGTCAATGTACCTTACCTGTCATTCAAAAAGAACATTCAGAATAAGCCATTTCAGACTAACAACTGCTTTTTCATAATTCTTTAATTATCTCTCAACAGTACATCTCCTTTTTATAAGGCTGATTCTTCTGTGGCTACAAAACTCTTGTTTGACTAATCCACCATGTCCATATTACCAGATCTTGCTGACTTAAAGTAAATTATAATCCCAGGTACACAAGAAGAAGCAGCTGAAGCTTATGACATTGCTGCAATCAAATTTCGCGGAACGAATGCTGTAACAAATTTCATCATGTCAAGATATGATGTTGATAAGATCATGGCAAGTAGCACTCTATTGTCCGGCGAACTTGCTCGAAGAAATGGAGTTATCGAAATTATCGACAATGTAGCATTGACAGATCAACACAACAGTAGAGAACTTGATTCTACTGAAGACAACACCAGTGCATCTGATTGGAGAATGACACTCTACCAGTCACCACAGCAAGCTCCAGCAAACTCAGAACCACTGGATCACCAATCTATATCAGCTAATGGCAATCATCAGAACAGTTCATTCTTGGCAAATTTCCATGGGTTTTTTGGAATGGAAAGTTGGAGTTCAGAAGAGCAAGGCATGGAGAATAATCCCAACAGAATGAATACTGTATCTTTGGCGACTGGTGACTCGAGCAGCTCAAGGGAACGAAGCACAAGCTATGGTGTTCTTCCTATGGCCTCGATGCCGCCTCTGTCGACCAAGTTTGTCGGTCCTACAACGCAACTGATTTCCTGGGGGCCGACATCGAACCAGCTTAGGAGTTCAGTTCCTATGGCTCAAACGCCTGTTTATGCTGCATGGAATGATGCTTGAATCTTTTTTCTTATGTTGAGAGCAGGCCAAATATGATATGAAGTAAAGGAGAAGGTGAAAAAGAGAAAGTAGGAGATAGGTTTGTGTATTGTGGGGAAAAAGACTGGAGGAATCAGGCCTCTTCCACCTTTTCTCCAGTGGTTTCAAATTTTGGTAGTTCTGCTTTTGTGCCATGTGGGGAAATGATGTTGCAAAGTGGGGGCCTGTGGGTTAAGAGGCAAGAGGATATATTTAGTTCCTTTTTTTATGTTTGTTGTTATTTCTTGCCAAGTTTTCCTCTTTAATGCTTAGTTATTCTTAGAGCAGATTGATTAGTTTCAATTGAACTTTAACTTCTGATTTGTTGATCTTTAGAGAACAATTTAAAAATTTTGTTCTCTTGTTTGAGAATGTTTTTCTTTGTTGTTGCAGAATTTTGTGGATAATTTTATAGAGCACTTAGTTTGTATTTAAATGTAAGAGTATGGAGATAAACAAAGAGCTCAGCATCAAGCCATCAGCATAACTATTTTAGATGAAGCCTAGATAAAAAGCCATAGTAGATTCATGCAAGAAAGACTTGTTATTCAAAATGAAGTATTTAATTTATTTAAAGATGAGGGAAAATTCTTCTTGACAAAAAGGCAAAATTGTTAATATTGATTGAGCTGTAAGAAAGAGCATTTTTATGACTATCTTAATAAAATTAAAAATTTTTGCAATCTTTTTGTTTATTAGTAATTCTCAATTTATCCATAGAAAATATATCATAAAAATCAATTGCCTCTTCAGCATATTCTATAGAAGAAATTTTTGGATGGTCTCTACTGGTAGAAGTTTAAGTTTGTTTCAAGTAAAATTCTCAAAAAGTAGATTAAATTTAAGAAAATATATTATTCAGGGATTTCATGTTTTTTATGAGGATTTTATGATTTGATTCTAGATTTTTAATAAATATTTGTTAAATTGAATTTGGATTTTTTTTTTTTTTTGCAACTTTGAAACCAATACAATTCCTATACTTTTATAGATGTTGATGGAGCTAACTTTTAACATTTTTGCATAAAATTTGTTGTTTTATTCATATCATTTACTTAGTTATTTTGTGGAATTTGATTTTTTTTTTGGATAAAATCCACTTATAGAAACCTAAGCATTAATGCAAAGCAATGTTACAAGTCAATGAATTCAAAGCCCTATAAAAATACATCATTTACAACAAAATTTATGAGCCTTTGATTCAATATAAATACAATAATCAAGTAAAAGAAAAGACAACAAATTAATCAAAAGCCAGGACCACATAGAGAGTCATTCATGAGCTGGTATCAGGAAAAAGCTAGTGCTAACACTTGCAAAGATCCAACAAAACATCAATCTGGAAGGAAGAAACATGTAAATGAAAATGTTGAAGGCAAATAGACCACCCAACCAACCAACAGAGGCAGAACCAATCAACCACCACAAGAGAAAGTACCACCTGACCCCCAACCCAACACCATAGTCTTTCTCAAACCCAAACAATGTAGTCGAAAGCCAACCACAACCCACAACCTAGCCTTCAACCCAAAACACCCAAAGCCAATCCAACAAAGCCTAACAGGCACACCCAAAGCCAAACAAAACCACAAAGCTCAACACCAAAAAAATCACAATAACCAAGGGAAAAACATCAACCAAGGGGAGGGCCAACAGCAAAAGAAAAAAACAAAAACAACAATAATGACTTCTTTTTATATTTCCACATACGGTGTTTGCCACTCCCATGGGAAAAAGCTTTTTCAACTATGCGACCCACATTCAAATTATACCTCACATGAAGCTCATCCTCATGCCGATCCAAGTCCTCCTCATCACCCTCGCAAGGGGAGGAAAAGTACACATCAAGCCAATTAGATTGGTCTACAAAAGAATCCACCACGTTCAATGCCAATTGAACTTTCAAACCATCATTAGAAATAAGAGAAACTAAAACATCAATAAGTGGCACACTCTCATCTGCATCCATAACATTAGGAGACAAAATCAGATCCAAAGAACAATGGAGATTTATCAGAAGCAACAACCACTCCACTAGGAGTCATTCAAAACCACCATGTTAACATAACAAATCCCCATGTTCACCACTTTCAACTTATCATGAGACAAACCAATAACAATTTCCTTTGAATCCTTCTCAACAGCAGCAACAGGTGAAGCAACATGTGGTAGAGCTAAATTGTCATCAACTGTCATGTTAACATCACACAATCTCATATTCACCACATCCACATTCTCATGACAAGATTATGAAACAAGTTCATGATGGACCTTCTCAACAACAACAGAAGAATCAACAAGTTTAAAATTACAACCATCCATTATTAACATCCTCCTTATTTATATCCTCACTAGCCTCTTGGATGGAACACGCCAAATCCACCAAAGGAGAACCACAAAGAGTTACAATATTGTTAATAACAGGAGAAGGAGAAGCAATTCCAACCAAATTTAGAAATAACATAGCCAATATTCTCCAAAACCGGAATAACCACAGGAGGAACAACAGGGGTCATGCTCCACCAAAAGATCTGCTTCACTAGAGATCAAAAGCACATTATCCAAATGGCTCGCACTAGAAACATCATCATTATTCTGCAAAGCTAAACCATATAACCATTAGCTTGCCTAGTATTATGCTCATAAATAGAAGGCATAACACCCACATTACCCGAGAGAGTATTAACATAGGGAATATTAAGAATATGGGGGTTTAAGATGCTACAACCCAACTTTGATTGTCCAAGCGATTTGCAGGGAGAATAATAGGAAGGGAAATCCTCCATAAGCACAAACTGGACATAACCCATGTTTTTGGGACCAACCCACACCTGATCTGGAAATTATTTGGTGACTCTAACTATACCAAAACATGGGCAACCGACAACCGAGTACCACACAAAGTGGCATTATCCGTTTTAAGAGGCCAGCCAAATAGGGAACCAAGGCCATGAAGGATTCATGGAGAGAAGAGGGGCGGTCTAAGGTTGGGAAATGAGACCCAAATCAAAATGATGGGGGATTCTACTTCAATATCAAATGTAGGAGATCATTTGAGCACTTTCATTAAGCAATTGTTCACAAAATAAGAACGATGAGAAAACACTCAACAATAATCTAAATTATTAAGTAGCTTAATCAACACATACTTCAGATTAAGAATAGTAACCGAGACTTCACCATTAAGCTTGAGATTAAAGAAGAATTTTCGAATATCATCGATAGAGTGTCTACCCGAAGAGAATTTTTCCACCAAGGTGAACTTCAAAGGGCCAGCAAGCCCTAAAATTTCATTTTTAGAAATCCACAACGATGGCAACCCATAATGAGAAGTGATTTTGAGGTCTGGAAAAATCAAAGAAGGTGAACCACCAAATAAAGTATCTCTAAAGAAATGATAGGAGTTCTTCCCATTCAAAAAGCTGGGATCAATGAGGCAGTTAACAACCATATACCAAAATAGCCGACGGAAAACCGAAAGGGAAAAACTGAAACAATAGAAAAAGCCATAAAAGAAAGGAAAAAAGAAACTTGCCTGAATCCAAATCTAGCGTCGGAGAGGCCAGGAAAAGAGTGCAGCGGAGGAGATCGACTAGGATGGAAGAAACTCTAGCAGAGCAAAAGCCATCGCATATTTTTCTGGGTCCAAATATTGAGGCACAATGTATAATTATGGATTATGATTGTGTTAATCAACGGGGTTGTGTTAGGTTTTGGCGGAGACTAATTATGTTGATCAATTATGTTGCACTATTGACTCAAACATTAATTCTATCGATCGAGCTTAATGAGGAACGCGTTTGGGGGTCAAAGCGTTGTGGAGCTATACATTGTTGAAGCACCGTGGCATTGCAATTTAACTCCAAAGCGTTGTGGATCCCCTCTAAGATAGAGAATACAATGTCGCAACAATATGAACTCAATTATATAACATTGTAGTTCAACACCACAGTGATGCGAGCTGCGAGACAGAATTCAACCCCGAGATGTTGTGGGTACAATGCCACAGTGTGCGGGTTAGGTAGAGCTGTTGTTCTTCCTCATCCTTTATTTTTTCACTTGAAGGGTTGTGCCCTTTGAAGTATTTAAGTGTGTTTCTTTGTATGTTATAAGTGTTGAACAATGTGAGAAGACAAGAGAGACAAGGAGAGAGTGTGAGAAGATAAATTTGTACAATTTCTCCCATATTTGTTGTGGATTTCTTAGTGTGGTGTGACTTCATAGTTTTTATTTTTTATTTTTTATTTTTTTCACGTTAAATATTGATTTTCTTATCTTCTATTTTTTATTTCTTGTTTGTTTTGCTCTTGCTTTACTTTCCTACGGGTTGTAAAGTTGACTAAAACCTCAAATCCATTGGTTGAGCACGACAATGAGCTTCTACGGGTCGCAGGGGGCAGCGCGCCCCATGCTTGGGTTTTGGGTTCTAAAACAGAACTTCAGAATATTTTGAAATGCATGATAATGTATATGTAATATACAATTATGAAATTAAAACATATACTTAAGAATTATTTTGGTTTACCAAAGTTTCCTCCAACTTTTAAATGCCTACTCAATTTTTTTAAGAATATTATAAAATTCACAAAGACTGTGTAAAATATAAAGCTAACACATTTTGTCAATTGTAATGAAGTTCAGAAGCAACCCATTTATCCATAATTTTCATAAATTCATCAGAGCAAACCAACTAGTGGTAATTTGTATTCTTATAATTTAAATTTCAAAAATAGAGTATATAATAATACACTAAAAGTTAGGCGATGAAACTTTTTCCAAACTTAAGAAAAATTCATTTTTCAAGCATATTTTTATTGGAGCACTTGAATTGAAATCAGAAATAGATCATAGGTTGCATGCCTACCTCAAACAAGTAAAATTTGTTCATTAGCTAACCACACAAATTTACATTTTCGGCCTCCAAAACCTCTCTTTCTCTTTCTAATATATATTTTCGTCCTCTCTTCTTCTCCATCAAGAATGGCTGCAAAGGAATGGTGGTTAGCAAATTGATTAAGATATTTATTTTTTTAATACTCATTTCGACCTAGCATCGCAGCGACTACATCCCCAGCGCCACAACATTACTTAGAATCTTCCATATCATTCAAGAATATTCTGAACAATAAACTTAGCCGCCGCAGCTCTACCCTTAATTTGGCTCTCAAATATAATGCTCAATACCGCATCGCCGATGTCCCCTGCACCGCAACGCTCCCTAGAGCATTTTGGTGGTTTAAATTATCTCTTTTCCATATAAATTTCTAAACTTCTAAAACTAATTTAACTTAAATTTTAGAACACATTTTAAAAAAATCAGAAATCATTTTAAATATTTATTTTTATACAATAGCTATATCGCCTCACTTTTGACGCTGGGTGACGTCAGATGAACCTGAATCTAATCCGTATCTTTTAGAGGTCTTATGAGACCCGACAGCCGCGCCGCGCGAGCAAAGCAGAAAAGCTGCGGCTTACGCGGCGCTTTTCTGCGCTTTTTTGACCGCGGCTGCCAGCCCCAACTATCTTTTCACATTTCACCTCACTCTTTTCAGTTGCTTAAGCCGGGCTTTGCATTGTTCTCGATACTTATTAGTATGCCCAATGAAATTTCGTGCTAGAGTTTTGATAAAATTTTATTTTATTTTTTAGTTTTTATTGAAAGAGTTAATGTGGGTAGATGATTTGATTTTTTTTTTCTAATTTTTGAATTGTAAATGAATAAAGCTCCATTTATTCATATTTTGTAGATAAATTAAGTTAATTAGCAAATGCGTTCAAAATTTATATTATGGTAATTTTTATTAATTTTAATAATCTTATTATTTATTACATCATCCGGTTCGTCCCGGTTCAACCGGTTGAACTGTAAACCTCTTATTCTTCTGATTCATTGTATGATCTGATTTTCACCATCTTGATTAAAATAGTATACACAAAATAAATATTAAAAGTAAAATATTTTCTTATAAAATGCTGCATCTATCCTAAATATATCCTAGAATTTTAAAATACAAATTAGAGTTTCTTATGATAATCTCTCTCTCTCTCTCTCTCTCTCTATGATAGATTCTCAATCTTATATATATTTCGTATATTTTTCTAAAATTATGTTTACACATGTTGCGTCCTGGAGTATTCACAACGGTAGACAAATATAAAATTTAAAATCATAGTTTTGTAGGTTTAGGGAGGCCTTGGCTTGATGTACATCATATGGAGTACATTGCATGGTGAGAATACAAAGAATCAATGTTGAAGTGTTCGTTTGGTCAGAAGGACCATAGTTTGGCGATAGAGGTCGAAAGGATTGTAATTGGTGGGCGACTTAAGTTAGAAGAACCGTAGTCGGCGAGCGATGGAGGTCATAAAGATCGTCAGTCGGGTGACGGAAGTCAGAAGGACCGTAGTCGGCGAGTAATGGAGGTCATAATGACCATTATCTGGCAGCGGAGGTCAGAAGGACTGTAGTCTGTGGGCGACGTAAGTCGGAAGGACCATAGTCGGCAGGCGACTGAGGTCATAATGACCGTTGTCTAACGACTGAGGTTTGAAGGACTATGTCAGATAGAAGTCCAGCGATGGACATAAGTCCAGCATCAGATAGAAGTCTGACGGATGTCCGGCGACTGGTAGAAATCCGGCAACGGGCAGAAGTCTGACGTCGGGTAGAAGTCCGATGTTAGTCGGCATCCGGGCAAAACTCCGATGTCGATAGGCTGCCGGGTGGAAGCCCGGTGGTGGTCGAGGAAGAGTTTGGTAACAAAAGATCTCTCTTTCTTCTCTTCGTTTTCTTTCTTCTATTCTTTCTTCCTTACTTAATTGCTGCATCAGTTGGTGATCGGGCAAAAGTTCGGTGTCGGTCGGCTGCCGAGTGAAAGTCTGGCGGTGGTCAAAGAGGATTCTCTTGGGTCTCTTTCTTCCTCCTTGCTTCCCTCCTTCTTCAATGAAGAATGAGGAGTCTATTTATAATTTTCTGAGAGTGGCATAACCAGTAAATAGCAGGAAGATCAAGGGTAAATTGTGTGTGGTTTGAATGGACGACCGATGTTGAATCCTTTGATCATAGATCATTTATTGGGCATTTGAATGTCTTAATGATATCAAAATTCGACGATCTTGGACTCGTTGGATTCGTCTCTCCGAGCCACTCGATTCGTCTATAAGCATGTCATGTTTAAAAACTGTTTGATCATCCAAATTATGGTTTGAACCTTTCAAATGTGCTTTGGGTCTTTGATTAGGACTCATTTGGGCTCAGATTGAGTCAAATTTGGTGTTGTTG
Organism: Dendrobium catenatum; assembly: GCF_001605985.2. Lineage (NCBI taxonomy): Eukaryota > Viridiplantae > Streptophyta > Magnoliopsida > Asparagales > Orchidaceae > Dendrobium > Dendrobium catenatum. The sequence goes on from NW_021318595.1 coordinate 5,873,600, forward strand.
GGTTTGTATTTCCGAGACGTTCATTTCAACTATAAGTTTGTTGAAATAAGAGTTTACATGATCCCAATTTTAATTTTTTAAGTTTCCATCTTGATTTTTGCTTTGAGATTCGTGCCGGATCAAGATAATTTCGTGATGATATATCAACCTCTATTTCTTATTTTTGTTAGTTGATAACATGTGATTTATATATAATGTAATATTTAGTAATATGGGTGATAAGTACGATAAGAAAAAAAAATATGTGAGAATATCACAACTAAATTTCAGATCAGGATAAACTTTAAATTTTATAAATGCTTTAAAAATTATACAGCATAAATTATTTAAAATCAATTGAAGCTTATAGTAACATAATTAAATCTAATAAAATAACAATAAGCATAATTAAAAAAATAAAAATACATGTGTAATACCAAGAAGAGATAAATATAATGACCAGGAAAAAAACAATTTTTATTTTTATCACATGCAATAATTTGTATGGACATTACATTGTAATTTTATGTGCATTCAATGTTAATCCCATCAAGGAATGCCAACACCACTTTATAAAATAGTCCACATCAAAGAATGCCAAAGCATCTTTATAAAATAGTTGAGATGAAGAATGCTAGTTAGGGGTGTCAATTCGGGTCAGCGGGTCGGGTTCGGGTCGAACCCAGAACTGTTCGGGTCAACCCGAACCGGACCCATTTTAAAAAACGGGTCAGGTTTCCAGAACTCAACCCGACCTGATTCGGGTCGGGTCAACCCTACCCGACACGAATGACTCGAAGTTGACCTAAAATTGCTAATTTTCGGGTCAATATTCGATTTTTGGGTCAAAATCGGGTCAATCTCGTGTTTTCGGGTCAAATATGAGTTTTTTTGTCACTTTCGGGTCAATTTCGGGTTGCTGGGTCAACCCGACCCGATTTTTAAAACGGGTTGATTTGTTGAACCCGAACTCGACCCGTTTCGGGTTCGGGTTGACCCGAACCTGAATTTTTCAGGTCGAGTTCGTGTCGTATTTCGGGTCATGTCAAAAATTGACACCCCTAATGCTAGCAAATAAAATAGTTGATTTGTGATTGTGAGCTTTTATCTTTGGCCATCAATTTGAACATGATTACTCTAAGGAACCGTTTGGTTGGAATACAAAGTTGTGTAAAGTATTTTAAATGTAGAGGTTTTAAAAATCTAAATGTTTGATTGGATAAAAAAGGAATACAAAGTAAAATAAAATAATTATAGTATAAATCATTTTAGTTCATTTTTGAAGTAAACCAACCACCGACCGCTGTCACCACTTTCCACCGCCACTAGCCGACGGCCTCCACCATCGATTGCAACCAACCACCACTGCCGGCAGCTATCAGCCTACACTACTGTCAGCCGCAATCATCGTTGAACTTTTCACTATACAAACTCGACTACTCTAAGTCGTTAATTCATATTCGAGCGCATTAAGTTAAAATTCACTTAAAATAGGGAAATTAGAGGATTTCGATTATACCTTATTCAATAAAATTGTTAGATAATGATATTTGAGGAGCAATTTGTTTATAACATGAGGAAGTTGATCTTAGGATTTTAATATTAATTCTTAATATATTTATCAACTAAATTAGTTAATGTTTTATTTTAAAATGAATTTTTTTTTTGAAAATAATTATTTAAATTGTGTATTATATTCATCTCAAAATAAATATTCTATTAAAAATTACTTAAAAGATAGATGTGTTCTATCAATATCTTATCTTACTCCTTACCTTAGTACTAAGAATTAAGTTGAATTTATCTGTCTCTTACATCCCCTCCTTAAGTTAAGGACACCAAATGTATAGCAAATGATCTTTTGATTTATTTTAAAATGAATTTTTTTTTTGAAAATAATTATTTAAATTGTGTATTATATTCATCTCAAAATAAATATTCTATTAAAAATTACTTAAAAGATAGATGTGTTCTATCAATATCTTCTCTTACTCCTTACCTTAGTACTAAGAATTAAGTTGAATTTATCTGTCTCTTACATCCCCTCCCTTAAATTAACAACACCAAATATATAGCAAATGATCTTTTGAATAAAATTTCAATACCACAGTGCTTTTTTAACTTCTATTATGAAATTCCTATTGATTAACATTTTTTCAAACACAAGAAAGATCATCATTTAAAACTAAAAAAAAGAAATAGTGAAATTACTTCAACAGAATCAGACACCGTGCTTTTTCCCTTTCCGAAATTTTCACGTAAAAACTCGAATGTGCAACTGACTCCACCATTGCGAGCATTCTAATGTGCCAGAGAGGTAAAACAGTTCAAATGTAAAAAGTCATTGTATTTAAATAAATTCTGCACAATACAAATTATATGTTCACCCAACGACGACTAAGGTTTTGTTTGTGACGGCTTTTTTGTTGTTATTGGAGCAGCGTTTTAGTATAAAAATTAAAGTTTTTGTACTAGAAAGCTGCTTCAAGCAGTAAAAAAGCCGTCCCAAATGAAGCCTAAGTTGACACCAAACCCCCTCCTTAGCTTTCTAAATGCCTGAAATTCTCTTACATAAGAACTAACAATAAGTGCTTTTTTTCCCCCTTTTAACTTTCTCTTTAAATATAAACAAGTAAACATTAACCTTATAAAAAAATATACAGAACCCCACTCGTATATCTGCACGGTATAGTCCAGCTTGTCACAAATTGCTGTGCTCGATCACCTCTTTCTGGTTTTAACATTTTAAATTGTTTACAGTACAGCTTCTACGATTTTCTCCAAATGAAATGAAATAAATATAATCACAGAATTTGTTCTTATGTAGCTGCTCCATTCAGCATCACAAACAGCCACAGATTCAGTGACAGAAGTGGCTTTCAGATTTATAGAAAAGTCCAACTGAGGAGTAATAATTTTGATATCATAGCATTTATGATTGTGACAGAGACATTATGATTGTATGTACAGCAGAAAGCTTTGGCTTAACAATTAATTTGCATAATTAAGCGTAAAGATGCTCTTCATGTCATCACATGGACCTTTGCTGGAATGGTAAGGCTGCGAAGTTGGAAGTTTCAGGCTTTGGAATTACCTACATCCAATTGATATTATTCAATTTGAAAGTTTTCTGTTGTTCCAAATTCTACGATTTTCAAGAATTGCTTGCAGCTCTGAAGTATTTTCTGATGCAAGCAAATCAATTCAAAAGTAGTTTTCAATTAATTCAAACAATTTTATCAAGGACATCAACATTTGTGCTCCATGATCTTTCCATGATGAAGTTTAGACATGATAGAGATCTTTCTAGTTTCCAAATTACTGACATTGAATTAAAATTTATGTCAAGCTAGCCTTATATCAATTTTGATGAAATAAGTCTAATTGACACTAATCTTGTGGTTCCAACTATCTTATTCTTGAGACACTATACCTCTATCTAGGAGTGTCAATATTTGACACGACAGGAAAATCCAATTTGAATCCGACCCGAAAATTTCGATTTAGACCACCCGATTTCGAAACAGATCGGTTCGCGTTGACCTGAAAACCCGAAGTCAAGCCAGATTAACCCGAGAAAAACGAGTATAACTGCCCATGTCGTGTCGAGTGAGCTCTTTGTCCATGCATCGAGTGCCCGCACTGCTCGAGTCCCGTTGAGTGCTTGTGTGGTGTTGACTGCCTGCCCTGCCATCGCGTCAACTGCCCACCCCACCGTCACATTGAGTGGCTAATGCCTCACCCCTCCTAAGGCAGGTCGGGTCAACCCAGCAACCCGTGCGGGTTGTTGGGTTGAAAATCAGACCTGTATGCAAAAATGGGTCCGCTCAACTAGTTCCGGGTTCGACCTAAACACAATCCATTACCCGATTTTGACAGCCCTATCTCTACCCATCATCTATCAATACTAAAGGCATAATAGCCTAGCATGATTCTAAAAAATAATGCCTTAGCTCGATATACTTCGATCAATCAAAATATCAAAAATAATCTCAATAGAGATTCATTTTAGATTCAAATGAATCTTCGAGATGATATGACTCTTCTACCAACAATACGTTTGTTAAAGCACCAAAAAAAGAAGTCTTTTCTTTCAAGAAATTAGAAATTTCTTCTATATTCAAGATAAAAGATCCCTCTCAAAACTCTTCTTCATCCCAATAATAAAAATTATGCTAAATTGGTTTCAGACTTATTCATCTGCAAGGTCATTTACTAACTTGAGCATAAGAGAACCTCTAGAGAGAGAAGTCCTAATCTTTCACTCAAGATGATTACATGTGGAACACTAGGTAAGACTTAGGATAACTCATCCATCCAAATACTTCTAGCATTGAAGATCATTTTGTATGTGCGGATGTGCCACAGACATGATTCAACAAAATGCACAATATAATTTCTATAATAATTTCAGGTTTAAATCTAATTGTTCAAGTTTAATATCTCATGATTTTCAAATCCAAAATATAAGTAAAATAACATTCAAAATAATAAATAATTGATGATTAGACATAATTTCCAACCACACTTTCCTAAAAAAGAAATGAAAATCTTCATTGCTCCATAAAATCTAAATTAAATTCAGAAAGAGTGATCAAATGCCATATGTAGAGAAGGATTGAAGACCTGAGCAGTCCTATACTTGAGGATATAAGAGATAGTGTAATCTTATTCACCACCCTAAACCAAAAAGAAAAAAGAAAGTTGGAACTTCTCACATCCACTTTGCCCTATACGTAGTCGTAGGCTTCATTTAGGACAGCTTTATTGCTGATTTTTAAAGCAACGTTTTAGTACAAAAAATTTTCAAACTAAAATTTTTTTCACTAGAAATCTGGTTTAGAATATAGTAAGAAAACTGCGCCAAATGAAGACTTAGGCTTCGTTTGGGGCGGCTTTCTTACTTCTTCTTAAAACAATTTTTTAGTACAAACATTTTAATTTTTATAAAAAAAAATTGCTTTAAGAAACAGTAAAAAAGGTATCCCAAATGAAGCCTTAGCTTCATATTTTGACTTTTTAATTAAAAAAGACGAGATATTGTCTCTTCTTTTCAACATAAAGTTCTTCAAGTGAACAAATTGCAATTGCTTCAACCATCCCCAAAGTATTTATGTTTAGGTATCTTCTTGGTCCAACATATAGTTTAAGAAAACCTCTACTTTAAGCACGAGTTAAAATAAAGATTTTCTCTAAATCCAAAGCCATTTTATTCCACTTGTCTCCATGTCTCTACCTTATAACACAATGATAAATAAGAAGCTTTGCACTAACCCTAAATTTGAACCCAAATGAATCAAAAGCTAGATTAGCATAATCTTGATTGAGTGAAAAATTCAAGAATGAGATTATATTAACTAAAAATTGTTAAACTCTCTAACAAAATTTCAACTTAAAGAAATATTAACCCACTAAAAAATGGAATTCATAATACATAAATTAAACAAATTATGTAGCAATTAAGGCCCTGTTTGAGATTATGATTATATTTTGTTAAAATAATTGTAAAATTGTGATAGTGAAAGTAGATTTTTCAAAGTCATCATGATTGTTATAAATATGTTTTTTTTAAATCCAACAGCAATTTTTTTAAAGCTATCATATATTATTAACAATTTTGATTATAAAGGGCAACTTTTGACCACAAAATTTTTTGAAATGCATAAAAAAATCATAAAAAAACAATAATTAAATGATACAATAGTTAGAATCTAAAAAGCAAGACAATGAGATAGCTATCTCAAACAGATGAAGTTATTTTAAGATAATTTTTACACTGAACCCTAGGTGAAACTTAAAAAGAACTTTATAACCTCATGGGATATTGTTGGGCTCAAAGTTTGTAATGCTTTTAAAAAAAATTTTAGCTCGGGTCATCACCTGAGAGGGGTCAAGGCCACTGCCATTATCTTAATTCCTAAATGCTCCCCTGCCTCAAGCATCTTTGACCATAGGCCAATATCCCTTTGCAATGTATTCTACAAGATTATGGCAAAGCTTCTTGCTAACATACTAAAAAAAGTCTTACCCACTATCATTCATGAAATTCAAACTGGCTTTATTCATAAAAGATGTTCTTCTAGCAACATTATTCTTGCCTCCAAAATATTGAGAGAATTCAAACCTCTAGAAATCTTTTTTGTGCAAAGCTGGATATTCTGAAAGCATTTGATTTAGTATCGATTGATTTTCTTATTAATCGGATGAGGCAAAAAGGCTTCCTCGAGGAGCTTTTGAGATGGATCAAGGGTTGCATCAATGATGTTTATATCTCTATTTGTCTAAATGGCTCTTTTTGAAGGTTTTAAACAAGGTTGTTGTTTTCCCCTTCATTGTCTTGCATTGTCATTGACGCTATCTCATGATGTCTTATGGATAATCGGCACTCCCCTTTCAGTGGCATATTTCTAACGGACATGAATATAATCATTTGCTTTATGCAGATGATCATTTGGTGTTTGGTGCCAGTTCCACTCAAAATGTTAGGAACCTAAAAAGAATTCTTGAGATTTTTGTTGATGATGCTTCAACCCTCCAGATAAATCCCAATAAAATTTCTATTATATTCTCACCTCAATCCCAAAACCATAAAGATATATGTTCTATCCTTGGTATCTCTAACACTACTTCCTCTCTCACTTATTTGGGGCTCCCTATTTCCTCTAAAAAATTAAACTCTTCTCACTTTCAGCCACTATTGAGTAAGTTTTTTACTCTACTTGATGATTGAAAAGTTAAGTTTTTATCTTTTGTGGGTAGGATCCAGTTTCTCAAATTCACTATTTTCATTACTTTGACTTATTGGATAAGAGGCTTCATTGTACCAAAAAATACATGTAAAGCCATTGAGAAACTTTGTTCTAGATTCTTGTTTCAAGGCAACATCGGAGATAAAAAATTGCACTTTATTGCTTCGAATACTACTTGTAAGCCTAAGATTGTTGGGTCTTGGAATGCCTGCTGTCGACTCACTTTATCATTTCTTCACCTGTTCCTTGTTATGGCGTCTGATCATGATTCTGGCATTGCTACTTAGTTTAGAGGGAAATTTATCACTCCTTGGAAACGTCCTCCTTCCCAGGTTTCCAAAATGTAGAAACTCATTTGCTCTGTCGCTCCTCATAGCAATCTCTCTATATATTAGGACTCGTGGTGTAATGGTAAAGCTCTTTCTAAGATATTCAATCCGCCGAGACTTTCTCATTACCATGTTAAAAACTTAATTCAGCATAATTCCTGGGAGCTTCCTAATTTTATTTCGATGCTTGCTCAAGAAGAAATTTTGTCTATCTCTTTTTCAGAGCAACCAACTGTTGTCTGGAATGGCTCGTCGAATCCTTCTCATCAAAATTTTTTGGCCAATTATTACATGCACTTACCATCAATATGATGGCACAAATTCATTAGTACGACAGTAAGGAAAAGCAGTTTTGTTATTTTGTTGCTTGCTCCTTGGTTTATTTTCTTTGAAAAGAAAGAAGCAATTGTTGTTTCTCTTATGCTTCGATTTCTCCTTCTGTTCTCTGTCTCTCTGTTAGGAATCTATCAGATTAAAGGCTACAAAATGGAGGAATTTGGAAGAGCTGAATGATCTTTTCCTTCTATTCTTTGTTGATTCTGGATTACACATCTCTAAGGTTTTCTTCCTTCTGGACAATGATGAGTGAAGCCAACAATCCACCATCATATACTTGGATGGCCTTCGTGGCAACCAAGATTTTTGGATCTGATGGGATCATTCTCTCTGACTTTTTTGTGTGCATGCACTGGAGTTTGAAAGGTTTAATCAAGCTATATGATTGACCCGATTGTTGGCGTTTTGATCGCTTGAGTCCTAATTACCCCCTTCACCCTCTTTTTTTGGCTTGGATACACAGCCTGTGTACAGGAGACATAGCCTATTGTGATTGGAGTTCAGGCGCAATCAATCTGAACGCAAGCTACATACTGACCCCGCACAAAATAGTTTCTGGAGTGAGAGGGCCAAAAACTCCGACCAGCAAGCTCAGCACTCAATATATTTCCAAGACATTATGTTAAAAAAACAGAAGTGTTAAGGTTGAAAAGATATGCATCCCGTGGTTGAGAAGATATTCCTCATCAGTCTCACAACAAAGAAAAAGAGTTAAAAGGAACAGTATTTGAAATAGCTCAACATTGTTTTCCAAGTGTGCGGCAGATTCCTTCTGCAAAAAGGAAGTTTGTCTTTACACTGCAAATGCACATCAAGTTTAAGACGATAGCTCGCACAGCTTTCTTTATTTATTTTTCTGATAGTTAATACACATACAATATACAGGGAAAACAAGATGGCTGTTTCCCTGACATCATGAGCAAATACATTTCTTGTTTATAATCATCTCATGTAACACATATTCTCATAGTCAAAATCCATGAATTCCCTCTGAGATCCTCAATACTATAATAAAAATCCATGAATTTCCTTTGTGATTCACAAATCTACCAAGTAATCACATAATTATGTTATTTTAGTACATATAAATTTCTTCATGAAAGGAAAGGGGGAAGAAGAATGGTTGAATTTTTTTAAGTAAAATCCAACTTAACATAAAGCTTTCTTTTTGGTAAAAGAATGAAGACCTGAAAGAATCTGAAGCATCTAACAGGGCTGACAATAGCTCTATCTACACTAGTTCCTTTCTTCGCTTCAGAATAAAGGCAAAAAAAAAAAATGTTCAGTCTTCTCGATGTATCATCCATGAAAACATCTTGAACTGATCTTTATTCGATCTGTTCCCCAATGAGGTCGAGACCAACCACCAAAAACGAAACACCTTGAAAGAGCAGGAAGTAAAAGTGAATGCCTTGAGCAGAAAGCAAGCTGCGAGCAGCAGCTGTTAAGAGTAGAAAGGCAAGGGCCAGCTCTTTCCTGTAGATCCTATTGTGCTTCTTCTTTGGTTCTTTCCTTGGCTGATTTACAACCTCTTTTGCGATGGAATTAAAATCAGGAGCAGAACCACCACGATGGTGTTTGGGCTCTTTCTCCACCAAAGATAGCAGGTCTCCCTCTGAAGAACGACCAGATTTCTTCGTAACAACCCACTCATAGGCACTCCCCAGTTGAAAAAGGCCAGAGATCATGGCATTGAACTTAGTCACTGACATTGTATTCTCAAACAAGAGGTAGGGGACGATGAACGGAAATGACCTTGGGGCAGGGAGAATGTTGAGGAAGGACATTGTTGCAGGGATGTAACAGACTACCCACGCAGGGAGCTCAGCCTCAGGGACAAACATTGTCATGGGAAGGATGATGCAGAAGAGAGTGAACGAATAGAATGGTAATATGAGTTTTCGGAGAAGGAAGAACAGAAAGATAAGATTTGCCTTCTTCCACATTGCAATCTGCACAAAAAATGAAGGCGTTTCAGCATTAGTACAGCCTCATGTGCACGGAAGAAAGTGAAAGGAATTACAAAGTATGTGAATTTTCGTTTGAATAACCAGCTAACAACAACTAAAGATATTTGAATGCAAATAAAAAAAGACTTGCATATGGCAAGGTAAAAGAACACCTAAAGACTTAGGATAAAATATTTGAAAAACTTAAGTTAGCACAGCAATCAATAAATGAAAATTGAATATTTAAAAGTTTTTATAAGCTTAAGGGCCGTATTGCTGTTCTCAACTAAGGAAATTTTGATCTTTGGGCCCGACTTTTCGGCTTCTGTTGGTTCTTCTCCCTTCGACGATGATGAGTGTGACTAGCTGCTTGCCATTTTTCATTGGATGGTCCTTGTGTCAACCTATGAATTTTTTTTAATGGCTTGGGGTGGACGCTATCTCCGATGCTTTCATATATGGTCCTCGTGCCATCCGACTAGTTCTTGGCTGGCCCTGCGGCAATCTGGGCTCTTTTCTTTTCCCTGCTCCTTATGTGCGTTGCGCTGCTTATACATCCTGATCCCTGATTTTGTTGATGATTGGGAAGTTGGCTTCATCCTGAGTCTTATTTTTTACTAACATTTTCTCCTATTCACCCTTTTTTCAGTGGTGAACTCCTTTTGTAATCTTGGTGTTTTGTCTCTTTTCTCTATAGTTTGCTTTTCTCTTGTTCTCTTTTGCTCTTGTCATTGTTTTCATGACCTGGTTTTTTAATTGTTTTTTATTTATATACGGCTTGGCCCCAAAATTTCCCCAAAAAAAAATCAAACAAAGCACACCGAGTTCATGAAAAAACAGCAGAGAAAATTACTAATTTTTAGAAACAGCTGCTGTAATAAACTATGAATTTATATAATATTCAATGTAGGAGCACAAAATGGTGTGTAACCTAACATTTAACCTAACATTTCTGCATATAATACCACACTACATACAGAATAAGGTTAGTTCAACCTAATAAATTTTCATATTTGAGACAAGAAACTGGCTAATAGAGACAAACAAACTGCGTGTAATCTTTTTTATATTTTTTTTCAGTATATTTACATCATGTGAGAAGGAAAGAAATTTGAATCTGTAAACAAAAAAAAGGTAGAAATTTCCTTCAGGAAAGTAGTGAGTCTGATAGAACAGGTCAGGCTTCCTCAGAGATCCAAAGTGAACATCTCAGAAAACAAAAAACAAAAAAAAATCATCATAATGTGTCTTATTCCATTCCCATTATTAGAAAGTGGGTGCAGAAATTTCACATGATCACAGCTGCTTTAAATCATTTAATAATCGCATAATTTATTTCAGAAGGAAACACAGTCTAATGGACAAAACTAATGACTATAAAATCACAGAAGAAAAAATGGATAGGACAAACAAAGTAATAAAAATTTAATTTCATGAATAATTTATACCTTTGATCCAATAATATCTGACAAACAAAGCCTGAACAATTGCATTGGACCGGAATGCCACCTATGCTGCTGCTTTCTGTAAGCTTCGTAGGACTCTGGCAATTCACACTGGCACTGCAACAACAAAAGCCAAAATATGAAGCAATCATTAAGATCAGTTCAGAAAATATTGATAGAAAATTAATGGAATTTTAAAAGAAACATATAGAATTGATCTGCAAACCTCAACATCATTCAAAAAGATGAACTTCCAGCCCTTAAGATGAGCCCGAACTGCAATGTCCATATCCTCCACTGTTGTCCTCTCCAGCCACCCTCCAGCATCTTCCAAAGCCTTAATTCTCCAAACTCCGGCAGTCCCATTGAATCCAAAGAAGTTGATGAACACACCATTCACTTGTTGCTCCACCTCGAAGTGGAAGCAAAGATTAATATTCTGAAGCCTGGTCAGCAAATTCTCATCTTTGTTCACAAATGACCATCTAGCTTGCACTAACGCAAGGTCATCATTACCCTGAAATTAACCAAAGAAATCAGCATCATAATCATAATTCAATCAAGAAACAAAGAAAATTACTAGTGCTAACAGAAATCTCCATGGTTGAAACCTGAAAATGGGGCACAGTTCTCTTCAAAAAATCTGGTGTTGGTTGGAAGTCGGCGTCGAAGATGGCTACAAATTCGTAGTCCTTGACATAGCTACAATTCATTGCAGATTTCATATTTCCAGCTTTGTAACCATCTCTGATAACCCTATGACGGTAAACGATTCGAACGCCAGTATGCGCCCACTTCTCCACCTCTTCCTTGATAAGGCTCTGTGTTGTGGGATCACTGGAATCATCCAAAACCTGGATGAGCATATTAGAACTCGGCCAGTCCAAGTTACAAACTGCAGCAATGGATTGTTGATAGACCTGCAAAATGTCAGCTTTCCGAGGTGAATTTGAGAAATTCAATGGGAAATGCAATATATATTTCATAAATTATAATCTTTAGCAAGGCTACCTCTCTTTCATTGCACATGGGCATCTGAATGAGGACCATTGGAAAGTAATCGCCCATTTCCACGTCTTTGCTTGTAGAATTCGCAACAGGTTTGATCCTCTTGAAGCGGATCCAAAAGCAGCCAAGGCAGAGAATAAAGCGGTCTGCGCTTTGGATAAGGAAGAGGATGACACAGGCGTTGGCGAGGAACTGCAGAGGAGGAGCGATGTACTCGGCGCGGAAGCCAACCCAGCCTGAGTAAATGGCGGCGAAGAGGCTGCGAAACCCGAAGGATGAGGGGAGCGATATGCTAGGGAGGTCTGGGGCTCTGATGTGCCATCCCTTGAGATAAGCCGCGATCTCGAAAGCGAGGAGGAAAATTGAAAGCCAAAGGAAGACTTTGATGCAGGAGTAGAAGCGGCGGCGAAGAGCTGGGCTCTCGTCGGCATCAGTCCGTCCAGAAGAGACGCGGCGGCGAACGGCGGACGCAAGGTGGAAACCGGCGGAGGCAAGGTATGCGAGGCATCCGGCAGCGCGGTGGGCCTTGAGGAGAAGAACCCAAGTAATCTGCTTTGCGTTCTTTTCTCTTCCGCCCTTCCGCACGCCAGCGAAATCGTCGGAAACGCCGTCGTCCGGCGACGAGATCTCCGAGATCGACCAGTTGGGGTTCTCCATCTTCACAATCACCGGCGTCCCTCGGAGCTTGTCCTTTGACCACCAATCGAATGAAGGCGCCATTGCAGCGTAAAACGAAATAAATTTGAGCGATTTGCAGAGAACTGGCACAAAAGCTGTTTCAATTTTAAACCTTTTCTGCAAATCCGCCCACGGAAATCAAATCCCTAGATGTCCTACGACGCTTGTTTGAGCCGAAGGAAGACAATGCAAGTAGTTTTAACCCCATGCATCGACCAAGCTCTCATCTTTCCATCCTCACAGCTCAGAGAAGCGCTTCTTACTTCTCCTCGCGGTCTTATCCTTCTTCCTCCCGTCAATATAACACCGACAAAACCAGCACCCAGTGCAAGAACAACCCAACACGTCTTCGGATTAAAAAGAAGGGGACTGAAACAGGGATAGGATTCCCTAATCTCCAAAAAAATTTATCTTTTTCGTCTCTCTCTCTCTCCCCTTCTTATTACCAGCAATGTAACGGAGATTATGGAGGTAATTAAAGATAATCCCAGAGAAAGCGACGAGCTGACAGCTGGAAACTGACGGTGGTGATGGAGATGGACGGCCTTCCTCGCCCTCGCTCTGCACTGAACATTGCCCTTTTTTTTTTGCGCGTTTGTGACAATAAGAAAAGAATGAGTTTGGCAGAGGTAAATCATTGCTTATTTTTTTTACTTTTTATATCAGAAAAATGCCCTTATTTAAATATTATTAAGATTAATATAAATTTGCACCGGCGGCAAAAATAAAAAACTCCCAACCACCATTTGATGCCATCCGAATTGGAAATTGACGGTTGAATTGCAAATTTAATGGCAATTTTTTATTTGGTAAAATAATTTGTACACTTTTCTTTCTTCTGATCTTCAATAAAATATATTTTGTCGTTAAAACTAAAAAAAACATAAAGAATAAATGAAAAAGGGTAAGAACGTGTGTCCAACTCCAAGGCTTAGAATATTAAGATATTTGATTAAATTTTTTTTTATTATTATTTTTTTTTTGAAGGTTTTTTTTTTTGGGAATATTTTTTTTATGGTTCAAAACTGCATTAGAGAGAGAAGACAAACCGCTATGGGCTGAAGGTAATTTTCTTAGAGTAAAAAATGTATATGAATAAAAATATTTATTTATTTTTATGGTTTCAACGCTATTAAGCTAAGCTATATGCTAATTTATGCCGCGTGGACTCCATTAAGCGCGTATTTAGAGCTTTGACAACCGAGCTGAATTAGTTAGAAAATTTGTAGGAATTTCCTTTTGACCACATGTTTTGCATAATTTGTGTATTATGCAAACTAATGATAAGGAAAAACTTTTCTCTGTCTGTTGCCAGCAAATTTAATTACAATTTAAAATTAAAAAATATCTTTAAAACTCATTTGATTATAAATTTCAATAAAACATTTAAAAACATATATGATTACTAATTTCATATTTGATTTGTTGTATTTGGGGACAGTATAAATTTAAATTATTTTAGTTTTTTAACAAGTGTGCTATAGTGACGGAGAGGGGGGGTTCCCCCCAAAAAAATTTTTACATTAAAGAAATTAATTATTAAAACAATATTATAAAATTTATATCAGCTATTGAATCGAATGAAAATTTTCAAGACTAAGAGGTGTACTTATTCAATTAGAAATCAACCAAAAAGTTAACAGCATATTTAACTTTTATTGCTACCTAACATACATCAAACCGTGATTTTAAGCAATTATTAATTTTTTTTTTATCTTACTCAGCAACTATATATACAAATATGTATGTAAAAGCAAAGTTGAAGTTGGGACCCCCTAAGAAAATTTTTAGCTATGCCACTTGTGTGCTAATAGATAGGGTGGGGATCCAAAGTTTGTAAAAGCAACACATGGATAACTATATTTGAAATGTGTTTGGGGCGTCCCTAACAAGTCTTGAAGGTGAGTGCCAATAACAAAATATCTTCAACAAGTGCTTCTAGCAAGTCTCTTCAACGACACAACTCTCCTTGGCCTATTGGTTGAGAGCTAAGGCTTTCAACTAAGAGGTCTAAGGTTCGAGTCTCTGTGTATGCGTTGTTTGTGTGAGTTTGCCTTAAATGGCCTAAATGTCCCAAAAAAAAAGTCTCTTCAGCGATTGCTTATGAAATGGAATCTTTTAATTGCGATCTTAGCTAGATGGGGTAATTACTACTATTTAGTAGGAATATGAAGAGACTCTTGTTGATGGGGCGAGCGACCCTTTTGGTAGAGAGTTTTTTTGTAAAAGGATCTCTCGAATCATGTAATTTTTTTTAGATGAGCAAGCTTGACTGGGGAGAATATGCTATGTGGGGTTTCTCATTACCTATACAAGTGCATCTCTTGGTCGTGCTCCTCTAAAGCACGTGTCTCCTAAATTTTACGACTCTTATGCTCACACGGGCATGTATTTTTTATCTTTTTTAAATTTATATTTCATTTATCATCATTCAATCAAATGAGTTGGAAATTAAAATTGTATAGAGCTTTTTACCATTTTTTTATGAACACTTTAAAATTGTGACACATTATATTAGTCATGCATTAGTGAAGAAAACACTTTATTGGCACAAAAGTCTTTAAAATTTGGTCTAAATTTGAACAAAATGACCATAAATAATTCCATTTCTTTCCAAGAAATTCTAATTTGGAGTTGAACTAATCAAATACAAAATTTATTAATCTTTTAATTTTCATGTCATTTGTCAAACAACTAGACAAAACATTAAGTCAGAGCCCCCAGATTTTTTTTAAGTCCCCTTCTCAGCCTATATTCTTAAGGGATCCCATCACATCATTGAGCCACTGACCTCCAAATCACATATACATTCAAAAACTAATAAGGTTGTAATGAGATTTATCTTAGATGCCATCAAGTTTCATAGAATCCTACTGTTTATTTAATATATTAAGAAAATTTTTATATCTAAACAAATTTATAATTTTCACAATATCTTCAATTATCATGGTAATTAGAAGACAAAGTTCTTCAAATTCAACCATCTATTCTATTTTGCATGGCTCAGATTGTTTTGATTTATTAGAGAGAGAGAGAGAGAGAGAGAGAGAGAGAGATGGTATTCATTATATGATATGAATTTTGGAGTGGCCAATGGGTAATAAACAATATGATCCATACTCCATAGTGTTGCGTTCAATGCTCAATTATGTTATATGCAATTATCTCATATGTTTAAATTAAGATGATTAGGAATGAGACTTAATAAAAAAGTTATTTATTACATGCTAGAATATTCACTATATAGAGAGAGTTTAACATCTTAAAAGCACACAAACGAATAAATAAATTAGGGTCATAAGAGACATCATATTATTTATAGAAAAAATTCAAAAAAAAAATGAAAAGAAAGACTAGGAGTCTGGTCAAGTTAAAATTATTCTACTAGTATGAGTCATTGATTATAAATGATGACATTCCTCGTGATTAATGAGGACATTCATACAATATAATATGCATGAACCATATAATGGATTTCATAGTTGAAGTAGAAAGAGATTTATGGCACAAGAGATACCTTTAATACATATTATAATGTTTATTTGGTCACTCTCCTTTGAGGAGCGGAGACTAGAGACTAATAAATATAACAAAAATTTTGATTTTGGAGTTAACAAATAGAGTTAATTTTGATTGAGTGCATTGACCTCATATGTGATGGCATGCGTCAATACTATTGGTGACCATAAGTGATAAAGTCAGCAAGTATTAGTGTAGTTGAACAACAAAGGCCAGAAGTTTGTGAAGAGGTAGCATCTATTAGAGGACTATAATCAAGCATCAGTGGTTTAAGGATTATGGTCAAATAATGATGGTTAGATAAAAGGAGATTTTTTATTAATATATCATAAAAATTTTTATTTGATTGGGCACAAATCTCAATACAAAATCAAGTTGGAAACTTCAAAAAGTTAAATCGGAGATCATCTGAACTCCGATTTCAATAAACTTACAGTCGAAGTGAACATCTCAGAAAAATGAACCCAGTGACATCAAATTCGACTCAAAACGAGCCCAAATGAGATCAAAGCGTCATCGAGCAGTGCTCTAACATGCAACCTCCAACAGGTCATGTATTCTAGGTGGATTCTCTTGACATCTTTCATAAATGTTAATGTCATCGAATGATGCTCTGACAAGCAACCTCTTATAAGTCAAATATTAGTTGTGGATTTCTCTCATGTTATTAATGTCATTGATCAATGCTCTGAGTGAACAATATTCTTTTTTTATAAATATTCTATGAGAGCAAGTGATTAATAAAGTCATCACTTATTCAGAGATCTTATAAGGCTATAAAAGCCTCAAAAGGTACATTTATACAAAAGGCTTAGCAAGCTAAAAATCCTCAAAATGCAATGGACAAATTTACTCTAGAGGACAAGTTCATTTCAATTGAGTAATAAGCATTGGGATTATACAATAATCTCAAATTCATATGTAATATCATTAGAGTTACAAAGATTTCACGACAGGTTCAAGTATACATTCATTTTCGCAAGAAGATGAAATTAAAAGTTCATCGGCATCATCCATATAAGTTAATGCTATCAAGCAACAAGCTACTTCATAAAGAAAGAGATATCTGATGTCCGCACACATCAATATGGATGCATTTGCCTTAGCAAAATGAAACTAGACCACCGTCATCATCATACCTTTGTTTGATGTTTTCCATCGATCCTTACTTTATATATGCCACCATCAACATTTTGCTAAACTATTATTAATAGTACACCCTCCAACATTCTCCCTCAACTTTCCCTTGAATGTCGATCACTCACTGACTTCTACACATGCATCATAAAAAACCTTCTCATATATTGACAATCACAAGCCCTCCTCCTTGGTATAATTGTCACCTATATCAAATAATTGAATGACTCCAATGTAAGAAGAAGAACACAAGATAAGAAAAAGAGATGAAAAAATATCCTTCTACATAAAAGAGGGGCACTAAAATTTGATAAGGTATGCCGTCTATCTTTGACAATGGAATGCCTCTGATATAAGAGGAAGACCATATGAGAAGAAAAAGGAAGGTTGAAAAATTCTAACTTGTACACAAAAGATGGGTACTGAATTTGAGTAGGGGATGCCACCTACAAAAAAGAGTTGAAGACCTCAATTAAAGGAAAATTAATGGGAGAATGAAGGAGAATAAATGGAGCAATTTTTCCCTTGCTCCAAAGGGATATTTATAAGATGAAAAGGGGGGAAATTTTCCTCCAAACACCATTCAAAAATTTTAAAAATAATTCTAAAATTTTCTTGAAATTTTGGGTCACTTTTGCTATTTTTTGAATTCTTTCTCAAAAAAAAAAAAGAGGGCCCACTAAAAAAAGTGTGGTTAAAGCAACCATCCTTGCCCCTAAAGGGACACTTAGAGACACCTTAAACGGCTCATTTGACCCAAAAAAAAAATGTTTGAAATGTTTTTTTATGCAAATAGTGCTTGGTCAGGACTGGCGCAAAATGAAGAATCACTGTTGATGTGTTCGTTTGGTCAAAAGGATTATAGTCGGTAGGCGACGGAGGTAAAAAAGATCATTGTCTTGCGATGGAGGTTAAAAAGACTGTAGTCTGCAGGCAATGGAGATAAGAAGGACCTTAGTCAACCGGCGACAGTGGTTAGGAAGACTATTGTCTAGTGGAGGTCGTAAGGATCGTTGTTGGGAGGAAGTACGGTGTCAGGTAAAAATTCGGTGACGGGCAGAAGTCCAAAATTTGGTAGAATTCTTGTGACGGACAAAAATTCGATAATGGGCGGAAGTCCTACGTAGCGTAGAAATTCAGCTATTGGTGGAAGTTCGATATCGAGTAGAACTCCGGTAAAAGTTTGGTGACAGGAAGAAGTCCGGTGACGAGCAGAACTTCGATGTCGAGTAGAGGTCCGACGAAAGTTGGTGCCTGGGTGGAACTCCCATGAAAGGTTGCGGCCGGGAAGAACTCTGGTGTTAGTTGGTGGTCGAACATAACTCTTATGTTAGTTGGCGTTTGGATAGAACTCTTGCGTTAGTTGACGTTCGGGCAGAACTCCGGCGTCAGTAGGTTGTCGGGTGAAAGTCTGGCTGTGGTCGAGGAAGAGTCTGGTGGCAAGAGATCTCTCTTCCTTCTTTTCTTTCTTGGGCCCATTAAAAAAAGTACGGTTAAATCAACCGTCCCTACCCCTAAAGGGGCACTTAGAGCCACCTTAAATCGTTCATTTGACCCCAAAAAAAAGTTTGAAATATTTTTTATATAAATAGTGCTCGGTCAGGCCTGGCGCAAAAGGAAGAATTACTATTGACGTGCTTGTTTGATCAAAATGACCACAGTCGGTAGGCAACAGAGGTCAAAAAGATCATTATCTTGCGAAGGAGGTTAGAATGACTGTAGTCGTCGGGCAACGGAGGTCAGAAGGACCTTGGTCAGCGGGAAACAGTGGTTAGGAAGACTATTGTCTGTTGAAGATCGTAAAGACCGTTGTTGCAAAGAAGTACGGTGTCGGGTAAAAATTTGGTGCGGGCAGAAGTACGATATCTAGTAGAATTTTTATGACAGACATAAGTCCGACGATGGGCGGAAGTCCTGTGTCGCATAGAAATCCAACGACTTGCGGAAGTTCGATATCGAGTAGAAGTCCGTTGAAAGTCTAGTGACATGGAGAAGTCCGACGACAGGCGGAACGTCGATGTCGGGTAGAAGTACGATGAAAGTTGGCGCCCGGGTAGAACTCCTATAAAAGTTGGCGGCCGGGCAGAACTCTAGTGTCAGTTGGTGGTTGAACAGAACTCCTACGCTATTTGGCGTTCTGGTAGAACTCCAGCGTCAGTAGGTTGCTGGGTGAAGGTCCGGTTGTGGTTGAGGAAGAGTCTGGTGGTAAGATAGATCTCTTCCTTCTCTTATTGCTTGGGCCTCCTTCTCCCCCCTCCCTCGGGGGGTCCCTCTCTATGAAGAATGAATGGTCTATTTATAATTTGAGTGTCATGACTAATAAATAAGAGGAATATCAAGGGTATATTTAGAGTGGTTTGAATGAACGATTGATGTTGAATCCCTTGATCTGGACAATCCAGTGACCGCACAAAATAATTTTTTCACTGGCGAACTAGGGGTATCAATATTGGACTCGACCCGAAAATTTTGGGTTTGGGTTGACTCGAACCCGAAGTGGGTCAGGTTCGGGTCCGTAAAACTGACCCGTTTGCAAAATCGGGTTGACACGGAAACTCGGGAATGACCCGAGAATGACACGGAAAACCTGTCTACCCCGGCTGCCCCGCATTGTGTCGTTGCCTGCCCATGCTACCCCGGATGCTCGCTGCCCCGCGTTGCCTGCCCCGGCTGCCCACGTGACCGCGTCGAATCGCATCGGGCCAAGGTTCAAGACATCAAATAGCGTCCGTCATCCGCGCGTGACGTGCGTCGTCTGCCCGAGTCACGTCGCCGCCAACGCAGTGCGTGAGTGCGTGCATGACAGCCTACCCCGCGTTGCCTACACCATTGATGCTGCCCCGCAGGGGACACTGCCGGATAGCCGAAGGATCGAATCATGTGCGGCCGTGCGGAAAATGCCATAGGACCAAATCGCCTGCCCAGCGTTGCTTACACCGAAGCGGGTCGGGTTGACCCGAACCCGAAGCTGGTCTGGTTCGGGTACGCAAAATCGAACAGTTTGCAAAAACGGGCTGGGTTAATTATAACCTGAATAGTGTCGGGGCAGTTCCGGATTTGACCCGAAACAAC
>NW_021318595.1:5898581-5925017 GCF_001605985.2 Dendrobium catenatum
TTGCACTTGTGCTCAACCAAACCCTCGCAGCCCATTGTGCTCGTGCGCTCGTGGCCTCAAGTCAACCCGGACGTTAGACTTGGGTCATGTTCATCTCCAGCTATATGACCCATTTTACAATTTGGGTCGGGTTTGGGTCAACTATATTTGACTTAGGTTAGTTCCAGGCTCGACCCGAATCCAACTCTGACCGAATACCTATTTTGACACCCATATTAGTATATACATTAGTTTTATTGATTGAATATAAATAATTTCAATTAATAATTTTAGCAAGTATAATTATGTTAATTATTATATAATATTAGAATTAATATTTTAGAAAATTAATTAATATATTATTATTTTATTTAAATAAATTAAAATTTATCTTTATGGAACAAAATAGGCTATTGGAATACACTTTTTTACATTTTTTGTTGCACCACAAAATTAGTCGTGTATGTTTCTGATAAGTAAATAGAAAAAAAAAAGTTATTAGAGTATTTAAATATATTTTAAATTAGGATGAAATTAATTTTACTACATGTATGTGCATATCATTAATAAATAAAAGAAATTCTATTAAGATATCTTAATTTGTCATATATCATGATGAGATTAATTTTATTTTATCTATTTTTAATTTCATTCATCATTAAATTATCAGATAAATAATTTAGTTGCATTGTACAAGTAAATATTTATAATTTAGTTAAATTTAGAATAGCCTATGTACGAATTACCGTCATTGGCAAAAGACCGGTCCGACCCATCTTAGGGTCCAGCTCGTGACAGGACCACATGGGAGGTATTTTAAGGCGTGTGGTGATAGATTAGTTGATTAGTATCATGTGCTGTGTGTTCATTTTGGTCTTATATTGTCATTATTATACTTTTTTTTTTTCTTCTTATTTTACATTTATGATAGAGACCTATGAATAATGTAAAAAATGAATCAAATTTTGGATTAATTGAGGGTTTTTTTGGGATAGCTTTTTAACTACTTTGTTTTTCAGAGATCAACTATACTTTTGTTTGGCGATTGTTTTCTTATTATTTATTAGGGGGATTTACATGATACATACCACTTTATTTCACGTTATTTATATATATAACACACAAAATTTTAATATTAAATTCCTATCATTTATATAAAATTTTAATATCAAATATATTACTCATATATTTATAATGTAAAAAATGAATCAAATTTTGGATTAATTGAGGGTTTTTTTGGGATAGCTTTTTAACTACTTTGTTTTTCAGAGATCAACTATACTTTTGTTTGGCGATTGTTTTCTTATTATTTATTAGGGGGATTTACATGATACATACCACTTTATTTCACGTTATTAATATATAACACACAAAATTTTAATATTTTTAATATCAAACATATTACTCATATATTTCATTCTTACTATCATATAAATTTTAATATTTTATTTCATGCACCCATATTTGTTCTATGGGTGGTAGACATGTAATATTAAAATTTTAAATGTCAGATATGTAAATAGCGTTAAATAAAATGGTATGCATGTAAATCCCACTATTTTTTTAATTATTTTTTAAAATTTTAAGTAATTAAATGTTATTTTTTATGATTAGAATAGTCAAATTATTTTCCATATAGAAACTTTACAAGTAAGGCTTCATTTTGGATAGCTTTCTTATTACTTTATAAAAACAACTTTCTCGTACAAAAATTTTTTGATAAAGACATTTTTTACTAGAAATCTACTTTAAAAAGTAGAAAAAAGTTGTCCCAAATAAAATATAAATTTGTAAAAAAGCTATAAGCTAGCGTCCCAAAAAGATTGTTACTTTCTTTTTAATGTATGTGATTCATTTAATTGTATTAGTAATGCTACGAATTAGGTAAACATTATGAAAATTTTGAATTGAAATGAATAATTTTAAAATTTAAAATGTTACTAACAGTTGAAAGGGCTGTGTCATTTTTTAATTTCTTATGTCATTTGAGTTATACATTTCTTCTTCTATGGTAAAGGATAATGCTTTAGGTTATGAAATTAATCAAACTCATAAGCAACCTCTTGTTAGATTTTTTTTTTTAAGTCCAAAGAAAGAGATTGTTTACTTTGTTCAAAAAAAAAAATTAAATAATTGAATTAAGCATTTTTTTTTTTAATTTTGATTCATATCCTCTATGGTTTTGCTTCCTATCTTTCAGTATTTTATTTGTGGAATGTTTGATTTTGTTAAAAATTAAGTTTAATATAAGATAAAATATTTGTATGTAAGTCCTTAATTTTCTTAGACTTAAGATAAAATTATTTCAGGGAAAAGGACTGAATTGCTCCTTCCTAACTTTTTCTAAACCACAAAAATATACTCTCATTATATAAAAGTTAAATAAAGACTATATTAATTAATCCTTCAGCAAAATTATTTAGGTCCCTATTTAAAAAATCAATAGACTAAAATGAGACTTTTAAATGGCAAGAAATTATTTTAGTATTTTAATCCTTATCTTAATTATTTTAATAATATGTTACATATGTGATCTGCCATCATTTATGATGTTAAATTTATATTATATTACATTGTTAGCAAATCAATTAGTATTTGATAGGAAATTAAATAAATGACATTTAGTTACTTACAAAGATTTAATGTTGAATCTTACAATCTCATACACATAGTTTATCTTGATTTCTTGGTTGAGAGTTTGGACCACCAATCAAGAGGTCTTAGATTCGAGTCTTGCGTGTATATATATATTTGGGACAATTATGTCAATTAAGTCAGACTCACACATAATGCGTACACAAACACTCGAACTCAAGACCTCTAAGTTGGTAACCTAAGCTCCCAACCAACAGACCAATGTGAATTGTGTTGTATATTTTATGTGTACGAGTTTACCTTAATTGACCCTAAAAGAATATTCTCATACAACTCCTGATATGATGGCCATCATAAAGTCAACTCTTAAGTACAGATTTATGATTTCTTCATAGGAAGTAACTAATAGTAGCCATTAACAAATATACCCTTAATTTTTTATCTGTAATTCATTTCTAGATTCGTTATTTAAATTTGCATTTTTTTTTTTTTTTTTTTTTTTTTAGTATAAAGACAATCTTTCAATTTAATATAAAAATATTTTAAGACCATTTTTTTTTTCATTTTATTTATCTAAGGATACTTTCAGATTCAATAGATTAGCATTTTATAGGCTTCGAGCGCGAGACTGTCAAAGCTGAAAACTACATTCTAACAATTAGCTAATTTAAATTAATAACTAAAATGATTTTTTATATAATAATATTAATTAAAAAACATATCAGTTGTGGGTATCGCCTGCTTTTTTAGCGTTATCACAAGTTATTGAACCTTATTTGTGAATAAAAATATTTTAATCATTAATAGCATTAGGTGACATTTCACCTTGCAATACGTCGGCACTGATCATTTAATTTCTTATAGTTTTATAATTATAACATAATCAATGTTCAAAGCGCTCACAACTACTTTGTTATTGTAAGAGTAAAAACTCATTAAGTATCAAGATATTTTCCACTTTGACGTAATAGATGCACATTTTTTTTTCTTTGTATAACAAAAGTTAGGTTACACCTCTACACAATGTGTCGGGGGTATAAGGGGGTGTTGCCCCCTGACGGGATTCGACCTACCCCGTCAGGTCGCGGGGTCAAAGGCAGAGCTCCTGCGGGAGTTTTCAGGGGCAGCGCCCCTAGAACAAATTTTGGTTGTAAGTATATTTTTGGATTCTCTTTACTATTTCTCTTTGTATTTGTTTCATCGTTCTCTAAAAATAACACCTCTACACAATATGTTTAATTATGCTGGGGGCAATTGCCTAAAGACCATAATAATTTAAAACTTTTAAACAATGTGCATAATTCTTCTAAGAGGCATTCGTCTAAAGATCATAGTATTTTAATTTTTTAGGGGGGGCAATTGCCTAAAGATTCCTATAATAAAGAGTAAAAAAAAGATTTAAAATGACAAATTACCTAAAATTCTATATAATAAATTTTTTTAGGTTCTTAAGGGTTCCGCCCCTGGCTCAAACAAGCTTAATCTTAGGAGCTTCTTAATAAAATCTCAACAATTACATTAAAAAATGTCTCTGATAATGGAAATTATCAGAGAAGAATAAATAGAATTATATGATATTCATGACATCATTTTTTATATTAATAATTTAATAGTCAACTCATTATATTTTATATTTTTTAAAATTTTATTTGAATGTTGAGGAATGAAATTTCTTCTAAAATAAATATTAAATTTTAAGATAGAATATTTTAATAAAAAATAGTATATGTTCTCAATTATTCTATTTTCAAGAGAAGTGCTAAATTTATAATTATAATATTTTATGTAAGAATGAGCCATCAAAGCTTTAATAATTTGATTTTAAAGTATGTCATACTTATTTTAAATGAGCTATAAAGTATATACTCATATATGTCTTCATATGCATTTAATAAGTAGTCGATAGATTATAATAACAAAGAAACTCACTCAAAGGAGCATCAAACCTCATTCGTCCTAGCCTGTGAAGAAAAGTCGACGTTTCTGGGGAGCAAAAGGAGGACGTCAACAAACAATTAACTTGCTACTTGCCTTATTAAATGAAGGTTGCTATCACAGTGACTCACCTTATTCAGGGTGCATGGGTGCCTTCATCCTCACATATCCAAGTTCAATTACAAAGAAGCACCTACTGAAGGAGCTTTCAATTCACCCTATCATGACCAAGCTATCACTGAGTTCATCTTCTTCACAACCTCATATCATTTGCCTTCTTATCTATATGATCTAAGACTTAGTGCAAGTTGCCAGCGACACCCAAACATCGTTCGATTATCAAGCATCTCATCTTCTAAACTCGCTCCGCAAATGCATAATCGAGAAACTATTGAGCTCACCCATAGATAAATCATTACAACTTTATAGGCCCCGCTCTCCCAAGCCAACCAAGTGACAATAAGCGCCTAGATTAGTTTATGTGGTATTGCATTTTTTTTACTTTTTCGAGTAGACTATAATGAGGAGCATTTCAACAATTTTTTATCTCTTAAGATTTCTATGCTGATTGAGATTTTGGGCACTAATTTTTCTCTAGTTTTCCTTCTTTCTCACTATTCTTATATAGAATTTAGGTCATTCGTATATAAATTTGATTTGTTTTAAGAAATATGATTTGATTTTCCATGTGAACGCAGTTACGTTTCTTATTATTTGTACATTTAAGTATATAATATTCGAAATATAGAATATTCCATATTTATCCTTCTTATTTGAGACGAAGTAAAGGAAGCTTCTCCAACAACCATGTGCACAAATATTTATATATATGCTTGGTAGGGCCCATTTAGTAGATGTCACAAAGAAACCTGCTTTTCATGAGTTAGCGGATGCCCACTATATTCTTTTAAAGCTTAATTTAATATATCTTTTTACAATTTTAATTATTAAAATATAATCCTTTATAATTTCAAAGTAATAAAAAAGTCAAATGCGTTGCATTAAACTTAAATTATCTTAAATTTTACAAGTTTGTAAATAATTGGAAATACATTGTCAATTTATATGTGGGTCTAATTCATAATTAGTTGAGAGGGTGACACGGTTTTGCTAATAAATTTGGATTAATATTATAATACTATTGTTGCGACCTGCAAAATCTGGCAGTAAAAAGATATGGAGTTAACATCGTAGTTTTGTATGAAGATCCAGTACACAAAAATATAAAAAGGAGTATGAGAGCCATAAAAGACACCAAGAATTTTACATGAGAAATCCTAAATATGGGAAAAATCATGAGGCCTAGCCCAATTAAAATATTTTCAATTACAATTGGTGCCCTTCCGAGCGTGCGCCATGGGGGGTTGGCTCAATATATCATATATATCACATTACATGGTAGGGTTAGAAAAATCTAATGATAAGGGAACCGTTCTCAACAGAATGTTGGCTAGTTCATTTAGTTGGTAGGGTTGTATTTGGCCAATGGAGATAAGATGGATTGTAGTCGGCGAGCGATGGTGGTCGGAGTGTCCAAAATGAACTGTAGGGAGCTTGGTTAGCGGATGAGGGAGATCTGAGGGATCGTAGTTGACATGCGACAAAGGTTCACCTGCAATGGTGCTCTAGCTGTTGAAGCGTTAGAACTCTGTCCAATCATGTAGAGAGTGAGAGTTTATTTATAGATTTTTGAGAGTGGCATGCCCCATAAATATGGAGAAGATCTGGGGCAAATTTGAAGTGCTCCATCAAATGACCCATATTGATCCCCATATCACAGATCTTTTTTAAAGTGTTTAAATGCCTTAGTGATGTCAGAATTCAATGATCTTAAGCTCGTCGAGCCTCTCGATTTGACTATAAGCATGTCATATTTGGATATAAATTGAACCTTCCAAATAAATTTTAGGTCCTCAATTTGGAGCCATTTGGGCTCATATTGGACCGATTTCGTTGTCGTTGGGTTCATCTTTTCAAGACATTCAGTTTGACAATATGTTTGTTGAAATTATAGTTCAGATGGTCTCGAATTTAATTTTGAAAATTTCTAACTTGAATGTATCTCAAGATTCGTGCATGATCAAGATAATTTTTTGTGACGTATCAACGATAAAAATAAAATGAATGTGAGTCCCTTCAAGATGCCTTCCATGACTTATTTATGTTGATCATATATACTTAAGTTTATTGATAAAAAAAATCTCAATCATCTGAATCAAATTCAATACGTCGGTGATTTTGAGGTAGCTCCAATGGCTATAATGAAAAACTTGTTTGATTTCACGAATCATGTTTGTTGCAGGCTAGAATATATGCGAGGATAGAGATTTAATTTTACGTCTTAGCGTTGCACGGATATCCAGCTCACACATTAAAAACACAAGATTTTTTACGTGGAAAACCCTTGAAAGAGGAAAAACTACGGGGCCTAGCCCAGTTGAAAAGATTTCACTAGAACTTGAATTGATTATAATGGGCCAACTCACCTATGAGGGCAATCAGATTACTAATAATAACAGTACAATAGAAGTTCGGGTGTCAGGTGATGAACCGACAGAACTTCTGGCTTCAGGTGGAGGTCTGGTAGAGTTCCGGGCCTTAGGTGATGATCCGGTGAAGGCGTGGGCCTCTGGCGGAGGTCCGGCGAAAGAGAGGACCTCAAGTGGTGATCTGGCGAAGGTGAGGGCCTCTGGCGGAGGTCCGGCGAAGGTGAGGACCTCAAGTGGTGATCTGGCAAATGTGAGAGCCTCTAGCGGAGGTCCGACAAAGGTAAGGGCCTCTAGCGGAGGTCCGGCGAAGGTGAAGGCCTCTGGCGGAGGTGAGGGCCTCTAGTGGAGGTCTGACGAAGGTGAGGACCTCAAGTGATGGTACGGCGAAGGCGATGGCCTCTGGCGGAGGTGAGGGCCTCTAGCGGAGGTCTGGCGAAGGTGAAGACCTCAAGTGGTGGTACGGCGAAGGAGATGGCCTCAGGTGGTGATCCAGCAGAGCTAGGGGTGTCAATATTTGACACGACCCGAAAACCCGACTCGAACCCGACCCGAAAATTTCGAGTTAGGGTCAACCCGAACCCGAAACGGGTTGGGTTCGGGTTCAACATTTCGACCAGTTTCAAAATTTGGGTCGGGTTCAGGTTAACCCTTGACCCGATTTTGACTCAAAAATCCGATTTTGACCCGACAACCCGAGATTGACCCATTTTTTTACCCGAAAAAGAGGAAATAGACTCATTTTTTACCCGAAAAAGAGGAGATAGACCCATTTCTAACTCGAAAACTAGCAATTTTTTGTTGGAAACGGGTCATTCAGGTCGTGTCGGGTTGACCCGGACCAGAGGCGGGTCGTGTTCGGATCAGGAAAACTGACCCGTTTTTAAAAACGTGACAGGTTCGGGTTGACCTGAATAGTGCCGGGTCAGTTTCGGGTTAGACCCGAACCCGACCCGTGACCCGAAATTGACACCCCTAGGCGGAACACAGGGCATCAGGTGGTGGTCCAGTGGTGGTTCGACGGAACTCCGGCGGTGATCCGACGATGGTTCGGCAGAACTCCGATGGTGGTCGAGGAGACAAAGAGGCAAAAGCGATCTCCGATATCTCTCTTTTTTTTCTTAGGCTTAGGGGTCCCTTTCAAGAAGAGAGGGATCTCTATTTATATATTTTGGGAATGACATGGTCCGTAAATAGGTGGAGGACCAAGGGCAAGTTGGGAGTGGTTGAATGGACGTCCGATGTTGAATCCCTTGATCATGAACCGTTTGATGGACATTTGAATGTCTTAGTGATGTCGGAATT
The DNA here is from genome assembly GCF_001605985.2 of Dendrobium catenatum. Classification (NCBI taxonomy): domain Eukaryota; kingdom Viridiplantae; phylum Streptophyta; class Magnoliopsida; order Asparagales; family Orchidaceae; genus Dendrobium; species Dendrobium catenatum. The sequence goes on from NW_021318595.1 coordinate 5,906,882, forward strand.
CAGTGATCTTGGGTTCGTTGGATTCGTCTTGTCGAGCCGCTTGATTCGACTATAAGCTTATTATGTTTGGAAACCGTTTAGTAATCCAATTTGTGGTTTGAACCTTCCAATAGCGCTTCGGGTCCTTGATTTGGACCCATTTGGGCTAGGATTGGGTCGAATTTGGTGTCGTTGGGTTCGTATTTCCGAGACGCTCAGTTCGACTGTAAGTTTGCTGAAATCGGAGTTTAGAAGCTCTTAATTTAATTTCGGAAGTTTCCAACTTGATTTTGCTTTGAGATTCGTGCCCGATCAAGATAATTTTTGTACGATGTATCAATGTTAAACCTATACTTGCATATAGAAGACACTCATGTTAAACATACATTCCATTTGGCCCTCAACATTCAAATAGTAAACTTTGTTAAATAGCTATGAAGATGTCTAGTCATAAAAAACTTTAAAAATCATGGCTAGTTGTTCAAAATAATCGCTAAAAAACTCATGTTAAAATCATGATACCCTCCCTCCTCTCCTTTATAATTTGACCATGAAACTTTCATGAATGCACTTGAAAACATGCAACTCTTCAAACTTCGCAAAATTTTAATGCCCCTTGTGCTTCTTCTATATCTATAATGCTTAACAAGTTCTTATGATTTATAGTTCTTATAGAATTTGCACAACCTTTTATCATAGTTGCGAGGATATGACCACATGAATTTAGAGCAAAGTTCAAGAATATCTGACTCCTAAAGTGGAATTTGTATTCTGTGCTGAGTCCGAAGCGTTCGGAGGCCAATAAAAATATGTCACATCACCCAAAAAATATTATCAAGCTCATTACCCTCGCTCGGTACTGAGCGCGTAACCGAACGGGAGAACCATCCGGTGTCCGCACAGAATAATAGCTCCTTAAAGTCCCACCACATGGTAGAGTGTGTTGGATCTGTGTGCATGATTCTCAAAGATATTAAAATCAAAAACATACATTTGAGGAGAGATTAGCCAATATGGAGAGCTGTCACATTGGATAAGATTGTTAAGTCGTGTAAGAGTTTGATAGTTGAAAAGCATGTTACTTAAAAATATATGTAGGAAAAGTAATAACAACATCGTTGTCATCTCAATCCTCATATTTGCAGCAAGCATTTGTCTTTTATCTCAATCATTAATATAGAGAAAATGATCTATTCATTATTATCTTCAACTTATATAAAAAAAATCATTAAATATGATCTTTATGCAGTCATAAATGTAAGTAGATTTCACAAAAAATTCTATATCATATGATTATGAAATTTTTAGTGTTCAATTATCCTAACAATATTTAGCATAACTTTGTTCCACTTAATGCATTCCATAGCATGATAGCACCTAAAATACTAATTCCTCTTGTCCACTTGACCTTTGAATAATATAATTCACCAAGTAGTCGTATTGTAACCTAGAATATTCGCAATTGTATAATAGAAAAAACTATGCCGCTTAGCATTGCACAAGCATCCAACTCCCATACGGATAGTAGAAACACCCGAATTTTTTACATGAAAACCTTCAAAGGAAAAATCATGAGGCCACACTAGTCAAAATTGATCAAATAATATTTGAATAAATTATAAATAATTTACTCGTCCTCAAATCAACGTGCTCAAATCTAGCGAAGAATAGGAATCAAATGAAATTATGGCGATGGTCGTTGGTCGGAGATAAATCCGACGTTGGTGGGAGGCTGAGTTGAAGTCCAGTGGTTGTCGGAGGCTGGGTAGAAATCCGGCACAGTTTGCGGTCAGGCAAAAGTCCAATGATAGTCTGATGCAGTCGAATAGTCTAGTGGCCCGAGTTGAAGTCCAGTGGCAGTCGAAGGCCGGGTAGAAATTCGGCATCAATTTGCAGTCAGGCAGAAGTCCGGTGATAGTCTGACGCTGTCGAGGAGTCTAGTGGCCGAGTTGAAGTCCAGTATCAGTCAGAGGCTGGGTAGAAATCCAGCATCAGTTTGCAGTTAGGCAGAAGTTTAGCAATAGTCAGATAATGTCGAGGAGTTTAGTGGCAAGAGAACTCTAGTTTCTTATCTTCCTTCTTTTTTCCATCTCTTCCTTGTTTGGGTTCCCTTCAATGAAAAATGATGTGTCTATTTTTATTTTTTGGGAGTGGCATGACCAATAATAGAAGGGAGATCAAGGATACGTTAGGAGTGGTTTGAATGGACGGCTGATATTGGTCCCCATGATTGTATCAGAATTTGGCAATCTTGGGCTTGTCGGATTCTTCTCGTCGAGACTCTCGATTCAACTATAAGCATGTAATGTTTGGAAACCGTTTGATCATTCAATTTATGGTTTGAACCTTCCAAAAACGCTTTGAGTCTTCGATTTGGACGCATTTGGGTCGGATTGAGTCAAATTTGGTGTCGTTGGGTTCATCTTTTCGAGACATTCAATTCGACTATAAGTTTACTGAAATTAGAGCTCGGATAATCCCATATTAAATTTTAGAAGTTTTCAACTTGATTTTGCCTTGAGATTCATGCACGGTCATGATTAATTTGTGAGGATATATCAAGTCTGTAGAAAATCCAACTAATAATAGCTGATTTGCTTGGATTACCAAATCAAATCCATATTAGTTTCATGAATTTGTCTTCAATAAAATAAAAAAAAAAAACATATTAATTTAACAAAGAAAAGAACTTGAGCATAGTTATTTAAACAAAGCTAAGAGCCCTTTATTAATTAACATGGGAAAAAAATACTTTAATAGGAGAAAATCTAATCCTAATTTGGTTTTCACAGATCTAAAATGAGAGTACAATTGTTTTAATAAGAAGAAATGGCCATAACAACCTCAATTCATTTCTGTTAGCGGCTCTCATTTTAATAAAAGGATTTTTTTGTGTGTTTTTAATTTTATCTTTCAGTATCAACAAACAACCAAAACCACAATGCTACTAATTGAATATTAGCCTTTTGTTAATTGAAAAGTACCCTAAACCCTAAACAACCAAAAGCCACCACAATTCTTATAGCTAAACAGAATCCATACAATTCAAGAAACAGATTCAAATATGCTACTGCTTGCCATAGAAAAATATATTATCTTTTTTTCTACAAATAATTAGTAGCATACATTTTCTCTCCTTCACCCCTCCTTATATGGAGTAATTATTCCGTCAGATTACCGAATGCATCCGAAAATTAATAACAAAACGCCACGTCACTAAAGTGCTCGGTACCATGCTCGGTACAGCACTCGGTACCGCGCTCGATACACTTGGTATGCTCGGTATTTTCACCGGATGTAATAATTTTTCCCTTATATGAAGGAGGTATTGGTTCTAATCATATGTAGGATATAAGTAATCATTTGGGATCACTTTTTATTTGCTTTTGTTTAGAGATAAAAAATATATTTGATATCCTATTTTGTATAAGATAGTGATGATATTAGGAGTGACAGAAGCGTGGGGCTGGAAAAATGAAAGCACCTAAAAGGCTATTTTTAAAATAAATTGATTTATTTTCAAAGATGTAAATAGAAATTGCTGAAAATATAGGCCAAACATATTAAAACAAAAAACAAAAATAAAAAATGTGATCCCAAATAACCCATAAGTTAGAACAAAAGAATAATATATTTGTTAATATTTTATTGCACATGTACTTGATACACTATAACATTAATTTTTCTGAAGCAAAGCAGCCGTGAAGCCGTCCCAAACGCACCCTAAATTTCATGAAACAGCTGTGTCATACCTCCTAATGCAACTCTTTGGTACATGAATTCTGTGAAACTTTGGCTCCTTAGGAACGGTTGCAGGTTTTCTGCCTTGCATGTAACCAGCACTTCTTTGAGTAGTTCTTTCAGGCAACTTAGTCGAACCTTCTTCTTTACCTTTGAACATTCGAGAAATGGATTCCCCCTTCGCTTTCGTTGCACTGCATTGAGAAATAATAGAAATTGATCAAAATTACAAGTTTTCCTATAATCCTATGGAACAACAAACAACAATCAACATTCCCCTTCATTCATTCTATTGAAATGATTTGATATTTGATAAAGAACCTTGTAATCCTCAGTAGCTGCTTCGGTGATGTTTTGAAATTCTTGCTATGTGATCCCTGTATTGTCTTCTCTTTTTTACCATGGAGCTGCACCTATCATAAATTATTAATCATTAAAAACAACCAAAAAACCAGCTTTAACGAAAATTCCTGTAATTTGATTTACCTTGCGAGTCTGTATAGTTTTGGCAAGCTTGGCTTCTGGGAATCTGATCAACTTGGCTTGAGAATGTGTCTCTTGTATCTAAAAATTAAACAATATAAAAGAATTCAGGAGATTAGATGATGTGAAATGGATAATAATACTGAAATCATAGCTTAAGCCAGCTGAAACCAATGTGCCTATATATTAAACAAAAATTAAGAAAAAGCTAACACCTGAATCCCATCTAGATGCTTGAGTAGTGATGCACGTTCTTTCTTGGATTCAACTTGGAGCCTTCTTTCTAAATTTGCCTCTTTAAGAATTCCCCTTTCCTGAAAAAGAGGATGCAAACATCACGCTTTATACATTGCCATGTAGTAGTTAGTATAGAACGTTCGTATTAATCAGTTTTACTCACACCAGTTCTTAATCTGAAAGGTTTGGGGTTTGTTGTCCTCTTGAGCTTTACTACCTGGAATGTTTTGTTTTGAACTTTAGCTTCCTGAACAGTAGGAACATGGAAGAATAAAAAATGTGAAGAACGCTGAGATTTTTAAACAATCAAATTTAGATTTACCTGAGGATTTGAGTTCTCAAACTGGAAGCTCTTTGCCTCAGAAGTTGCTGCATTTGGGTGTATATTTCTGACATGAATCATGATTAAAAAGGTGAATATAAGTATAAGGAGAATGAAAAAAAAAAAAAAGAATCATAGCAGGCTTTATTTTGAAGTTTAGGGTAGTACTTATTTTCAAAAGTGCACAAATTGTTCTCCTTATCATCATCGTTCGTATCATTACAAGCAGTTTTAATCTCACTGCCTACTCCACTGGAAACGTTCAGATCTATATATTGTGCTTCATCTTTACAAGGCTTGACTGTTACTTCAGCATCGATCTGATCAATTTTAGAGTCCATAATAGCATGATACTCTTTACCAATTGGATTTACCAAATTAGTATTCTTCTCTTCGACATGGTCTGAACCATTACTTCTTCCACGAATCTGAACATCTCTCAGCTCGTTGTGTTCAGCTTCTTTAAGGATGCTGTGGTCTTTATTCTTTGAACCAAGTGCGCTGGACTTTCTTGATGAAATAGAAGATCCCTTGCATTTATTTGATTTCACTGCACAAGAACAATTGGTCATACCCTTTCTCCCATGACCTAAATTAATCTTCTTCTTCATGTCAGAACAAATATCTGAAATTGGAGATTTGCTTGATCCAGTTCCCTTCTTTGGAGTGTGGGAGAAGAGAGCCTTGACTAAATTTCTATCCTTCGACACCAACAGATTATCAGATGCCTTCAGATATTTGGCCTGTGATTTGTTGTTGCCTGTTGTTGTTTGTTCCTCCTTCTCACTTGTCAATGTATGCACTTTTGCTTTCTTCTGAATCGGAGTCTCTCTCAAGCTAGCTATTGGATGTTGCTTTAGCTTGGCCACAGTGCTTTTTTCTGAGATTGAATTCATGTTCCTCATTCTTGAAATTCCATTCTTGATTGATTTAGCTGGGGCGGATTGTGGGCACTTCGTGTTTGTTCTGTGGTTTATGCCAATTTAGAACAAAACAAAAAGTAAAAAGGTTTTTGGAACAACGACTGTCTCAAATACTCAAGAGCATACCTTGAACCTTGCTTGTTCAATGCTCTCTGAAACCTTAGATTTGGGCTTCTTGCTGCCATAACCTATGTAACTTGTAAACTGATTAGTACAAGGTGTGATGTCAGGATATAGCAATAGGAGGAAATTCATTAATGGGTTACAAACCCGGAGCATGAAATTTCTTTTAAGCTCGGCAGGATCTACTTCTTCATGATTCTGGTCACAACCTGGATTAATGACCATGAAAAAAAAAACAATTTGGTAAGAACTCAAATTTAATCAGAATTTATGAACTCAAATAGCAGGGAAATGTAAGAGGACACACCGATTCGAGCACAGAACCAAGACTTCTGATCCGGGCGAGAGCGGTCAGGGATGGTGAAATCGACGAACTTTGGAGCGTCGATCCTCTCATAGAACTCTTCTTCTTCCTCTGCTACTGCCATTGCTACGGTCCAAACCTATCTTTGAGAGACCAATGCGAGGGAAAGAAGGGTCGGAGATAAGAGAAGTGGGGAAATGGAGCTGGATATGAGGACTCTTTGTCTGGAAGAACTTACAATAAAGATTAAATTTTGTCGGTTTTAAAACATTTTTAGGAGCCGTTGTGCTTCGGTGTCTGAAACTAGCCGTTGGAAGTTGGAACGGCGCCTGGAGGTTTTAAAATGGCATGTTGTTGTAAATCTACAAGTCCAATAGAAGCATTCGGGCGGGTCAGTTCGTGACTGGCCCGAATTTTAACGGGCCTAATACCCAACTTGAGCTTCTGTCGGTAGACCCCAAAGCTTTTTTTTTTTTCTCTTTCTTTCTTTTTTACAGTAGCTCTGTTACGCAACGGCCATATACATGCCGATAACACTTGCATGAATTCTAACAATTTGGGAAGAAAAGTTGCACAGCTGAATAATTGCATTTATGCCACTGCAAATGGTTTGATAATATAAAAAATAATATTGTGATTGCAAGGAATAAAAATTGGTGCCATCGAAGCATGAATCCATTGTAATGCAGAGGAGGGTTGATGGATTAGGGCTCTCAACATTTGACACGACTCAAAAATCTGATTCAATTCTGATCCGAAAAAAATTCAAGGTTAGGGATCTAGGGTCAACCTGTTTGTCAAATGGACCAGGTTCGAGTTTACAAATCAATCCGTTTCAAAATCATGTCAGGTTCGGGTTGACCAAGAAACCCAACAATGATCGAAAATTCAAGTTGTACACGAAATCGGAAATCCCAATTCGATTCCCGCCCGCACTCGCAACTCTTGGGTCAACTCAGCTTGAAGGCTCGCCATCCACCTCTCCCTAGGCCGCTAGCCGACAATCCGACATGTTGACAAGTAGTCCAGCCATCCCGCCGACGACATTCTCCTTTCTCCAGCTTCAACGAGATGACGACATTCCATCTTATCCAGTGCTGCGACTTCGACGAGAGTCACGAGACAAGTCGCGTTCCACCCATTCGCGTGCTTCTTCTGCCATAACCCATTTCGTGACGAGTCAGGTCAACTCGAAAACCAAATGGCTTGAGCCCGGGTTGAATTTTATGACTCATTTGCTGGTTCGAGTCGTATCAAATAACGTCGGGTCAGTTCCAAATTCGACCCACAACCCGATTTTGACACCTCTATACTGGATCATACAAAAAAAAAAAATATTTTATAAACATGGATTTTAATTTAAAGCACTTAAAATTGAATCCATAGCAATTAAAAAAAAATATTAAATTTGTGCTTGATTTTACTCAAAATAATTAAACTAAAGGGCAAACAAAATCTGAAACACCGCAAAATTCTTAAATAAGATTCAATCCATTGCATCATATCCATCGATATTAAACAAAGCACTAAAATATATTAAATCAGACGTATTAAAGCGAATAAACCCCAATAAAAAGTTGGCCCAAGAAGATAATAACCAAAATTTGGGATGTTACTGATTATTTAAGGTATAATCTTTAAGTGAATTAGCATTTTTGACGAAGAAAAGTTTTTTTTATTATTATTATTAAGAATAACGAAGAGAAATTAAGCAAATTGTAAGTAAGGCTTGATTTGGTTGGACGTAATTAGTATAGTTTCCATTTTTTTTGGGACATTTAGGCCAATTAAGGCAAACTCACACACACAACGCATACACATAGACTCGAACCTTGGACCTCTTAGTTGGAAGCCTAAGCTCTCAACCAATAGGCCAAAGAGAGTTGTGTTAGTATAGTTTCCATTCTGAAACCTGAAAAAAGATGTCGGTTGTTGTTTGGATGAATATCTTTTACAAAACTGTATTTTTCAAACCTCCATTATCGTACCAATTTGCAAAGCTTTTTATTTTGGGACTTTTACATGCATAACACTTAAAACTTCTCTATTTACGTATCTAACACCTAAACCTTACTATTTACCTTTCTACAAGGTAAAAATCTTATCCCTGATCAAATATAACACTATGTTTCTCTCCCGTCAAAATCAAACCCCGTAAGGGCATCTCCAACCGAACGCTAAACGAGTGTATGGAGTCCTTCCGTCGCTCCAACCGAACGCGAAAATTTCCACTATTTAATCGCAGGTGAACAGTACGACGCCAATTTGGGCGTCGCACTGTTCACTCACGCCATTTTTTGCTCTCAACCGGAAAAACGCGCGAAAGGGATAGCGATCGTTACCTTCTCAAAAACATCTAAAATGGCGTTCGATTGGAGCATCACCGCGCCATTTTGAAGTTCTGCGTTACTTTGCCATGAAAAATGAAGTTTTCGGTTGGAGATGTCTTAAGTTGTATTTCTGAGATGTTTGCTACGCTATCGTCTCATCCTTGCTCGGCCTCGAAATCCCCTCCGCCGTGACCTCCGGCGAAATCACTTCATTGATCCTGCAGCGACCTGAACCAGCCGGTTGAAACCTCCTACTCTATATCATGCGCATCATCTCAGATTCAAAACTAATCAAATCGACCGAATTGAAATCGCTCCACAGGCTCCAAAAATGACTTTGGAAACGAGTATCCGGTGATTGAAGTTGTGTTGCGGCGTCTCTTGCTTTCTGAAGGCGGCCAATTTCAGTCTCTTCGCCCAGCGAAAGCTGGACCTGGGGCCGCCGGTTGGGGAGTGCTCGCGCTCGATGTAGAGGTCGAGACCGGAATCCCTGCCCTCTTCCACGATTTCGATGAAGTTTTTGAAGAAAGCCATGTCGTGAAAGCTAGCGACGAATAAGAAGGTTTTGTATCTAGGTTTGTTGTTACGAGCGGCTTGTAATCAATTAAAAAGGGTGCTGGAGCTGGCTTTTGCCTGCTTGTGGTTGCTTCATACATTTGATGTTCTTCCTAGATGGCTTTTGGCGGCTTCTGCCTCTATTTCAATTTGATGGCTGCTTCCTTATTTATTTACAATCAAACTTATTGATAATAATTTTCTTGACCAATTCAACCCATACACATGTTCAATGGTCTTCGGAAGTATTCCAACAAGAGAACTGTAATTGATTAAACGAAATGTAGATTGAGCTGGAGCTTCACACGAAATGTCGATCGTGTCGAAGAAGACGAAGGGGTTTCAAATGTAAAAAAGGGAAGGGAAATTTACATTCATACCACTATATTTCTAATCATTTACATATTTAACACCTCAAAGTTTAATATTACTCTTATACCACCCAAAACTCATACTTGACATCACTTATACCACTCCGTTTCTATGGGACCTCACGACGTATATCTTCCCGCCGAATTTCCTCATTCGCGGGAATACCTTGCTCACCTACAGTCGGAATACCTACCAACATCTGGTCGCTGCTAGCGTCTCTGGGCGGTTAAGCTCGCTGCTCGCGATCAGACCGCCGAACGGGAACTCTGGACATGGCTACAGTTGCAGGAAGCTGGACGAGGCAAGTTGAAGAAATGAAAAGAATGATTAGAAGCTGAGACACAGAGATAATGCATCCAAAACTTGATCCTTTTGGCAAGTTAACAGCAACTCCATCAGGTTGTAAGCATTTGCTCCAAAAGTTGAAGTTTCGCGCTACCAGTGCTAATACATCCAAAACTTGATCCTTTTGGCAAGTTGACAGCAACTCCATCAGCTCAAGCAACCAAAAAGAAAACAAAAAAACCAGCCAACAGATTGTAGATACCAGCCACCACTTAAAGAACAAGAAACAGCTCAAAGAAACAACTCAAGGAAACAGATTCATTTGGAAAAAAATGAAGAAAACGCATCAGAAGTCACCTTCCTCCCCCCCTGCGATTTCTGATTTCCTGTTCAAGCCCTAACTTCCTTCAAGCCGCCCGCGATACAGTAGGGAGAAGAAACGGTCATGAAGTCTAGGCAGACGGCGTGGTAAAAATGAGGTAAATAAAGGATTTGGGTGGTATAAGAGTAATATTAAACTTTAAGGTGTTAGATATGTAAATGGTTAGAAATATAGTGGTATGCATGTAAATTTCCCTAGAATATATTCGCACAAGCTGGAGAAGATGATTCATGCGTGAAATAAAGCTTTCGGGGTTTCATTTTGACGCAAGAGAAATGAGGTGCTATATTTGATTAGTGATAGGGCTTTTAGATGGTATAAGGGTAAATATTAAAGTTTTGGTGTTGGATAAGTAAATGGACAAGTTTTATGTATGTAAAAAACCCCTTTTATTTTTGCTTTTCCATTGATAAAAGGCATTTTTGGAACCAAAGTTTCTCGCCAAAACTCCTGCTACCGAACGAGGCCTAAAAAGCCATTTAAGATTGGTAATTAAAACTCATCAAAGTGATCCAAATATATTACCATTCTAAAAGATTAGGGATTCATGAAAGTTCCACAAATCATTTTACCCTTGGTATTGAAACCTATGATGTGATATATTATATCATATATAAAAGATATTTGTCGTCAAAGCTAATGAGATTAACATATAAGATTTTTAAATATGAATTAAAATTTCTTTCACAGATACTATTAATTTTCCCTCATCCAATTTATTTAGAAAGGATTTTCTCAAGTTCGAAAGGTTGTCTAAATCCCATAAAAAAACCTAACAACTACGCTAATTCACAAAAATGTAGAGATAAAATTGATGCCTAAGCAAGGAATTTTTATTGCGTCCTCCCACATGACGTAGAGATACGTCCTCCCACCGCCAAAAAACTCGATTTTTGCTCGGTATTACTAGGTATTATTTGATAATAACGAGGAATATCATCATGTGAAGTCCAATACCGAGTTATAACTAGGTATTTTTTTATACTGCTCGGTATTGCTCGATATAACTCGGTATTGGTCTTCACATGATGATATTCCTCGTTATTGTTTGGTATTGCTCGGTATTTGCTCGGTATTTCTCGTTTTTTAGCGCGAATTTAGCTCTGGGAGGACGTATCTCTACGTCAGGTGAGAGGACGCAATAAAAATTCCTAAGCAAGAACTATATTGTAACAAAATATACTTTCCAACTTTGCCCCACAATAATATTTATATTATATATTGCAATCCTTGAGACATGCATTGTAGCTTTGGAAATATCAGCTCAGACTTTATTTAGGATTATTTTTTTCTTGATTTCTAAAATAATATTTTAGTATAATTCTTTTTTAAATTTGAATTTTTTTTATTAAAAATTTATTTTAGAAAACAGTATGAAAATTATCATAAACAAAACCTCAATCATTACAATTGCATTTTTGTCACTTGCACTCTGTGTATCTCTAACTGATCTATATGGAGTTGGTGATGCAGTGAGTATCAAAGTTGCATTAAAAGGGAAGTAGGTAGTAAATGAGAACAACATGAACATTTACAAATAATTCAAATTATTGATTCATTTAAACATCAACAAACATATTTCCGCTCGTATTCAATTCTAATAATTAAAATCTTGAAATTTTCGAGCTTTTGTTTAAAATTAAATATGCAAATATATAGAATTGTATTATTTTATTAAAATAATTAATGACATCAGCATATATGATGCATCATCAAAAAATTTTGTGATCGGGCATGAATCTTGAGAAAAATTTTGAATTAAAATTTTCAAAATTAAATTCAGAAACATCTATCTGTGATTTCAACATACTTATAGTTGAACTTAACGTCTCAAAAAGACAAACCCAACAACACCATATTCAATCCCATTTGGGCCAAAATGGTCCAAATCGAGGGCTCTAAACACATTTAGGGGGTACAAAACATAAATTGGATGACCAAATAACATCCAAATATGACATGCTTGCAACAGAAAATCATAAACAGAATTCTTGAAAGGGTTGGTACATTTAAAATTGAAATTCACTTCTAATTAAGTTCAATAAAATGATAAACAATTTTCAACACTTATACATTTATCAGCTTTTTTAACAAGATATACCATTACTTTTCTAAGACTTGAATAATTACAAGTGAAAACATATTTAGTAAACTCCACAAAAAGTTGAAATCACTTAAAATCTTAAAAGGTCATGTACGTTTTAGTACTAAAGAATTTAGAAATTTACATACAAATCACTTCCTTAAGCTGGCCAATTTACACAAAACATGTTCTGCTTAGATGCCAAGAAAATAAGATTGAAAGAGGTGAAATTCCAATTGCATGGGAAATCATTTGCTCCAGACAGTACATCTGTACTGATTACTTGCAGCAAACAGCCACAAGAATATCAATAAGAAAAACGGACAATCAATTAAAGTACAGCTGTCAACATTTGACCCGACCCGAAAATCCGATCCGAATCCGACCCGAAAATTTTGGATTTGGGTCAACCCGAACCCAAACCGGGTCGGGTTCGGGTTAGAGATATCGACCCGTTTGTAAAACGGGTCGAGTTCGGGTTGACCAGGCAGGTTGCCGGGTTGACACCCCGGGTCGGGTCAGAGTTCGCATTTCCGACCCGTTTACCTAACCGGGTCGGGTTAGGGTCGACCCGTTTGAACCCGGGTCAGTTCCGGGTTCAACCCGAACCCAACCCGTGACCCGAAATTGACACCCCTAAATTAAAGTGATTCAAATGTAAAAGAACTAGCCATCCTCATTCTCAATCTATTTATTTATTTGGAATATACAAATTTTAAACTTAAATTATAAAAAAAATCATGACATCATTATTCAACAATATCTACTACCAAATGTAACCATCAACATTTCTCATTAAGGGTTGATCTAACTAAAGTACATGGAGTTTAATTTTATCACCAATTGATCTAATGAGGAGATTGACTTTGAGCGATCTAATCATTAATAAAAATACAAATTTTAAATATTTTAGAATAATTGTTTGAAGTGATGGAATAGATAAAATATTATTTAAAGAATTCAAGTTGGATAATTAAAATGAAGGAATGCATCAAACATGTTGTATTAAAAAGAAAAAAATCCTCAAACTAATTCTATAAAATATTTGTGAGACCACAGCTTTATGACGCAAAATGTTAGGCATTAAAAGAGAAACATGAAGTTAAGTGTTGCAAATATGAGAATGCTCAGATGGATGAGTGGCTTTACTCTAAGAAACACAATGAGAAATCATGTAAGTGAAAAAGTTGGAGCAGCTATTGTGGCAGATAAGTTTAAAGAGATTAGCCTAGATGATTTGAAAACATAACAAGTCAGCCTTCCAATGACTGAAAGATAATAATAGATCTAAATAGACTTGACTAGAAAATATTAAAAATTGATGTTTCACTATTAAATTAAAATAATAATTCGACTCTTACCAAAACATAAATTAAAAGAATTCATATAAGCGACATCAAGTATTGTTGTTGTATTAAAACCTTGTGCACAATTCCAATTCGAGTAACAAGGCTTTCTCCACCCCTTCATCAACATCTGCTCAATTTCATCTTTTGCAAATTAAAATCCTTCTTGCCATCAAACTTTTTTAAGTTAAATTTCCTTAGTAATCCCCAATGTTAGCTATAATATCAATTTCTTGAATTCAGCTGATTTTTTTTGTACTAAAACACCTGCCAAAATCAAGATCATTAGCAAAAAGATTAATTAATTTAAAAAAAATTAATAAAATTTCTTGAAAAATACTTACCTTATGCAATAATACAATATGGAAGTGAGAACTTACCACGTAGTAATAATACTATATGTTAAGCTTACAGTAACCTAATTAGTTTTAAGTAACCAATTACTACAAGTTATTATTAGTTGAGGATTATGAAGTATATACAATATTGGATTATACTTAATTCATACTACCTTGGACTAGGAGAAGGAATCAAATATACCTTAGGTCTTGGGGTTCTTGAGCAAGAAGCTTCTATTATAGCATATAATCATCACTAGATTGGAGCTGCAATTGTCATGTTGGGTCCATACTAGGGCTACTTGATTCTTCTTTATATCTTTCCATTTGCAGTAGCGCAAGCCTTGAACTGCAAGTAACTTTATTCACATAATTCGTTGTAAAAGAGGATGGGCAGATAAAATGTGAAATATCACTTAATTATCAATACTTAACTTAGAAATTAAAATTAAAAAAATCAATTGTACATATCCTTCACAAATTAATAAAGTGACTAGATCTAGGTTGACCCAAGAATGTAATTCTTTTGAATTCAATCAACGTAAGATTGTTAATTGATCTTGAATGCCTTGAACGATTGTTATGATAGAAATTATATGCAGCTATTAGTATTTCATTCACTTGTTGTGATGTAGGACTCAATCCGTAGGTTGATGTTTAACCAAGAAATTACACGCTTAATGAAAAATAAGAACAATTATTCAACTTCTAGCAATTTTAAATGAAAGATTGAAAACAATAAAAAGACAATTAGAATAGACAAATGTTTACACAATAATTATATGGAGCACAAAATAATCAATTCTAATCAAGTTTTGCATTACATAAAAGTTTTTCAAAAGAAATCCCTAAATTAACATTTACACTAGTCACTATTAGGATCCCTCACTCTTCATATTTGGTTAGGTGGAGAAAGTTTGCACAATCTTCATGATGTCACAATTAAGGAAGACTTCAAAGTACTAAAATTCGGGAGAGTGTTCACCTTCATCAGGATTCGAAAGAGAGTTGTCATTGAACGGGAGGTTGTCATTGATCAATAGCGGTTACAAGAAAGAAGAGGATTCGCTCAACGTATTTTTCGATGAATCCTAGATCATAAAAAACGAAGTCGTGGTCGTGTTCCATATTTGCTATACAAGAGTGGACAACAAACAATGGGTTACGGGAGCTTCAGGACAGCATTATACTCCCATCAACATTTTTTTCTTCTTCCTAGCCGCCACCCCCTCTTAATTCTTCCATTCGTCAACCCAAGCCCTAGGCCAACCTCAACCATCCACCCACCGCCCCCTTCTCTCCCTTCCTATCAATGCTCCCCCAAGCCCCCTTAATCAACCAATTCACTATCCAAGAGCACATAAAATTGGTGTCCAAAAATTTCAACAATTCCTCTTACTGTCATGTTGTCTGAAAGATTCCAGTTAAAGCAATCTTCCACTAGCTATCAATATAGGCCCCATGCGGCAGACAGAATACCACGGATAGGCACCTGCTGTTAGACTCTTTTAATAGGAGCCCAAAAACTCAGACAAATTTTAGAACAAATAATCTTCAACATACATATAAAACAAACGATAACGATTTTTTTAACATATGCATAAACAACTAATTGTACAAAAATTGCACATTGGAATAATACATCTTGAGGTTGGAAGCAGAAAATATACTTACAATGAGTAATGAACATTAAAAAATTTCAAAAAATTTGAGTATTGGACAGAATGCTGTGATTATGAATGTATTTCCCACCAAAGTGTTGCCAGCTACAACTAAAAATAAAATAGCCAACAGATTGAAAGATGGACATAAATTTAGGGGACTAGTTCATCCCTATAAGGCAGATCAGAATAGCCACAGGGGCAGACGTTAGTAGTCCCAATGACAGATAATATGAAATGCTTCTATACGATGATGTTAAAAGACCAACAAGCACAAAAAAACAGAAAAATCATAAATGCCTGGAAGAGAAAAAATATATTGCCAATAAAAAACAAGAAAGAAAAAGAATATTTAAGAACTCATGGCAGACATCATTAATCAAACTAAAAAAAATATTGCCTTGAAATAATGAAAATTTTATTTTCAAAGTAAAATAAAGTGACGCTGCTGAGGCACATCAAAGCCAAAACCATCATAGCTAACTACAATAGCAATTAATGGTGATCAAAATATAGTTTTTAATTTTAAATTCATGAAAAACTATCATTTTTATATCTTTTTAGTTTTTACTTTAATTAGATATCCTACAATAAACTTATGGATAGCTTGAATTTTCATTTCAGATCTACTTTGCAAATAGAACCTTATAATTGTAAAAATCATGATGAATCCAATAAAAAGGTAGGATTTACCTCAACGAATAATTTTCAAGTAAGGCTGAGAGACAAGAATACACCACTTTAATAGATGCCGCATCCATCAAATTAAACAAGATTGAGAAAATCTGCAGCCCCAAAAAAGAATTATAAATAAAAACATACCTAACGTGATCATGCTATTCAATGATCAGGTTAAAAAATTATGATGGCAAAAAGGACTTTAATGTTCTAGTTCATCCAAGAAAGGGATTGCTGTGCAGCACTACCTCTCAAACTTGGCAAGGCAAATGCTCACATTCACAATGAATTTTAGGTGAAACTATTTTGTGCGGTCACCAAACGCTGTCCGTTTGCGAATCAGGACTCGTCATGTCATTTTTTGTTGTGTGCCATTATATATTGGGTGACAACGAATTTTGATCTGGTCCGGTGATCACACAGAATAATATCTCGAATTTTAGAGAAACAAGCTTTCAAACTACACTCATTGGCTGCTAAATTCAGCAATATAAATATAACAAAAAGAAAGAGTCAGCACACAATCACAATAGTGCTTTGATTTCAGATACATGCCGCCTGACAAGAAAGATACATGCCACCATACCCAAACTAACATAATTTACCAACAAGAAAAACAATTGAGCAACAATCAAGTGAACTAAATACTAGTTATCGTTCAGAACAAATACTGAAATGGCATTAGCAAATTATCAATGATATATAAATTAAGATATTTTAGAAATGAAACAAGGTTTCCAGTGGCAGCAGACATCCAAGAAAGAAATCTTGGAAGAAGCTCAGAGGCTGATTTGATGCAATACAAAACCCAAAAAAAAGTAATGGACAACCTTAAATAAAAAATAAAAAAGATTTGATTGGACAAAAAATAATACAGCCTGAAAGAGAATAAATTGGGACAAACATTGAACCTTAAACGTTCATTTTTCATTACTAGCAATCTAATAGGATAAGCAAAGTGTTAATGACTTGTCAAGTAATACTTGGCATAAATGTGACAACAAAACTTGTTCACCTCCCACATCCAAGGGCAGAATTGTTTGACATCACTAGCTCTCAAGACTTGGACGCCACAAACTCTCAGGAGGCTCATAATACAAAGAACAAAAAAAGGAGTGGACAACCAATAATAAAAAAACACAGTTTTGATTGAACATAAACTTAAATAATTTGAGAAAACAATTTCATCAGCAATCAATCAATTTTGAATATTATCATTGATATTGAACAATGCAACTGGAATGAGCAATAAAATTACCATTGACTCAAGTGGTAAAACTTGGTAAAATTCAACCAAAACTATGGTTGCCTCAGACATCCAAGGAAGGAATTGATGGGCAGCACTAGCTCTCAAGCCTGGCAAGGCGAAAGCTCTCAGGCAGCCACTGCGAATGTTTGAGAAACAAGCCTTAATTTTGTCATCATTGGATCATTTGAGCAACACAAAAAAGAGGCCTATAACCTATTCAACTCGATAGAATTTTGAGACACAATAAAGGACCATTATTTATACTTTCGATTGGTTATGAAAATATTTTCATATAATATTTACAAAAGATATTGCTGGCCTCAAACAACAATTGAAGATAAGCAGCACTGCTTATGAAGCCTGATAATGCAACGCTATCAGACAGATGGTGCAAATAATTGAGAAGCAAACCTTCATTATGTCACTACTGGAATCACATTAAACAAATAACAACAGAAAGAAAAGCAACCACTAACAATACAAACAAATGGGTTGTACTAAAAAAGAATAATGAGTCACAAGTAATGCACATTTCCAAGTAGAGTTACTACCATAAGTATAATATAACATTTATAGGCAGAGATAGCCAAGAAGAGAATCTGAAAGAATCACATATGCCAATTGGTAAAACTGAAGGAATCACATATATCCACAGACAAAATTCATAAGCAATCTTAACGCTCAAACCTAACAAGTAAAATTATCCAGGTAGCTGCATCATGTTTCTGAACAAAACATTCATTAT
>NW_021318595.1:5925117-5938324 GCF_001605985.2 Dendrobium catenatum
ACTACAGTCCTTCCGACCTCCGTTGCCAGCCGACTACAGTCCTCCTGACTTACGTCGCCCGCCGACTACAGTCTTTCCGACATCCGTCGCCCGTTGAATACGGTCCTCCTGACTTATGTCGCCTGCCGACTATAGTCTTTCCGACCTCCGTCGCCCGCCGACTACGGTCCTCCTGACTTACGTCGCCCACCGACTACAGTCCTCCGTCGCCAGTTGACTGCGGTCCTCCTCACCTACGTCGCACGCCGACTGCTATCCTTCTAACAAAGCGAATATGTCGATAGTAGCTCTTTGTATTTACATCATGTAATGTACTCCCTAAGATGTACATCAAGCTAAGACCTTCCACCAAGGAAGGGCCTCATTTGTAATCGACTGCAATACTAGTGGATTCATTCAAATTGGGCTAGGCCCCGTGGTTTTTCCCCCTTTTACAGGGGTTTTCCACGTAAAAATCTTGGTGTCTCATAAATGCTAGACCCTTTCTCTTATCTGATTGCATGCCGAATTTTCGTACAACGCTAAGACGATAAACTTTATATTTCTCTACCGCCACGAATACTCCTGGACGCAACAAAGGTTTTGTTTGGGACGACTTTCTTCCTGCTTATTAAAGCGGCTTTCTAGTATAAATATTATATTTTTGGTACTAAAAAGCCGGTTTACGAAGCAGTAAGAAAGTTGTCCCAAATTAAGCCTAAGACTTCATTTGGGACAACTTTCTTACTGCTTTCTACAACAGCTTTTTAGAATAATTTTTTACAAAAAAACTACTTTAAAAAGCATTAAAAAACTATCCCAAATAAATCCTAATAAAACATCTTGAACTTTTATTTGGTCCGGTGAACGTACATAGAGCTACGTTCGGCTGACACTAAGATCGCAGGCACAAAACGAGAAATACGAGCAAATACCGAGCAATACCAACAATAACGAGAAATACCATTATATGAAGACAAAATACCGAGTAATACCGAGCAATCCCAAAAAATACTGAGTTTTTTCTACAAAAAACTCGGTATTTTTTGGGATTACTCGGTATTGATATTCACAGAGCGGTATACCGCGTTATTACCAATAAATACCTAGCAATACCAACCAAATACCGAGCAAAAACCGAGTAACAATCCTCTGACCAAACGTAGAACTACGTCCCGTCAGAGGACGTAATAAAAGTTCCTTGCGAAGGCCCAATATAGTTTTGGTAAGATAGACGTTTCATATTTGGATGGACGGCCTCATGGGCTTTAACTAACATTAACATCGGTTGTTCAACCTAATTTCTATATAATTTAAGAAAACAATGATAAACAATATTTAAAAAAAGATGAAAGTGTTTCTTTAATGATCATATTTGAATTAATATAATTAAAAGGAGCATATGCCATATTATCATATAAAATATTTTAAAAAATTTCACTACAAAATTGAAATTCTTGAGTATGTATACACAAATATACTTCTTAATTCTTTTTATTTCTTCACATAATTATTTAGAGTTATATTTATAAGCTTGACAAAAAAATTGGGCATTTATGCAACCTTATCACTAATATATCAGTTACTTACATTGCATTAAATCGGTTGGCTGGTCTGAACCTTACAAGAACTTATAAGAAAGCCTAATTAATCCAAATTTATACATTTCAAAACCCGCCCGAAAATTAAGCGGAATTCCTCCGAAACTTATATTCTGTGATTTGATTCTGCCATAAGCGATCTTGCCGTTGTTTTAGTTTAATCCGCACCATCTGATTTTACGCCTTTTCGAATTCCTCTCCCGTCCATTTATTTGGGAGCTTCTTCGCCTTCTTCTTCTCATGTCGGATCGGAAGTCACTAGGGCTTCCCAAGAAAAAGAAATCTTCGCCTTCTTCCATTCCTCCTTCTCCATCTTCTCCTCTTGTTGGATCGGAAGTCGCTCGGGCTTCGCGCGCGTGGTTAAGTTTCTTTGGGCAGAACCAGGTAGGAGGAAAAAGACCGCTGCTCAAGCCTTATGTACATTTATGTTTTGGAAGCTATAATTCTATAGAACATAAGAAGATATACGCTGACATTTCTTTGTCTCTTAGTTATAGTTTGCGTTCCACCATATGCTGTTGATAATTCTATGTTTTATGTAAGAAACTAAATCTGAATCTTGAATTGATCTTTAGCTGCTAATTTGACTCTTTTTGATTGTATCATACTTATGATTTGAACTCAAGGCTGTTTATTTTTAACCGTATATTATTTCTTGTTAGATTATTAATTTTTTTTATCAAGAGAACAAAGGTTAAGTCATCTATTCTCTGTTTCATTTCATCTATTTCACTCCCACCAAGGCCACCATGCTTTTATTCAGTTCTCTTAATTTGATTGTTAGAGTGACATTTTGTCGGGTTTTACTCTCTCCGATTGTTTGGGACAGCCAAAATTCTGTTAATCTCTTTGTAAAAAAACAAATTTTATTCTTGAAGTAAATTTAAATCCTGTCCGTTGAAGATATAATCTAATTTGCTTTGGAGCTGGAATTGACATAAAATTGGTGAATGTTTATACCAGGAAATGCTTAGCAGGGAGCTTTTAATTGCTATTATAGCATTGGCCTCAAATCAATGGTTTCTTTTATTGGATATGATTTGTTTTTATTTGAAATACATTAGCTCCCTTAGAAGACACTAAAAGAAAATAGTGTCAAAAAATCTGTCCGTAAGAGTTAATCACACAGAGTCAGCTTCCATCTTTTAGAATTCATTGATTATTTTGAACTTGTTAAAAATGGTAATGGAATTGGATAGTAATGGCCATGGGAGCTTCTTAAATGATTCAAGAGATATTTACTTTCCAGTATATATTGTTGAATGTTTTTTAAACACTCGAGGAACGATGAGAAATCATATATTATAGAAATGGAGGATGGTGATAATGGTTTACCAGTATTTGTGAAATAAAAAAGCAATGATGGATTATTAGATTTCCTTCAAATAAATGCTACCATAAGCTGAGGACATTGTAGCTTTGTTGGAAAAGTAAATTTTGAAACTAAAAAACGTGCATTTGTAGGAAACCAGAGGCACAATCTAATGATATTGTTGACTTCTCTGACTTTTTGTCGAAAGAAGTTGAAAACACACTAGAATGGAACAATCCTTTGGAGGGTTCAAATGCTCGAATTACTTTGATAATATTTGGATAGGAGAAGTGATGCAATCTCAACAATTCAGTAAACTTTAGATTGCTAGGATGAAATTCATCAAATTAGAGCGCTTTGCAACCAAATTGATGTCCTGCTGCATATTTTTGAACAGTTGCTATTATGCCTTAGATTTGAACAGTATGCTGCATATTTTTTAAAAGGCTTCACTTTCTTGTTGTACTTTCCAAATGTTTTAACTCTAAAATAATTTCCTACTTTATCTGCTTATGTTTTTAGTCAAAAATATATATATTTATTAAAGTACATAAAAATATACTTATTTGAAACATAGTATGATTGTTGTATACTATGATTAATAATAATAATTTGTTTATGTGCTTATAATAGTTATACTTTATTTAAAATAAAAAAGCATGTTTTCATTATAAATAATTTGTTATAATTTAGATATTAAAATGGTATAAAGGTAAATGTAGTTTAGATATTAAATATTTAAACACATTAAACTTTTGTGCTTTTAAAGTAAATCCCCTTGAAAATCTTGATAATTGTTTGGTTTGATAAATGTTAAATATGTTTAACATTTATCTCTTAAAAAAAATTATAAACATTTTTGCATAGTTTAGCGTTGTACCATTAGAAATGTATTATATGTGTTCTTGAAAACCTATAGTAATATTTACCATTTGGTATTTTGGAGTGCAAAATGCATAGGGTAGGTAGCGTTTGTTTTGAAACAATCTATTATATTTATATGTGTAGACTTAGTTGAATGTTCATGTCTATAAATGTGATTAGATATTGTGCATTTTTTTTATTTAAATATTGCAAATCCACTTTTTCAATTACATAAATAGTTTCTGGTTGTTTAGACATAGTTCATGGTTGTCATTCTTTATCTTGCAATTCACATTTCACCATCACAATCTCGGAAGCAAAAAAATTAGAATTGCCTCACTCTATTATTTGAAACTTATGAAAGTTTATTTTAACCTTGAATATATTCTTACTACTATGAAATGTTTAGACTCTAGGTTGATTATTTTTGTTCACCTTAATCATTTTAATTTATTAAAATTATTTTCTATATTCACATAATTTTGTAATATTAGATTGCTTATGATTCATATTATTTTGCTTCATTATGTTTTACTTTATTTTTTTTTTGTATCCCTTCATATTAAAGTTCAAAACTAACAAACAATGTTGGGTATATAAACTTTCATTCAGAATAATTTTATATTTTTTTGCAATTTAAATAATTTATTTTCTTATAAGAAAATAGTTAATATGAGTTTTATTATATCCATTCTTTTAATTGATGAAATGTTCATTTTTTTTCTTAAATAAGGTATTAACAATTATAAAATAAATAATTTATTTTGCTCATAAGTATATTTAAAATTATATTATATTAAATTTTCAAAATTATATTTAAGACAAAATAAAAAATTCACATAAAGTATGAGTACAAAGATAAAAAAATTTACAAAAAAATGTTCATAAGTAATTATATTTAATTTTTCTCTAATTTTTTTTATATAGTATGATTGATTTCATAAAAATCTTTTTTTATTGATTGAACTGTTAGCGAACGGAAAGTGCGGTTGCCATATATTTTATCTTGAGTTTTAATTATGAAAGTATATCCTTATCATAAGAATTTTTGATTATTTATTATATTATTCTATATTTGTTACCTATAAAAATAAATTAATAAATAAATTGCATATAAATAAAATTTAATTTAAATAAAATAGTTTTTTTCAAACAATTTCCTTTACAAAAATGATTGGTTTTAAATTCATCATATCTTCTAATTGTTTTTTCCTCTTTTGTTGATAGATTTACCATACAGTTTATTTTTTTTTTAAATTAAATTTTCAGATGAAATACTATATGTTAGTAAAATTATAATAAAAGATTTGCAACCTAAAGAAAATATATGATATATCTCTTGTAATACATGTAAATAAAAAGTTATTATCACTAAAGATATTGTACGATGTTTTAAATGCTCAAAAGAAAATGCTGATTATAATTTGAGTTAATGTATTTTTATATTTGATTTAAATTTAATTAAATATTAAAATTCTTATTAATATGTTTGTTCATAATTTGTATAGATATTTTATCAAATTATATGTTGAAGATGATACTTCCAATGCAATTTTCACTCTATTTGATAATAAAGCTGAAAGTATTATTGACGTCCCAGTTTTATAATTAGAAAAAATAAAGATAATTATATATGTTATAATATTTTATTTAAATTAAAATTTGATTATATGTGATTTATTTAGTAATTTATTTTTGTAGGTAATAAATATATAATAATATAATAAAATAGTAAAAAATTCTTGTGACAAGGATATGACTTTTATAATTAAGGCTCATGACAAAATATATGGCAATCTTACTTTTCGTTCTCTAAAAGTTCAATCAATAAAAAAAGACTCTTATGAAATCAATCATAATATAAAAAAACAAATTAGATGAAAATTAAATATAATTATTTATGAATTTTTTTAATGAAATCATTTATCTTTGTACTCATATTTTATATGAATTTTTTATTTTGTCTTAAATATACTTTTGAGAAGTTTAAACTTTGTTTATCGAAGATATTTGATTTTATTTATTTATTTTGTATTTTATGTGTTTTATGTTTCGTAAAATTTGTGTTGATATATTCATTTGGCTATGTTTTGCTTCATGTAAGTAATTAATACCTTTTGTTATTTTATTTCAAGAAAATTTAAAAGTTCTTATTTTTAAGAGATTCACTTTTAATCTCTTTATAATATCAAATGACTTTCCAAAATATTTTATATTTGTGCTAATACTTTATATGCATTGTTTATTTTGTCTTAAAAAGATTTATAAGAAGTTTTAAATTTGTTTATTGAAGATTTTTAATTTTATATATTTATTTTGTATTTTGTGTTTGCCTTATGTGTACTAAGATTTGCATTGATATATTTATTTTGTGATATGATGCTTGAGATGATATTATACAATTTTTTTTTTTAAATCGTCTATGCTGGTCCCAAGCTCGGATGAAAAAGGTTGAGGGTTATTTTTTGTTACAATAAAAAAATTTAACAATTGAGATTATCCATTATTATTATTATTATTATTTTTCTAGAAGATAGCTTTCCATTGACTTCTTGTGTTTGTAAATCTTTTTTGGTATGGTATTCAGTTGTTTATAAGTTTATCAAGTAGTGAGTGTCGAGCGTGCGTATTTGAATGTTTCAAGAGGACACCAAAGTCCAAACTATGTTTTGAGAAGTTAATTTATATCATCTATGCTAATCCTTGGTTATTCTTTCTTTTGTGATGCTCATTTATCTTCTATGTTGTGGAATTCTCCCTCCCTCTTTCCTTTTTTACTTGTAAATATCAGCTTTGTTTTTCTTTTTGTACATAGCTAAATTCTTTGAAAATAATCCGGATATCTGTCAAAGTTCCATTGTAGCATCTATAGAGATCAAATTGTTTCGATTTTAAAGTGTTTGGAAGAGATTGGAACTAGGTTCCCATATTAAATTCAGTTCTTATTTGGTACAAAGGGAAGCTTGTTTCTATGTTTGAAAAGCTTGTTTCTATGTTTGAAAAACCTACATAAATGTGAGGATTGAGGACTTTGAAGTCATCTTCAAATTAACTTTTTAATAAAGTACTAATTTAAGAATATTATATTAAATGAGATTGGGTAAGAATATTCCTTCTTATAACAGTAATAATAATAATTTAATTATATAAAATTAAAGAAATGATGGGTAAAAATTATACTCACTACATTTTAAATGAATTGGATGGAGTCTCAAAAATGCTCATGCAAAACAAACATGTACCGGAAAGAAAATGACAATTTTCGGGGCATTTTAGACATTTTAAGTTAGTGTAAGGGTTGTCCTTAATTTTTTTTCCCAAAATAACATGATAGCCCCAGCCTTGAGGTGTGTATAAATTAATAATATAAACAAGGGATATGGCCAACTAGCTTTTTTTTTTCTCTCCAACTCCATACTCTCTCTATTCTCATGGGAAGATCTCCTTGCTGTGATGAGAATGACCTCAAGAGGGGCCCTTGGACTCCTGAAGAAGATCAAAAGTTGGTTCATTACATCCAGAAGCATGGCCATGCCAGCTGGAGAGCTCTTCCTAAGCTTGCTGGTATCGCCTTCTTCCTCCCTTTCTCTTTACAATATCAATTATTTTGTATGAATATGAACATTGGTAAAGAAAGCTTGTTATTGCTCACTTACAGGATTTAATATATGTGGGAAGAGTTGTAGGTTAAGATAGACCAACTACTTGAGGTCAGATATCAAGAGGGGCAAGTTTTTACCTGAAGAGGTACAAGCTATCCTCAACCTCCACTCTATCCTTGGCAACAACTAACTAATCTTTACCATGCATAGCCTTTTATTATTATTTTAGATATATAGTAAACATAATTAGAACATGATAATTTCTTCTTTTATTCATTTTCTATGTAAATTTGAAATCATTACATGTTAGGGATTTCGAAGGTGTTTTTGTAGTTTAAAATCAATCACAATTTCTAGCTACATATCTAAAATGGAACAAACCAAATCCATTAGAAGGTTCTTCGATTTACCCCTCTCTTGCATTGATAATATTTAACCTTTTGACTAAGGTATCTTAAAATTTTTATTTTTTTTTTCTTCTTCAAGTATTTGGTGCAATATATTTTGTGAATAATTGTTCTGGTTTTTCTTATAAATTGGATAAGAATTCCTTTAGATGTGCTATGTGCAGAAAAAATTGTGGCCATAAATTATGTGGTAATGGACAAAAATGCAGCTCACACGGTTGCAATAATCCACAATATAATAGATGATCAAGGTTTAAAATTGCGCGATTGGGTATTGAAGCAATTTTCATTGGTGAGGCAAGGCTTAAGTCTCAAAGCGTTTTGAGGCGTAAGCCTCAAAAATTTGAAAATTGTGTAAGATGAAAATAAATGTTAAAAGTGATTTTTTGTATAATATCAGAATAATATATTAAATAATGACAAAACTTTTTACTGAACTATGAAGTGATAAATTGTCATACATATGAAACTAAAACTTGTATAAGATGCAAAATAACAAATGATAAATTACGTGAAATAAAATTGAAATCAAATATTACATGAACAAAATAGCATGAAATATTTGAATTACTTAAAAGTATATGAATTACAAGTATAAATTGCGTGAAATAGCATGAAATAGATGATATAAGAATCTTCTCTTTTTGGTAATCAAAGTAGATTGGAATAATATATAGTTAAGAACAATTATTTCATTCTGGTTATAAGGGTTGTAGAAATCAATTATCTACAAAAGGATAGTTAAAATCCAACAGTATGATTAGATGTTAATAGCTAATCTTAGTCTGATGACATAAATTTGATGAAAATAGCTACAATTATTGATGGTGGTCATTGGTGGTGATCCTAAAAAAATATATCCCTCCCTCTAGGCGGAAAATGAGGCTTTACTTAAAGCTTTTTAAGATGAATATTTTGATAAATTTAGACAAAATTCAAAACACTTCATTAAATTGTCATATAAATAATCTTGATTATAGAATATTTATTCAGTATTTTAGTGTCTTAATGATGTCAGAATTGAATGATCTTGGACTCAGTTGGAATGGTGTCGGTGAGGCACTGAATTTGTCTATAAACATGCAAGATTTGGAGATCATTTGACCCTTCAATTATTATTATAAGGCTTTAAATTATGTTTCAAGTGCTTGATTTGTACTAATTTGAAGTCCGATTTGATCACTTGTAATGTTGATGGATCGATTCATCTCGTCTAAACTTTGAATTTTTTTTTTTTTTTTGCAAAATTTTATTCCAAAGGATAAGGGACATACAACACTAACCCAACAACAATGAAGCCACAATACATCAAAGACAAGACATGAAAGCATACTCAATAAAGCATATACACAAAGCTGTAGAAAAGGGAAACTTAGGAATGGTAGCTCCCTGCAGTCATCTCGCAGCCAGACACGGACCATCCTTTGGCGACAACCACTCAAAATAGCCTAGAACCCACACAAGCAACCAGCAAGCAAAAGGGCAAACCAATAAGGTTGCCAACAAGCCCGGACCAACAACGGGAAAAGCAGGGAGCCACCTCATCATCGTCCAATATGCCAACAAAGCCCATTGTAACAAAAGCAAGAGATAAATCCAAAGATTATTTCTTTTTATATTTACTTTTATGCCTTTTGTCACCTCCATTAAGCATAACTTGGTCAACAACACACACCACCATGAAACCATACATATAATCATTAACATGGTCACCAAAATCCTCTTCCTCCCCCACACAAGGCATGGAAAGGGTCTCATCCAAATCCAGCAAATCAGATTGAACCAAGATAGAGTTATTCAAAAACCGGGTCACATGAGCTTTCAATTCAATGTTAGAAATAACTGAGATAGGAATAATAACAAATTCAACATTTCCCTCCAAGGCATTAGCAATAGGAGATAGTTCAGACTCAACATTACAAGGTAAATTCGAAATCAAATTAACAGACGGATTAGCAACATTCTGGGCCACAGAGTCCAAAGGAGAAGAATCATCACAAACAACCAACACATGGATTGGCGAATTAGGTAAGCTAGCAGACTCACCATCCCCAGGAACCACATCCACAGACAAATTACTTGAATCAGCCACAACATCCACACACGAAAGACTAGCTTTAAGGTTAAAATCACAATTTTTTTTGATCAAATTTCCTTCATCACCAACACAAATAGTGTTCAAAGGTGGAACAGAAGAAGCATGTTCCTTCTCAACCACAACAGAAACAATAAGAGCTAAATTAGAATTAATAAGAACAATATTATCCCCCAAAAACTTAGCAAAACTCACAACTACAACTTCAGCTGGACTCAACTCTAAAGTCCTAGCCATTGTATCATCAGCATTTTCCACCCCACCGAGATTAGGTACAACATGGGACAAAGAGGGGGGAGTAGAGGGATTCAAAATAGGTTTAGAAACGTCAAGAATAACATTAGACATAGTAGAAGAATGGTGAGGATGATAATTACCCATCACATGTCCGATACAGTTACAAGACATAAAAAAGGGGAAAAATTCTTCCATAACAACTTGATGCACATAGCCCAACTTCTCAGGACCTAACCAAACTTTGTTCGTGTATGATTTAGTGATATCAATCTCCACCAGCACACGAGCAACGGAAGGCCTAGAGCCAATAGAAGTGGCAGTGTCAATCTTCAAAGGTCTGTTAAAAATTGAACCCAAACCGTGAAAGATATGGGGGAAATAGATATGAGGACGAAGCTGCGGAAAAGAAACCCAAATCGGGATCACCAGAGAGTCAACACCAACGTCAAATAGAGGAGACCACTTGGTAAGTTTCATATAACAATTATACAATAAGCAAGATCATTAGCCAATTTGATCAAGAAATGCGATGGAGTAAGCAGAGTGACTGATACTTCACCATTAAGCTTAAGATTGAGGAAGAATTACCGAATGGATTCAAGAGGGGGACGCTTCAAGGGGAAAAGGCCAACTAGCGAAAATTGAAATATAAATGCCAAAGCTCGGATTTACTGCTCTGAAATCCACAAAGAAGGCAAACCACGAAAGGAGGACATCTTAAGTTCTGGAAAATTTACATCAGAGGAAGACCCATAGAGCGCTTCCAAAAACGAACGCTATTTAATCGGACCCTCTAAAAAACAAGGGTCGCTAAGGCGATTCGGCACCATTCCAAGCGCCAGAGATGGGCAAAACGAACACAAAACAAAAAATCAGAGAAAACCACCAGAAGAAGAAGAGGAAACTTCCCTGTAACACCACCGAGAGCGCTGGCGCCACCGAGGGGGTAGCACTAGCGAGGCAAGGGAAACCCTAGCGGAGCTAGAGGGGGAGAGCTGATGTTTTTGAAATAAACACCAAATATTTAATTGTAGTTCAGTTTGATTATAAGTTTACCGAAATCAAAGTTTTGATGATTTTGCATTTAATTTTGAAAATTTTCTATCCTCAAGACTCATGATATCAATTGAATTTTCTGGTGATACCGCAAGATGGATATTACTTGATTATGGTCATACAACGAGGTTAGGAAAAGATGACGATGTGTGAATGCTATAATAATGAAAAATTTATGTAGGGACGTGTAGTTTTTTACGAGAGCATTTTATGATGGAGTCTAATTAGATCTTATATTGTTGAAATATCTACTTACGAACCAAATGAAGTTTAATATTTCATTACTTAGTCTTAAGTTTCCTTAAAGCAGTTTTTTAGTAAAAAAATAAAATTTTTATACTAATTTTTTTTTTTAAGAAACAGTAAGAAAGCCATCCCGAACAAAGCCTTAGTTTACTAAGAAAGTTTAAGGTTAATTTAAATTAATATTTGATTTTCGTGACTCTATTTCTAAAAAAAATTATTGATGATGACAGTGAAATCTTTTCATCAAGAACCTTCAATTTAAGCCCAAGGGGAGCAAATAAAAAAAAAATTTCTATTGATTGGCATGTAAGATTGATATAACTCCAGAAAATTTATATGATTGATATTAATTTCATGGTAATGTTTGAATTATAAATTTTCAAAATTAAATTTATAACCATCTTAACTTTGATTCAACAAACATATAATTAAACAAACTAACATGTTGATACTATAAGTGATTTGATCCGACTTCAAATGACCTCAAAATAAAGTATTTGAATTATGTTTAAAAACTTTTGAACATAAATTGATGGGCCAAATGTCATCTAATTATTGCATGCTTATAATAGTAGAATCGAGTAACTCGACAAGAAAAACCTAACGAGTTTAAGATCATTCAATTATAACATTGTTAATGCCTTTAGATGTTTAATAAATGACATATGATCGATTAAGAGGATCAATATTTATTATATGATGCAGTGTTTTAGATTTGGTCAAACTTACTAAAATGTCCATCTTAAAAAACCTATAAATAGAGCACTATTCTCTACAAAAAGGAGGGGGAAAAGCTATGAGAACTTAACAACTATTTTGCATTTTCTCACTATCACCGCCAACTACCATCATAAGCAATTGTTGCCACCATCTCCAAACTCATGTCAAAATTTAACCCTGTTGTTGGGTTGTAACTATCAGTCTACAGAGATCTGACTTTTGTAGTCCATATAAGAGAAATCAAATATTTGTTCTCAGATAATCTCATCGTCTTCAACTATAAGGAAAGAATGATTATTGTACTTTCTAATATATAGTGGATTAGTAAACTAGATTAGATCTGGTGATTTTTTTTTTTTTAATTTTTCATAAAGAAATTCTTGTCTCCCTCAACTATTTTCCGTGTGTACTAGATTTTATTAAAAGCTAAATTATAAAATACACACTCTAATGCCGCAAATTTTTAAACACATAATAAAGGTGCTTAAGATTACTCATCAAATATTCAATGTTATGACACTATTAATAGTAATAAGCAGGTACATTTTACTTATAATGTCAATGGTATCAATGTTTGGCATAATACTAAGAAGGAAAACAAAAAGACTATGAACTTAGTTCACATTATCAATGATATTTCTCATGTTTCTTGTAATTAATTGAGGTTATTAGAAGATGCCCAAGAATGATAGACATTCTTTTTATTTTTATGCATTGAGAGAAGTGTTAGATCTAATGCCTCTATATCTTGGAAGAATGCAATTTTTTTTCTAAAATAAATATTCTTTGAATATATTTTTATTTCATTTGAAATTATTTGTATTTGTATTTTATTTATTTATTATATAATAAGTTAATTTTTTTTATATTAAAATAAATATAATCAAGTTAAACTTTAAGTTGAGCAAGAATAAATAATCACTTTCTTCACACATTCTATTTTCATGGTGTTTTATTAGTGCTAACTAATACTACTACAGCATCCTACAAGAGAATTTTGATTTTATGCAACTTTGCCAACTAAAGAATTTATATATATATATTTCTTCCTTGGTAGGATGCCTAATTTATAGATTTTTTTATTCAAA
>NW_021318595.1:5938343-5977606 GCF_001605985.2 Dendrobium catenatum
CTCGGACTTCAATTGTACAGTTGTTATCTGTAATCTGATCGTCTTTAGAGACGAATCAGCCCATTGTAACCAACTCAAGTTCTAGTGAAATCTTTTCAACTGGGCTAGGCCCCGTGGTTTTTCCCCTTTTAAGGGTTTTCCACGCAAAAAATCTTGTGTTCTCTGTGTGTGAACTGGATATCCGTATAACGCTAAGACGAACAATTAAAACTCTATCGCCGCGTATATTCTAGTCCACAACAGCTATGTATTCTGTTTTTTCAATGAACTAAACATCATTTAAAAGTAAATAAAAAAATATTTAAATTTATCATACCTAAACTTAGATCAAGATAAAATTATTTTCTTATTAAAAAGACAAATATTTAAAACTTCAATACAAAGAAATACATTAATTTTGATTTAATTAAATCCAACTCCTAAAGCATCTACAATTTTTTTAATTGTAAAGCATTTCAATACTTAATAGTAGGCATTAAATTTTTTTTTAAAGAGACATTTGAGTCATTAAAATAAATTCACACACATATTAGCTACCAATTACCGATAGATCAAGATGAGCTAAACATTGAACCCTTCACATATGCGACAAGGAAAGGAACATACTAAATTTAAATGATCTTAGTGCTTTATAATTACATGATTTTATACTCTCTTTTTCATTTTGATTAATGCATATGCACTTTCAAGACAAGGAAAGGGTCAGAAGGATTTTTTTAACCTCCATGCCATAATTAAAATAAGCCTATTTTGTTGTCGATTTAGAGCAAGCCAAACCGAAAGTGGAGATTTTTGTGGTTCCCCATTGGGATAGAAACCCACTATTGAAATTAATAACTATGTGATTAGTTTGGCATAATTTGTCTTATTGGTGTCTAATTCTTCCATGTCATTAATGCAACCAAAGCCTCCATTGCTGTGACTCTTCCAATAAAAGGATATTTCCATGCCAAAACTCCTTTTTTTAATTTTTTTTTTAAATAATAGGTTAGGAATTAGGATTCTATACAAAATATCAATTAGAATAAATCTAAAAATTATTAAATTTATTTTGAGATGAAAATTATATAAAATTTGATTAATTATATATACATTGCTCTTATCTCAAAATTATTTTATAGAAATGTCAGATCATTCTTATTAATTAAGATATTTAATAAGGAAAATTTGATATTTATTTATATATGAATCTTTAAATCACATTAAAATTTTGTGCATTATATATATATTTTTTTAATATATTTTGATGTCACAGAGATATTAAAGTGCTATATAAGTAAATATCAAAATTTAGCAGCTAGATATGTAAATACATAAAAATTGTGTGGTATCTATATAAATCCTTTTAAATTTAATAATTTTGAGATTCATTATAATCAAATTTTAATTAGAATGGTTTGACCTAAACTTTTTTATATTTCTATATTTAATTTTTAGAACAAATAAATTTTCTAAGAAAAAAACTAGATCATAATATTATGATGAATTTTAAAAAAATGATGTTACATTTTTATTACATTTAAATGGCATATAAATAACATGTTACAATGCATGATTTACACCATTAAAAAAAATGCCTTGATATTTTCGACCTGACTTGCCGAGCCAAACAATTATAATATTATTTAATTTACATTACTCTTTCTATAAAAATAGCTATATTTTAGTTAATAAACAGCTATATGCATGTCATTATCTTAATTGATTTTATAAGCATTTTAAGATAAATAATTATTTTTTTTGGGAGAAAAGATATATAGGCTTTGTTTGTTTGAGCGTTTTTTTTTTACTTTTCTGTTTGGAAACAGAGGATTTTTTTTTTTGTTGTTGTTGTTTGGTTCATCAAATCACGTTCTCAATAACTCCATTTTTTCATTTTTATGCAATTTTGAGAAAGCTTTTTATATATGCTTCTCCGTTAGAAAATTCCATTTTCTGAACTAATGTTTTTTAAAACTGTCTTT
Organism: Dendrobium catenatum; assembly: GCF_001605985.2. Classification (NCBI taxonomy): domain Eukaryota; kingdom Viridiplantae; phylum Streptophyta; class Magnoliopsida; order Asparagales; family Orchidaceae; genus Dendrobium; species Dendrobium catenatum. Next base: position 5,940,308 of record NW_021318595.1, read on the forward strand.
TACAAAAGCACAAAAAAAAAAAAAACAAACGAAGCCATAATTTAAGCCAAGTAAAATTTTTATATATATACGCATTAACTGTGTTAGATTAATTAAATTGGATGTTTATGTAAGAACAATAATAAAATTTTTTTTTTTTTTTTTTGTGGATGGCTATAGCTTTTAAAAAGATTATTGTAAAGTTATTATATGAAAATTAGCTTTTTTGAAAGCTAGTATATAAAATAGCTTCCTAGCACAAAATTTTTTTGAAAGTAATGAAAAAGTAGTAGCTAAAAAAGAGATGCGGCTGAGGTCTAAAAAATAAACCACTAAGAAAATTATCTCAAACAGACTCTTTATTTGTGACAGTTTTTTGACTATTTTTGTGATAAGAAAAACAGTTAGTGAGAAAATAATATGTTTAGAAGATATATTTTTCACTGTTTTTTTTTTTAACTTTTATCTTTAAAAATTTGTGTTTGAAAAAAGAAAGCTTTAAAACTATGGCGGAAAAAGGAGTCGTAAAAATAGAAACTTAATAGCTTATGCTTACCCAAGCAAAACTAAGGGTCTATTTGAGGAACAATTATTACGTCCTTTGACCGAATGGTTTTATAGGTTCGGCCACCAATAAATTCACGCCACGTAGCAGCCCGACAACCCGACCCAAACCCGCGGGTTTTGGATATTTGACGTTCACCGGACTAAATAATTGTTCCTATTTGAGATAGTTGCTCTTTTTATGAATGTAGTTGTGAAGTTGTTGCAGTATAAACGGTTGATAAATAACTTTAAGTAGCGAAACCATAGAATAACTTTAAAGTCTGAGCATTGGCATATTAGACTGATTAAGGAAATCATGGAGACGACCCCATTTGGTATTGATAAATCACAATGGTATCAACTAGTCACACTATGGTCAAAGCCAGAAGATCAAGTTAATACCTAAAGTTATCATAATTGTAAATGTTGGTTTTAACTTTATCATGTGTCATACCATATGAGATAATTTATGCAACAATACCATATGCATATCACCCACCCCTAGAAAGCTCGATCACAAATGATATTTAAAAGAATTAAGCTCAAATTTTAATATAGATGTTATTATTATTAGAATCTTAATATTATTTGCAAGGTGACAATAAGAATTCATCTCTGATGGTTGGCATTCTAAGGGAAAGAGCCCCATAGTATATTAGCTTTGTTTTTTGAATTTAAGTGGTTCTTATGAAGTTTATCCTTGTATGCATGTTCTTCTATTTTTGAACTTCAATTGCTTTAGTTTGGTGGAAGATTAACTTTAATCAAAGTCTTATTAGCTGATTCAAAATTCGGTCTTGTTAGTTGTTTGCTCACATAGCTTGCTGTGTTAAGTTTGTTTTCTTGTTTACTCACTGAAATGAAAGATCTCTTCCTTCTAAGTTCAATTATAAGAATAATAATTAAGTGGAGTGGGGGTGTCAATTTTTGACACGACCCGAACTTGATCCGGAAAAATCCGGGTTCGGGTCAACCAGGACCCGAAACGGGTCGGGTTCGGGTTCAACAAATCAACCCATTTTAAAAACCGGGTCGGATTCGGATTAACCCAGCAACCCGAATTGACACGAAAACTCGTATTTGATCTCAAAATCCGAGTTTGACCCATTTTTTTACCCCAAAATCGAAGATTGACCCGATTTTTGACCCGAGAACTAGAAATTTTGGGTCAAACCTGGGTCATTCGTGTCGGGTCGGGTTCAGGTCCGAAAACCTGATCCATTTTTAAAAATAGGTCGGGTTCGAGTTAACCTGAATAGTGCTGGGTCAATTCCGAGTTCGACCTGAACCCGACCCATTGATCCGAATTGACACCCCTAAAGTGGAGGTAGGGAAAGAATAAGTGAGTTCACACAGGAATCATATCCATTGTTGGGATAGTGATTATGATTAAACAGCTTATTTAAACCTTCCAGCTTAGTTAAAGAGCTTATTTGAGGAATAAAGAATCCCCCAACTTTTTATAGTTTTTCAGCTTTCTGAAAGTCTGTTGCATTTGAAAGCCACATGATTAAGATCTTTTTCTTGATGACATCACTTATTACAATTAATCATTAGTATCAGAAAGTCTTCTCCTTTGTAGCTAAGAGTTAATCAATTAGAATCTAGATCACTGTTTAAGGGAAGTGATATTCATCTTAAGGGAAATCGTATAATTGCTTCTATTCTACAATATTATGGCAGTTATAATCGCTGCTCTAATCTGCACTTCAACAGATCTACCCAATGATTTAAAGCTGTCATGAAAGATCTTTGCAGCGGATTACAATCACAACGGTTTTGTAACGATTTTAGAATCACCGCAAGTAATTTAGTGGCGGTTAAAACTATTGAAAAAGTCTAAAATTAGTGCTGCGGTAATTCTTTTATAGTGATGACAGCCTAAAAAATAAAATAATAGAAAAATTGTCACACTAGAAAAATTACTTTAAAAAATAATAAGAAAATTATCGCAAACGAATACTTAGAGAGAGGTCTAAGACTCCCTCTTCTCTCTCAACGATATTCCTATTTAGGGGGTTTATGTGATCCAGTTGTGACTAATTCTTTAAAAAAATTTTGAATCAATTCTAAATAATAATAATAATCACAATCAAAACAAGGATATATAATAAAATTCTTGTTAATATCTTCTTACAGTTAAAATATCATTATTGCGATCTCCTTCGATTTAAATAATTTTAAACGTCGATTTTTTATTTTTATATGTTAGAATTAATCATTCTCTGATGGGTATAAAATTGTAAATGAATATTTATCACATCAAAGAGTGAGAGAGATAGAGTTCTCATCAACTGCTCTGCATACAGGCTCTTGATCATTGTGAATTAAGCTAAACGATAATATTTAAGTAATTTAAAATGATTAAAAAAACATGGCACAAACGTGCACACATAATTTTATTCGGGTAACCATTTTAATATTTTTCATGAAATAAAAAATGTATCAGAAGAGAAAAAACTTTCGCTGTCATAAATAGAGTATGATATATATATGGTGTTGATATCTGAACTGCTCAATTACTGTGCACACAGATACCTGATTTCATTTCATTTATTTTAGTTTTATTATCTACTGAAATATTCATTGTGATAAGAAAATATTATTTAATATTGTTACGGGCTAGAATATACGCAGCAGTAGAGTAAAAAATATAGTATCTTAGCAATATAAGTATATTCATCATACCAATAGATAGTTGAGAGAAAGAAACAACAAAACTTTTTTACATGGAAAATAAAAAAAGGAAAAAATTATGGGGCCTGACCCAGATGAGAAAATTCTACTAAGTTTGGGTTGATTACAAAGTTTAATTCACTTCTTTACTTGGAGATGTTGGAATTAGAACACGTGGAATAATCAAATGGAAATATGGCGATGATTGATGAACTCATGAACCAGCGGAAGGAAGGCAGTGGTTGAGAAGAACTTCAGCGATTATCAGGAAGAAACTCCGGCAGTGGACGAGAAGACAACTCTGATGATGGTTGGGAGGAAACTTCGACACTGGTTTGGAAGAACTCCGGCATCGGTTAGGAAGAAAACTCCAACAACGGTTGGGAGGAACTTCTGCGGTGGTCGGGAGGAACTGCGGCGATGGTTGGTAAGAACTCCGGCGGTGGTCGGTGGCAAGAGAGCTCCCAAACTCATCCCTTATTTTTCTTCTTATCCTCCCTCTAATAAGAAGAGTGGAAGCTATTTATAATTTTTTGAGAGTGACATGACTTATAAATATGTGGATGATCAAAATCAAAATGAGAGCGGTTTGAATTGACGACCAATATTGATCCCCTTAATCGTGGACCATTTAATAGTCATTTGAATGCCTTAATGATATCGGAGTTCATTGATCTTGAGCTCATTGGATTTGTCTCTTCGAGCCGCTCGATTTGACCATAAGCATTGATACATTTGAAGTTTGTTTGGTATTCCAAATTAAGCTTTGAATAGTTTAAATATGCTTTGAACCCTTGATTTAGCCTCATTTGGGCTCGGATCTAGCTAGTTTTGGTGTCAATGGGTTTGTTTTTTCAAGACATTCAGTTTGACTATAAGTTTGCTGTAATCGGAATTCGGATGATCCAAAATTTAATTTGGGAAGCTTGCAACTCAATTTTGATTCGAGATTTGTGCCTGACCAAGATAATTTTTTGATGAAATATTAAACGAAAATTTCGTGAACATACATAAGTTAACATCTCTTAAGAGATTGAAATTTTTTTCATAACATTTTTTAATAGAATTATAAGATATTATTCAGTTGAAAGATATTAATATAATATAATAAATAAGAATAAAAATAAATAAATATCATCTTGTGAAAGCGTTGGGATGTCTGCTTATTCATCACATGGTTGTAATAAATGATTAACTTGAAATGGAAATCATTAGTAGGAAGGCCGTCGGAAAATTCTGCGCCATTATTCATATAATATAATAAATAAGAATAAAAAAAATAAATATCATCTTGTGAAAGAGTTGGGACGTCTGATTATTCATCCGATGGTTGTAATAAATGATTAACTTGAAATGGAAATCATTAGTGGGAAGGCCATCAGAAAATTCTGCGTCATTATTTGCAAAAATTTGTCAGTATTTCTCTTATGGAAATTCAGCCAAAATTTTTGTCGAATATAAGTGGGCTTTAGAAGTCTATAGGAGAGGAGATTTGAAAAGGAAGACATGCTTCAAATAATGAGTGAGCATCAGAAGTCCATCTTTGGGATGAACTGGGTGAACATCAGAGATCAACCGACATTTGGAGATATCCCTCAATTGTTCTAGGTATAGATCAGGTGAGCGCCAAGTAGAGCTGTCAACATTTGACCCGATCTGAAAACCCGATTCGAACCTGATCCGAAAATTTCGGGTTTGGGTCAACCCAGTTCAATTTTAGGCGATGGAGAGTGCAAACATGGATATGATCAATAGTGAGCATCAACATTGGTCACTGACATGCATTGACGTTGACTGACTACTAATGTATGGAGGATTTGATGGTGAGTATTGTTATTAACTGATAGGTGACATTAGGTTTCGATGAGCATAATTTTGCTATTTATTTAGAGGTGTCAATAATCAACGTTATTGTTAATCGATAGAAAACGATTAGTTTTAACGGGCATAGCTCAAAATTTTTTCAGTGATAGAATTCTTTTTATTAAAAGTCCTCGCATGAATCCTCTTTAATGTGTGAAATCAAGATCTATCTATATATTTTTGGTTGGACATTCTCGATATTTCTGTTAGACATCAGAACACTCAATTATAACATCAAGAGTTAGTCCCCATTGTTCATTTATTATATTTTTTTTAATGTCTTAGAAACTCAATGAGCTCATAATGGAGTGATGATGGGCTCGTTGGATTAACTTGTCGAAAGTTTTGTTTCAATTATAACCCTAAAGAACTTGGTGGGTGGTCCTTTGAAAGGTATGATGAGGGTTCTAATTTTGTCTAGACAAAGCGCTTTTAGTACAAATGGGTTTATCTTATCAAGTCATTTTGTCTAGACTATAAGTTCACAAAATAGAGTTTAGGTGATATTGTAGTTGATTTTGAAAAGCTCTAATTTAAATACTTTTATGCTTTAATATCTAAAAATTACATCAAAATATGTGTTTTATCAGATTTTTTTTTGACATATTAGTTGTGTAAATATTTTTCAAAAAAAAAAAAAAAGTCCAAAAATAATTTAGGTATTGAAATATTTTTTAAAATGCAAAATCATAATTTTGAGAGAATTATATGGTGAGATGATTTTCAAAAAGTCAACTTTGACCTCTCATCATGTCTTTATTCCAATAATTTTCTCGCAATCACAATTCAACTGATTATTGAGTTACCTTGCCCTTTAGAACAAAAATTGTTTTTTTTTTTTTTTGAAATTAGCTATTAATTTTATGGCTCAAAATTGCCTCTAGTGTCTCGGTTAAAATCCAAAAAATTTAGCAGATCAATCATAAAAAATATTTCTCATATATATATACATCCAACTAAAATTATGATAACTTTCCAAATAATAAAATAATTAAAAAAAAAGCTTTAAAGGGTCCCTTAAATTTGCCAGAAAACCAAAACAAAAATGGATTCTAAATGGAGTATAAAAAAAAATTAATCTTTTATTTTTTAAGATCTGCAAAAATATATGCACATATGTATTTTGATAAAAATAATAAAAATTATTTTAGAATGATTATAAAATTATAAAGTATCTGTTCATTAGATAAGCCGAACCGGCTAGAGGCGGCAGAGGGGAACGCCGGCGGGGAAGAGAGGCAATCGAGCTGCCGGAGGAAAAGTAACTGGCGGATCTCTGAGAGGCGGCGGCATAGAGCGGCGGATTCCGATTTTAACTGCTCGTTCTCTCGGCGGACGAGGACGCAGCGGCCGGAGATGGATGCGATCCTTTCAGCCACTGCAATGTTCTCTAGCCGGAGACGGCCGACCCGGCTCCGGAGGTCTTCTAGGTGCCTCTGCTTCCGCATGCGAGACCGGCGGGCCGACTCACGGTTCGATATCATTCGCCGGAGACGGCGGCCGTCGGCGGAGGATAAGGTCGTAAAGTTAATAGTAGTGGTGGCGGCGGTGGTGGTGGAGCAGTCCATCTCGGTAGTAAGTAAGGAGGGAAGGGGAGAGGAGGCGGGGAGAGGGGAGGGGTATATATCATGGAATTGGTATGTTAGGTAAGAGTAGTTTAAATTTTCTTTTATTAATTTAATTGTTATTTTTTATGATATAATATAATATGAAAAATTCAAAGATAAAAATACCATCTTATTTCAAATTTTATATTATTGTACTATTTATTACATTGGTTCTTTCAAAAAAAAGTTTTTGACTTTTTAGAGTTAACATTCCAATTTTCTTTTGATTAATAGTTTTTGTCAGAATATATTTATTTTTTATCTTATTTTAATAAGAATACTGGTCTCATATGAGAAAAATAATAGAGCAGTAGGGTGTGGCCTCATGAAAAAATTATTATGCGCGGGTTCGAATTCATCCGGAGACGAATAAAAATGTGACACGTTATTCAAAAAAATGTATCGCGCTCGGGCCAAACCGGATGGTTCTCCTGCTAGGTATCCGGACAGAATAATCTCCCAGCCTCATGAGGCCATTGGAGAGTAAAAGCATTATAAATGTTATTGAGAGAAAAAAAAAAAAGAGAAATAGGAGGAACCAGTCACAAAAATATTATTTATTAAAAAAATTAGAATATTAAAAAAATTAGAATTTTAAAATTTTATTGATAAGACTTTTAGTATGCAAATTTTAGGGATCAAAGTAATGAAAAATTATTAGGTGCGGAGTGCAGACGGGAAGAGCACCGTCTGCACACACACAAAAAAAAAAGAGAAATAGGAGGAACCAATCACATAAAATATTATTTATTAAAAAAATTTAGAATATTAAGATTTTATTGATAAGACTTTTAGTATGCAAATTTTTAGGGATCAAAGTAATAGCTAAGTACTTCATATGGTTGGGAAGCTCGGACGTAAGACAAGAAATATTTAATCATCCTAATAAAGAAAGGATCAGTGTCCTTGAGAAGACATATTATTATGTGCGGAGACGTATGATTTTGTCTTTGTGAACAGTAAATGCACAATGGTGATCAGTAAAAACATAGTGATAAACAATAACTATGTTTTTACTGTTCACAGAGACAAAATCATATAGCTCCCTATATCCGATCTTCGCATGTAATAATCTCTCGCTTAAATAACTTCCTATCTAAAAAAAGACCAATGTAATCATGCTCAAAAAGGGTGTGATCACCCCATTTAAATTAGAAGAGAAGTGAGATATTGCTTCAAAAGCAATGTCATCTTAAAAGATAGAGTAAGATACCAAAGTGCAAGAGAGCTCTTTAATATAATTATATATGCTTACCCTATGTTTACTTTTTTGGGCAAAGGAATTCTATGTTTTTTTCACCCTTAAAAGCGATGAACATTTAATTCTTTGATTGATTCAACTATTTTCACAAATATTGTCTTTAGGTAAGGAGTTTTTAGCATCCATGGCTTTACAAAGAAGCACACCATTAAGGGGTTGACAAGCTCTCGATAATTTTATTTCAATTTGCTTTAAAAGAAGAGATAGTATTAGATATATTTGAGTAAGGTTTCAATTGGATGCCTTCAAAGCAAGTTTGACATTATTGAGCTTATTACGAAATCAAAATAAAGGATCCCCAACTAAAATTAGGCAGAAGTGATTAGGGTTGTCAAAATCGTGTTGCGGGTCGGGTTCGGGGTTGAACTCGGAACTGACCTGACTCTATTTGACAGGACCCGAACCCGGCCCATTTTTGCGGGTCTGGGTTCGGGGTCGAACATGGACCTAACCCGCGGAGGAGGAAGGAATGTCGTCGACCCTACAGGAAGGAGCGTCGTCGAAGGAGGTGAACGTCGTTGAAGGAATGTCGTCGAAGAAGGTGAATGTTGTCGAAGGAGGAAGGGATGTCGTCGAAGGAGGTGAATGTCGTTGAAGGAGAAAGGAATGTCGTCGAAGGAGGTGAATGTCATCGAATGAGGAACCGAGGATGGCAGAAGCGCGGCTAGGGCTCATGGGCAAAAGCTTATTCGCTTATACGTCGGGTGAAGCGGGTCAAAATCAGGTTCAAACCGGGTTTCCTGGTTGACTCGAACCTAACCCAAAATTCAAAATGAGTAAAAAATCAGGACTTCAACCTGACCCGTTCTTAAATCAGGTTGACCATAACATGAAAAATTCAGGTTTTATTCGAGAAGGGCTTTCGTGTCGTGTCAATTTTTGACACCTCTAGTTGAGATAATCTAAAAGTATTAGAGAGATGATGCCAATAGTTATTCCACATAAGCCTACACCTTAGCATAATAAAATTCTTCATTTGAAGTAGAATTAGAAAATGGTAGGAGGACAAAAGACCCATAAAGTTGAACCCAATAATGGATTAATTATTCAGCCAATAATCATTACAAAAGCCTTGTTAAGAAGACTTAATAAGATGCATACTTTGATGATTGGACTCCTTGAATTATAAAACAGTGTGGGGGACCTCAAACTAACCAACCACAGAACCACCTTGTAGGATATAATGGAATTGTCGCCAACTTTTTAATCTTTATATCTAATGCATCCAAAGTCTGTTAAAATAAATTGTGGGTCATAGAAAGAAAGAGCAATATTGATAATTTGTTGCCACATGACTTTTCCCTCAAAAGCCCCATTTTTGGTATATATAAAAGCAAGCAAAATTTTAATATAAGGGGAGAAACCAAACAGTAATGCAAAAAATATGTGTGGGCAGCAAGCATAATTATTATGTGCGGAGACCGAACGTAGAATGTTGTCTGAATACCAACTAGAATGCATCACATCAGCGGTACAAAGCATAGGGGTGAGATGACAAATTTTGATTGACTTCCGGACAACGTTCTGCATCCGCACAGAATAATTAATTCATTGAAAGAGATGTAAAAATTCTTGCTACTTTCCTTAGAAAGGAAAAACTTTAAAATGTTTGGCAATTAAATCAGCATCCTTGATATCAAAAGAGAAATTGTTCTCAAAAAGACATAAAATATCAATTTTGAAAAATTTGACTAAATTTCTTAAATCACCGATAAGATTAGTACTACTAAAAACCCTAACATTATATGTAATATTGGTTAAAAAGATCATAAGTTATTGAGAGATGATGGAGGACACCATTTTTCCATCTAATTTTTCTATTCTTCAAAGTGGATGATATAACATTCTTGAGTGATAGTGATCCTTCAAAAAATGAGGTGGAGATAAGATTCACAATAGAAGGAAGTTTAAGGATGCCTAGCAAGTGATTATGATAGAGCTATTGGGTAAGGTTTGAGAAGTGAGAGTTAGGATTCGTTTGAGACAGCTTTCATACTGCTTTCTAAAACTTTCTATTACAAAAATTTCAAATTCAAGAAATTTTTACACTAAAAAGTTGTTTTAAAAAACAAGAAGAAATTCATCCCAAACGAAGCCTTAGTTCATTATTATTTTAATAAAAAATAATTTTAGGATGAAAATATTAAAATATTAAATATGTGATGCAAAAATTAAAATATGATGACACATAAAAAAGAGCAATGATTGTTGAATTGAATGAATCCATTTTAGGGTGGCTATGCCCCTAAAGAAACTCCTCCAAATTTGCTTATACTTTTACGATGTTGCTGAAAAGCTATTTAATTCAATAAAAAAGAATTTTATTTTAATTATATATTTCAATACATTTAATTCATATTTAATCAAATTTATGTATTTTTAAAATTTACAGACATCAGTAATTCTATATTTTCCAAATAAATTAATTTTAATATCATTAGGCCAAACACCCCCACATATCACATCATTATTTAATTAAGTTAAAAAAATTATCTTTAATTCAAAATTTTGGATGATCTCTAGAGAAAATTAATTTAAATAAATATAATTTTACTTTTTCGAACTAATCTTGGAGGATTGGTTGGTGGGGACTCTGCGATTCGCCGGCTTTGAGATTCGATAAAAGTTCGTAAAAATTCGAAAACTCATACTGCATCGAAAAATACAAATGAATAAATCAAATTGAGATTTTTTATTCTTCTTAATATCATTTAATTTCACATTTAAAGAAAATTTTTAAAATTTTAAAAATTATATGTAATTATTTTTTATTATATATTTAAGAATTTTAAAAATTATTATAAATATTTTTTTATTTGAATATTTTATACAATTTTTTTTCCAACACTCATAAAAGAATATGCATACATTGTTATAACTAAAAAATACAAGTTGTTTAGTCCCACATCGCCTAAGAACTTTATGTTTTATTTACAGACCAAGTCACATAGTGAACCATCTCAAAATAATAATAATAATAATTTATAATAAAACCTTACAAAACCACGTTCTCATTATCCAGATTCAGAAGGCCGGCATTGTATAGGCTTTTTCCACCCGAAATGGCTTCTTTTACAGTTAGCAGCTTAGCATATAGCCACCAATTCTGTCAGCGTGGGCCAATACAAAGTCGCTTTGCAAGACAAAATTAGATTTAGTAGTGCGGCAAATTAAAGTCGCCAGCTTATATTTGCTACAGTTCTGTATGTAGGACAGCAAATGGGTTGGGTTAGTCAATTTTTCATTTGAGTCCAAGCCTGAATATGTAATTCATCGACATTTGGACTAAAGATTTTCTTCTTTTGTTCATTAAAAGCCTGACTTGGCCAACTCAAAATTCATTTGAATTTCATTTTCAAGACGACCATATTGCAAGTTTGCAACTAAGGTTTCATTTGGAATAAATTTTTTTAAACAACCTTCTAGTAAAAAATTTCCTAGAAATTAATGAAAAAATAGCGGTGAGAAGCCATTCCAAACGAAGCAAAAAACAATAGTGCTCAATCTTGTATTTGCTCTTTTACACCACATATAATGGTTGAATAATAATTTTGCAAGGACCATCCCACCAAAATACATAAAACTCAAGAAAAACAAATCTTTACCATAGCCACGATGAAGCTCAGCAGGCTTAGCGTAGAAGATGAAGTTGCTTCGTTCGAAAAATACAACCTGCAACTTCTCCTTGTGGAAGATGGACTGTAGTCTAGCAAATCGCCCGAAAAAAAAGCAGGAAGCGACGTTTCGGATGTTCTCAAAGATATGTTAACCGCGCATTTTTTGAAGTAGTTCGGATGGTTCGTGTTATCGGGTAAACATAGCACACGCTCTCCTCATTACGGTGGGGTCAAGGTGGGCTCCACGTGGCGCGATACTACTTGTTTGCATACACAGAGCTACGTCCGCACTCCGCACCCAATAAAACGAGAGCTAAGAGGGCGTGGCTACGACTCAATCGATCAGGAAAGAAAAATGTACTAGTACAAAAAAATCTCTCTTTGAGTTGGGATAGCGGGCAGGATTAGAGGAAGCAAGGACAGATAGGCTAGGATTAGCTGTCGCTTCTAGACAAGGAATTGAGGATAGAGGTAGAAAGTTTTCCCTTTATGACTTCTCTTGAGCTTTTCCTTCATGCACTGGGAGAGGAAAAATGACTTCTAAACTTTTTGGTTGATATTTCGATGTAACTGTGTGACTTTCTGGATGTTTCACCCTGAGGAATGCCTAAAACCAACTTTTAATAGCTATGTTTGTTCTATTCTTTAAAAAAAAAATCATGAATTTTAGAGATTGATGTGAATTGTTAAATAAAATCCAAACAACTTTCATACTTCTGGGCTTGATCTGAATTGCAGAATCAAACCCAATTGATTGTGCAATTATCATACATTTAAGTAGATAGATGATCAAATTATTTGGGCATAGTGATTGTGTGAGCAGATTATATGTAAATTGAGCTACAATACAGAAAATATAAGTTTGGGAACAAAATTGAAAGAAATATTACAATAAGATTTTAGAACAGATTTTATATGCTTTAAAGATCAATCGTCTTGCAGTCCTGAAGACAAATATTTCACTATCGTATGCTCTACTTGTCAAAATCCACCAAGGCCACCTGCACCTGCGATCCTCATGGACGAATTATGCGGATGACTGGCAAGTTTAGCCCTCCTAAACTGATCCACAAAGTAATGCCTCAGCTCTAAATTTGGTGATTTTGATTCATTAGAATTGTAAAGGTAAACTCGGTGTATGCTTTTTTGCTGATGATATTCTTCTTGTTGATAAGACTAGAGAGGGAGTTGAAGGTAAACTTGAATTATGGAGGTCAATCTTAGAGTCTAAAGATTTTTGCTTGAGTAGATCTAAAACAGAATTTATGGAGTGTAATTTTAATAGTAATAGACCTAATGAGGGGATTGTGATTTTGGGCGATCAAGTCATTAATAAGAGTGCACGTTTTAGATATCTTAGATCGATTGTTCATAGTGATGGTGAAATAGATGTGATATTATTAGCATAATTCAAGTTGAATAGTTGAAGTGGAGGAATGCATCGGTCTTGTTGTGTGATAGAAAAATACCCCTCAAACTTAAGAGAAAATTCTATAAGATGGTGATGAGGCCTGCAATGCTTTATGGAGCCAAATGTTGACCATTAAAAGAGAAGCATAATATTAAGTTAAGTGTGGCAGAGATGAGGATGCTCATGTGGATGAGTAGCTTTACCCTTAGACATAGGATACAAAATGAGCATATACGTAAAAAGGTTGGAGTAGCTCCAGTAGAAGATAAGATTAGAGAGAGTCGCCTTAAATGGTTTGGTCACATAAAATGGCGGCCTTCCGATGACCCGGTTAGGAAAGTAGAGGTATTAGATTTGACTTATGTTAAGAAAGGTAGATGCAGACCTAAGAAGACCTGGTTAGAAAATATTAGAAATGATCTATCTTTATTAGATTTAAACGATAATTTGATTTTTAATATGACACAATGGAGAAAAATGATTCATGTAGCCGACCCCACATTGTGGGATAAGACTTGATGTTGTTGTTGTTGTTGTTGTAGAATTGTAAAGGTAGGAGTTCATTTAGGGCATCTCCAACCAAAAAACTTAATTTTCACTCCAAATGCAGTAACTAGTCTCCAATCCAACTCTATTTTCAAAAAAAATAAAAAATTGTGTATATTCTTTCTCATACTTTTTTCTAATCTAATTTTCGAATTAAAAAAAAAAAATAGCGTGCGAACAGTGCAACTAATATGGTGAACGGCATTTTATTTGGCGATCGAATGTAGCAAACCAGCAATGCCAAATGAGTGTTATACATTTGGTTGGAGACGCTCTTAGTTGTTTAAGAAGGTTTTTTTTAAGATTACCAGATCAAGTCCTTGTGTTTTGAGATTCCAAATTTAGGGTCATGTATGACAAAAAATTTGTGAAAAAAAATGACAAAAAATTTGTGATTTCATCATCTAATTAGGACAAAGAAAAAGTGTTGAGATCATAAATTTGAATGCCGCCTACATCAAAACTTACATCACACACAATTCCAAGAAAAAAGTTCAGACAAAATAACAACTATTAAGCTGATGAAGCAGATGAGACTAATAACATTAAGAAACCAAAACAATCAATATCTGCATTCACCATATGCTCCATGCATTCTCGGAAAACCATCAAGAAAAGCTGTGTTGACCAAATTTCCACCCTAAATTAGATCCCTCTTAATTTGATAAGTGGGAAATCTTGTATTGAGATTTGAGTTATTTGTAGGACCATTTTAAAAAAATCATGTAATTATTTTGAGAGATTCTGGACATCCTAAATAATTTGCATGTGCTCATATTGACATTCCTGAACTATGTAAAATCCAATCTATAAATAACTCCCTTAGGAACCACAGCAATCTCACGCCCATAAGTAACATCATGGAAGGATCAAACTGAGAGAGAGAAGCAGAAATCAGCTGGTACTACTGGTTGAGAATTTGGATCTTCCTAGAATGAAAAGTTAAGTTCCTTCAAACAGTGAGAATAAGAAGTGCAGAAACTAGTCTTCATCATTCAACAACAGGAAAGGAGAAAAGGAGAGCCAAGTTTTCAGCAAGAGGAAGGCGTGTGCTGCTTACAAAACCAAGGCAAGGCAGACTTTTGTCTTGTTCGCAGGAAGAAGGAAAACTACAGCACCTTTAGTTCAGAACTAATAACAGTTGGTAACTTGAATCATCTCCATATTATATTAAGAGTAATCTCTTCAAGTACCGCTTCAAAAAACTTGATGGATTTAATTTGATCTATGTGTGTGCTTTGTGATTGTTACTGTCTCTCTTTTGCTGTCTTTGATTCCTCATCTTCGTATGTATTGTTCAGCATTATTTAATATCCTAACAATATGAAGATCCATCAAATAAGTACCAGACATAAGCTAATGTGATTAAAAACAACAGGACTTGCATTGAGCTATTTTCAGGGCAAATGGAGACAGTTCCTGAGCTTTGATTTGCTTATGAAGAGCTGTAAATACACTCCTTTGAAAGATGCATTCCTTGCTAGTATATTATCAAATATCATCAAGGAAAGACTTGGAGACAAGAAAGCGATTGGTTTCTGACTGGCTATATGTCAATTAAGTGTGAAGTATAATAATAGTTTTGTTCGGAATAAATACATCGTTTAGTAGCACTGCTTCAATTTCAATGAGGAATAGGAACTGAAAGAGGAATAGAGCTTACAAGAATTAAGAAATGTACAACAATATTCACATCATATTAGTGGCTGTCATATGACAGCCACACTCCCAGCAGCCAATTAATTAGATCAAAAATCCTTTAAAGATAAATAATACTTCCCCATTATGTTCTTTAAAATATTGTTTTATTGACAAACTAACAACATCTGGATAAATTCATTTTTATCTTTCATTCGCATCACCACCTAAGTTACTCATAATAAAAGATGATTCACAAAGGCCTCAACAGCTAACCGAAATTCAAAGGGAAACGAAATATAAGCAACATTTCACTTTTCTGCTCATAATGATTTTTAGTTATTTGAAAGAAACTATTAATTATGTTCGTCATTCTTACTGAACCTGCTACTGATGTCGAAATTAAGACTTGTCTTTGCTGGGCACTCCTCATCTGCCCCTGACCCTGATGGTTAACTATGAATTCTACAAAGTTGGTTGGTTGGTTGTGGAACCTTTGATTTGTAAGGCTGTGAAATCTTTTTTTTCTAAATGTTCTCTCCCTATGAAGGTCAACGCTAGTACTATTTCTCTTATCCCTAATTTTCCCATGTAAACAACTTATCAGATTTCAGGCCTATACCCTCTGTAATGTCTTTTATAAGATTATTTCAAAAAATTTAGCTTCTCTGCTTAAGGAGATTATGCCTCATATTATTTGTGATAACCAATCTGATTTCATTCACAAACAGGTCTCTACTGATACTGTGCTTCTTGTATCTGAATTACTATTGGAGTTTAAGAAATATGCTAAGAAGAAGCATTTTGTGCTAAGTTTAATATCAAGAATTTAAAGCTTTTGACACCATTTCCAGGGATTTCCTTCTTGCTATAATAGCTCAAAAAGGGTCCCCCCTCTCTTTATTTATGGATTAGGGCTTGTATCGGTGATGTTCACTTTTATATATGAATTTATGGGGGTTTAGAAGATTTCTTTAATTCCTGTTATGATTTGAGGCAGTGTTTCCCTCTCAACCCTTACCTGTTTTGCATTGTCATGGATGTCTTTTCTTTTTTGATTGATGACCCTGTTTCTCCTAATCCCTTTATTGGTCTATCTTGTGATGGTTTTCAACTGTCAAACTTACTTTATGCTGACGACTTGCTTGTATTTCGCAAGGCCTCTATTCAGAACTGTAAGGCTTTAGTTGAGGTCATAGACTCTTTCTCCAAAATTTATGATCTGTCTATTAATCATATTAAAAGCTCCCCCATCCTCTCTCATTGCATCACGTCTCCTCACACTATTTGTTCTGCTCTTAATATTCAAACTCATTGCACTAAATTAAACTACCTTGGTCTCCCCATCACCTTCAAGAGAGCTTGCCATTCTGACATTGAACCTCTGCTCCTCTCTATTACTAACCATCTTGCTGGCTGGAAAGCTATACTTCTTTCTTTTACAAATCGGTTGCAATTTTTGGGATATACAATTTGGAATACTATTGTGTATTGGATTCGTGGCTCTACCATACACAATTCTTGCCTTAAAGCCTTGGGAAGAATGTGCTTTAAGTTCCTATATTTTGGTGATACTAATGCTAAGATACTCCACCTTATATCCTGGCAAAGGACTTGCAAGCCCAAGAAATTTGGGATCCCTGGTCTCCCTGATCTCAAGGCTCTCCAGTTTGCCTACTGCTGCTCTTTAATCACCAAGTTTTATAACTTCCAATCCTCTCTCAATCACTAGTTCAGATTTAAATACTACTCCCCATGGAAAACCCTCTTTTAAACCTTCCAACCTTTGGACCAACATCCACAGTGCGACCGAGCATATTACTAGTAGACTCAAATTTTCCTATTTTCCATAATAGCATGGTCTCTCTTCACTACGACCCCTGCCTCAATAGCTCCTCTATATCTGCCTCAGTTTACAGTAATTACTTTGCCTCTTTGTTTCCCACTAATGCTATGGTCTCTGACCTTACCTCTGGGTGTACTTGGAACCCTCCTGACCCTATGGATGATCATCTACAATCTGTCATTTTGGTTATTCCTATTTTTTTAATGATCAGGCTTATCATCTGTTGCATTATCTATTTTATCTAGAAAGAAAGAAATGAAAGGCACTTTAACTCTAATTTTGGGAGCATTCCTACTTTATACTCCAAAATTCGGAGGCCGATTTGCTGGAAGTTATCAAAATAGAAGAATGGGAAAATTCTTAAAGGCTTTTGGACTCTTCATGATGGTTTATCCTACTGATCTCTTTTGGGTTCTTGGATGATATCTTTCCCCATGGATTTTGTGTTCTTAGAAGCTGGATTTTATGTTGGGGACTGGTTGTTGTATTTTTCTGAACTTTGGAGGCTTTCGCATTCTGGAGATATGGATTCATTTGCCTCTCTTGGCCATTGATTTTTTGCTTGTCTGCTATTTTTGAGTTGATGTTGGATGCTTTTCGTGATGAATTGCATGGTCTAGTGGGGTTTTTTATATGCCAAGGACGATGATGAAATTTCCTCAAATCCCAGACCCCCTCCCCTTCGGTGGTCTTATGGCAACCAGGGGTGGCCGTATGCTGCTCAGATCTCTAAATTCTCTCGTTATTTTTCTTAGTCCTGGCATAGTGGCTCCTTCATTTTTGTTTTCTCTCTGCTACAGGGTTTTTATGCCCTCATGTCTTTTTACTGGTTTGTTCTTCACTGGTTATTGTTTATTCTTTGGCTGTAGTTCTTCACTATCCTGTTGATAGTGATCTTTTTTTATTAATTTTTTTGGGTGAGCTTGTTCACTATTTTGGTAGCTATTCATCTTACTTCTTTACATTGTATTGCACTACACTTGTAAACCATATCATTTTTTACTAATACGAAGGGCTCTACCCCCAATTTTCCAAAAAAAAAAAAACATATTTGATTGAGTGGAGGAGATTGCCAATGCTTGTGGGAACAATATCATGCACACGATAACTTGTTTCCATCCAAACATTGCAAATGAGTTGCACATCACGAGGTGAGGCAATTTTTTGGCATGTGATCCAAAATCCAAAGAGGATATGAATTTTAAAGCCTGTAATAGAGAGGGTTCAAGAAGGAATAGTTGCATCTAAAGGAGAGCAAGTTCTAAGAACCTTAAAGGGGAAGTACATGTGAAGAATAGATAATTATATGATTTAGGGGTTATTTGGTTAAAGTAAAAGGGGTGTGAAGTATTCCAAATGCAAATGTTGTGAAAATATTAGTTTTTGGTTGTAAGTTAAAGAAATGCAAATTAAATTTCAAGTGTATTTAAGTTCTTCCTCTAGTTTAATTTTGATGTATTAAAAAATTGTTAAATATGACTGTTTTTAAATATACTATAAATTTTCTGTCATTATCCCCACAAGCCGACACTTCCGCCCATCGTTGGCCGCTACACGCTGCTGGTCATTGGCCACCACTCAGGCACTCACCACCACCAATTGTCGGCCACCTACCTCTGCAGTTGTTGCCTACCGCTCAATGTCAGTCGTCATCATCATCCACCTGCCACTGCCACTCAGTGCTCACCACCAACCATTACCCACGGCCTCCATCAACCTCCACAGCCACCGTCGCAGCCCTCTAGCCACTTAATACCATCATTGTTAGGCTTTACACAACATTTATTTTACTTCAAGCTAAAAAAAAAAAAAAATGATCACATGTATTTATTTAACATTCATCCAAATAACTCCAAGCATTTCAAATACATAATATTCATTTAATATTGCATTACATATTACTTTGCATTCTTTTTTCATCCAATCAAATGTCCCCTTACGCACTCTTGATTACTCTGGACTTCTTAAAGAAGCCTAACTAGGAAAGGAGATATCTCTCGCATCTAAAAGTGTTTAGTTGTCCTTCTTATGTATATATTGATCATGATATTGGAGACAAGCTTGAACCAAAATCAAGAAATGTTACTATATTGGATATGGCACTTAAGAATTTGGCTAGATATTCAAAGATAATGAAAACAAGAGAGTAATCCAAAGAAGAAATACTATTTAAATGAATTTGTAATGTATCGTGATATATCAATTAACAATGTGCCAGAAAAGTGCACTACATAGAAAGTTGATGTGGAAGAGCTCATTAACATTGACAATAGATTTAGTGAGAAAAAAATGAAAATAAATGCCTGATGAGGACATCGACAGACGCTACCGACATGTTTATCGCCGTCGAATTCGCAGATCGACGGCCAAGATTCAGCACCTCTATTTTTGATTCAGATGTCATGATGTAGTCGATGTATTTTACTATTTTATTATTTTATCTTTTATTTACAGTCTTTTCCGTTTTTACCCCTGTGGGGAGTTACTTTGATGTTGTAGCCCAGAGGGCAAGTATGTACTTTCTCTTCGCTTGATTGGAGACCTATAAATGGTGGTCTCATGTGATGTAAAAGGGTTAATGAATATTTGAATGAAATCTAGTTTGTTTCTTTTCTTTGTCTTCTTGCATGAGAGCCTGAAGAAAGAGAGAGAGAGAGAGAGAGAGAGAGAGCTCAAAGGGAGCAATTCGCAAGGCCCACCAATCGTTGGAAGAGTCCTCGGTTCGTGGTTAGATTCTTCTATCTTCGTATTCGTATTCACATCCATCTCCTTCCCCTCCACTACAAGAAATCCCTCTTCAACCCCTTTTGCAGCCACCCCTTGAGAACCCGCCGCCGACCTCCATCACCATCCCAGCCGACCACCTTGCAGGCCAATTTCCCCACCTCCTTTTCCTAGTTCCCATAGGAATTTGAATTTCAAAATTCAAATTCTTTCCAAAATTGGAAATTCCATTTATGGAAATATTTTTATGAATTCAAAATAAAATAAAAATTTTTAGATTTATTTAAATACCTTCCTAGTCATCATTCACATTAAGAAACTGTTTTCCTCCTCTCTCTAATCTCTCTCTCCTCCTTCATACCGCCGGCCCCCTATAATGGGTTCCCCATTAAAGAGTGCAATTAAACCCCCACCATATTTGAACTCCAATATGAATTCAAATATTTCCCCTCTCCCATTGTTTTAAAACTGAAATCAATTTCAGTTTTTAAATCCTCCCTCCCTCTCTACAAGCCGCCGGCCCCCCTCTTAATGGGCTTCATTAAGTTCTCATTAAGCCCCCTTAATTACATTCAAAATTTGAAATTCATTTCAAATAATTCCCTCTAAATTTACTAAAACCTGAAATTAATCTCAGATTTTATTAAACCTCTTGTTACAAGCATCCAACTTACTTGTCCCTAACCCTAGCCCTCTTCCTCTTGCACCCGCCGACTCCCACCCTCTCTCCTTGAGATTCCCGCCGGCCTCATCCCCTCTCTCCCACCTTATCAACTACAAGTGCTCTCTTTCTCCACACCGGTTCTTCCTCTCTTCCCGAGAAAGATCCTCCTACGCCAAGCATGCATGGCGGATTCAGAGTTTGAGTGGGGATTAGTATTCGACGCCGACGGAAGCATCAATATCCTCCGATCTCCGTGCTTTGACGTAGGATTTGAAGACGACGCCACAGTTGACGAATATTTGGAGCGAGTCGTCCCGATTCTTGTGAGCACCATCAACCAACGATTCTCAACCTTTCCATCAACGAGGTTCTTCGGTGCCGCTTCTCTAGTGGTAATATCCTTCATCGCTTGGACCTTCTTTCTCCGCTAAAAGCCTACTAATAATTGAGTGAGACGGCCCTCGACGTGAAATTCTCATTGTTAAGCGTTGAGTTTTTGTCAATCGTACTTTGCATTTAAATTCCCTTGAATTTTGAATGAATTGTCGTGGTTAATCTCTCGTGTACTTCTTTGGGACTTAAGCAAGTTAAAAGTTTCTAATTCCTAACTCTCTCTTATTGCTAGCTTAAATTTGAAAGAGCAAAACTTTAATCTTTTCAATTTAATTTCTGAAATAACTCCTAGTAGTTTCACATCAATGCTCTTATAATCCAATTGGTAACTTTAGAATCTTCATAACTGTTTAAATATATAAGATATAAAAAGTGACAAGAAGCACTATTGCAAGTGAATCTTCAACAAGGCCATTAAGTAGCAAGCTAATTAATACATTTACTCTGATAACACTCACTAGGAAATGTGGATGAAAGAGGGAATAAAGTTGAGTTCCATATATCAGTGATCAAATCTATTTAAAATATCAATGATCAAATCTATTTATCGCAGGACAGAGACCTACAAGAAGCTTGAATCTTCCCTTAGTAATATAAAAAAAAAAAATCATTTTTCATTGTATATAAGAAGGATCGTTTAAGAATTTAAAAAGTGGTTTAACATGAGAATTTTTTGTTTAAAATTCCAAAAATGTCGTTTCAAACTTTACTTAGGCAAAGGGAATAAAAGCAAATGGAGTTTAATTAACTGTGGAGAAAGGTTAAAAATCGAATTCTAAATTTGCCAGTTCGAACTTAGGCAGGAGTAGACTCAATTAAATTTAAATTAGTTAACAAAAAGAACTTTATTGTGAAAGTTTATATAATCCAGTTCTAATTGATTTTTGAATTTTCATCTTCCAAATTTAATAGGTGAAGACGCATAGAGTTATCTCGTCTACCAATTTGATTCGAAGACTAATGTTTTTGATGTTGTTCCATCAAAAGAGGAGCGAAGGCATCAATTGCATGGGATGATGAATATGGTAGAATTAATCATGGCTTCCTTAATGCTAACATTATTCTTATATGCCTAGTTTTGATGGAATTATTTATTTTGCAAATGATTGCATTCTTAAGCTGTGAAAATTTTATTTGTACATATATGAGGATAACTAAAATAAATATTAGAAAACTTGTTGAATATTTGATGGTGATTTTTTTAAGATCTCTAGGTGGATATTGAAAAAATTTAAAAAAAAAAACCAAATTTGCACAAGTCTCCAATCAGTTGTGTTCAGAAAATTTTTCTTGCCATAACACAATTTATTTTTAGATAGTTCTTTTGATTTATCATGAGAATTTTTATTTTTTTAATAAAAAAATTTATTGATAAATCGCAAAACAAACTATAATTCTAATATAAAATAATAATAAATTACTAATAAACTCATTCTATGGATCTACTAATTATACTTCAAATTTTCTTATTAAAATAAAAAATATTAACATATAATAAATAATAAATTTTTATTGAAACATTGAAACCATTTTTTTATGCTTTATTTCATTTTTTTTAATTCTAGCAACATACACTTTGTATATGTGTAATTAAATTAGTAAATACAAAAGTCATCACATAGCACTCAACCAAACATACCTTAAAGATTGTCATATACTGTTTTTTTTTTTTTTAGGGTTTATGATAGACCGGTGTTAGACCGGTCAAGGAGGGACCGGCCCGCATATATGCCAGGCATAACCAAGTTCCGCCCAAGCCAAATCCCGCACCCCTTGGGGTGGGGTCCACGCCTTAATGCATTGGAGAAGGGGGCGGTTTGGAGGGAAGTTCAAATTAGGGAGGGCTTCTTTGGTATTTGCCATGTAATTGTATGCTTTAATTAGTAGTTTTTCCCTAGGGTTAGGGTTATCTCTTGTTTGGCTGAACTTAGATTGTTCTAAGGATTGATTGGGCTCTAGCTAGCGGCTAGGGATTGGGAGAGCCAGAATCTCCTCTTGAATTGAATATCCATTGTATCTTTATTATTTTCTTCCATCAAATTCTTGTCAATTCCTATTTTTCAAATTGTTGAAATTCAAATTCAGCCTAGTGTTTTCTTCGATTTCTAATAAGTGTTTCCTAATAAGCATCCAAGCGCCATTACCAGTGTTTCAAAAATCAAAGTGGAATGGCCAATTTGACCATAAATCGATCAAGTTGTCAGTCCAGTTGAGTTTGAAAATCAGATTCGTATTGAACCGGTTTGAACCATTGGTTCAACCGAAAACCATTGAATCGATCCCAATTTTGTAGAATTAGCCAGTTCTTCAGAATATTATATTTTATTTTAATAAAATTTGTAAGAATATATTTTTTGTTTTATTAATTTTTATTTTTTAAAATTCATTTAGAAGCAAATTCAATTAGTATACATGACTGTCACCTCACACAACTTAGCTTATTACTTATGGCTTATGCATTACACTATATAAGATAATTATTTAAAACTTTCCTATGATATAAAATTAAAAAAACTATGTGAATACTGGATAAGAGTTAGGTTGTAAAATTACAGTCCGTCTCTGACATTTCGTCTCCGACATCATCCTCCAAGCCGTTCGCGAACTCGACAACAACATCATCTTGGTTGTCTGAGGCGTCATCCTTGCTTTTTCTCCTCCTATTAACACTATATGTAAGTTTTTTTAACCCTAAAATCTTTGATTCTAATTCTTATCAAATCTTTGGTTTTACGATTGAATAGATTGTTAGATCAGACAAAAAAAAAAATTAAAATGTGACGAAGGCTGATCATGCTGTTTTTGTTTTCATTCTCAATATAGGGTTTGATGCAGAGCATAAACGAATGAATGTTATTTTTTCTTTCCTTTGAACTCATTATTGCCTTTACACTTTCAGATGAATCATGTTAGATTACTCATTTACTTGCCTCTATGATCACAATGTTTCTGCTTTCATTTTCAATATAGGGCTTTGATGCAGAGCATAAACGCCTAAAGTTTTATTTGGTTTTTTTTTGCAGGGTGTTAATACACAAATGAGATTTCAACCACGTTTGGGTCGATATCTTGCAGCTGCGACAGAGAACATTGTGGCTATTATGGATGTTAAATAGAACTGGGGTTTCAACTATGAATTGCTGGTACTCATCATCGAACTGAGGTATGCATTTCTTTGTATTATATGTTATTTACTTATTAGTTTATATTTTATAGATTTTGTTGTAGTATTTTTAATTTATTTTGAGTCGTTACATATGGTTAATGAATGTCAAAATAGTGTCATAGGAATCATAGAATGTTAAATGGATACGGAGGTGAAGCTAATTTTATTAAAATTTTAATAGTATTATTATTTATTACGTCATTTGGTTCGACCCCGGTTGGACCGGTCGAACCGTGAACATCTCCTTCGTCCGGTCCGGTTTTCAAAATCTTGATAATACATATATTATGCATTTATATTAGAATTTTTCATTTTAAATTCTATTTAATATTCATATATCTATATTTATGATATACTTATATTTGGATTCACATTACTATTTATTGAAGTTTTTTAATGAGTTTTTATATCGAATCATAATTAAGCTTGTTCATTTGTCTTAATCGAGATATTTTTGTATTTACTTTTAAAAATTTTCATTTATTATATAATTTATAGTATATTGAATACTTATATTATTTTTATTATGTCATCCGGTTCAACTACGTTAAATCATTGACCAAAATCTCTGTTTATTCTGGTTACATGCGCTGATTTTCAGAACTTTGATAATTACTTGCCCACACACCCACATCACAGCTCAAACTCGTAACCTAGAAGGTCAGGACTGAAGCCCCTGCGACATGCACAGCAGGCGGGTGACTATAAATACAGAATTTTCAAGTTCAGAACTTTTCTAGCTAGATCTATGCGTCCTAATTCTAGGGCTAAGAAAATCTTCAATTTTCCCAGCAAACACTCTGACACAACACCACTACAAAACCTTTCCGTTCTGCCCTAACCTTTAGACAGCAACAAGCCCTGAAACAACGAGGAAACACAATTATGCCTAGCATCGCAACGAGTAAGTGAAAGCTCCTTAGCGGCCCCATGTTCATCATAAAAGGAATTCTTGGAAGAGTAAAAATATTCAATCAATCAGATAAAGCGAACAACCACTAATGAAAAAGAACCCTAAGGTAGGGAATGCGAATACCATATATCCCATCGAATCAAAGTAGTTGAAAATCGGTAAAATGCTGTCAAGAAAAAAGAGAGGAGGTTAAAAAAATCCTAAATCCTAGACGCAGTAACAAGCTGCGAGATTGGAGAGAAGCATACCTTGGTGCAGTTTGCCTGAGGGAATCGAAGGGTGGAGGGGCTTCTGGACTTTCGGCAGATCGACACCAAGATTTCAGCGGGATTTTATAGGCACAAAGAAGATGAAGCTATTTTTCTAAATTTATGCGACGTGAGTTTCTCCGCAGTATAATTAAGTTATTAGATGGATTTGTAAGTCAGATATTGAATAATAAAATAAAATTATTAGAGATAGATAAATATTATGAATATCTAATATTTTAATTTTTTATATAATTGTTTAATTTTATTGAGGAGTAACACATAATGTATAAAATTAAGATGCTTATCATAAAAGTAAACAAATTCTCAAATAAAACTTATTAAAATATTTAACAAAAATTTTATTCTTTTAAATAAGAACTGTCTAAAGATGTTAGGGATAGTAAAAGCATGGGATTCTAAAATTAAATATTTTTACTTTTATTTTTAAAACTAACATTCACTTGCTACTATTTATAATAATGTCAATTTTAAAGAGCTTAATAAAATTTTGATATGTAACTTTTATTTTTAATAAATTCTTAATGATTTGATCTTAGCACATATAATACATGAATTCTATAGTTCACTTTAAAAATAAATATGTTGATTTTGTAAATAAAGAAGATTTTTTAAACCTTTGAGTAAATATACGGATTAAATTTAGGCAAAAAATAATAAATTTTCTTCTTTTATGTGAATAGAAAGGTAATTCTTTAAAAAATCTACTCCACTTTAGATTCCTCAATATTCATCCATTACAGTATTGAAATGGTATTCTATATATTGGTTTAAATTTGTGTATTAGAAAACTGTTTTAAGAAATAATAAGAAAGACATCCCAAACGAAATAGTACTCATTACTAACAACTCTGCATCGACCGTAAATTACATGATTAACGTCGTTGCTCAGCATTTCTCTATGACCATGATGATCTACACTCCTTTCCTCAACATTGAAGCCATCGCTACCACCAAATGCCTTTTTTTCTATCTATATAATCAATTATGTTAATGTTTTTAACACAAGCTTCATTTCTTCTTCTTTGTTGATCTCACTCGAACCAAATAAAGACTTAAATATTTTTCTGAAATGATTTCCCTTTATCGGAAGCTCTACTTTGCCCCTACCAACCATGAACTGCAGCTTCTTCGAAAAAAAATTATGTAAAAAAGTGCGTCTCAGCAGAATATTATTTCTCGAGTGTTTGCACTAAGCTTATTTGACCTTATCAATAGAATTTTAACAGAGCAATATGATTTCCATTCATAGAATTACATCTCTATCATCTCAGTGATAAAAATAAATATCATAACATTATTAACATAAGCATAGTGAAATTAGGCTCTTATGCTTCATGCCATCAAATGCTTCAAAATCCCTTACTTTTTCAACATTAGAAGAACATAGATACATAAGCAAAGGGGATGGAAGAGTTGTAGGAAATGAAACATAATTTATAAGCCTTGCTCCTTTGGCCCTTTAACACCCATATAACTCCCCACGATGCCTATCTCCACTCTTGCTCATCCTCTTTCTCCTCGCCCTGCAAGCCATCCCGCCGTGTCCGTTACCTTTCTCGTCGATCAACGGAAGATCTGTGGGATCATCGTAATCATCATCAGTCATGATGTTGATGCAAGAGCACCGCTCCAAAGATGCAAAAAAGATGGTCGCGACGCCATTGCCAACCCAAGACGTGACTCGATCAATCATTCTACAGCTTTCTCGTTCGTGCTCGGATGTTGATCGTCGAGGCGGATTGAGCTCGGACAAGCCACATCTTGAGCTGAACAAGTCTATGCATCTCCAGGCAGAAGAAGTGGGCATGTCCTCAGAGAATTAATGCAAATGAATGGAGGGTTAGAGTTGGCTTTGGTCTTAAAAGAAGGCATCCATGTTGTTATTACAGTTGAAAAAGGAATGAATTTTTGTTTCCAGAAATGCCCTTGCTTTTGATTAGAATTTACAGCATCTTTGTGTTGCTTGATATGAGTTTCTTGAGTGGTTCGGCATCATTGGGGCCCTTAATAGGTATAAAGAAGAGAAGAAAATGATTATATGCCTAATAACTTATTTATGGATCTTAATTTATCAATCCTGAATGAAAGCTAATGCCTAATTATGATTGTTTACCCGTTAAGCATTCTAATTGCAATAATTAGTTTTGCGCTGCGCATCCTGCAAATATGAACTAAAGAATAGTAAGAGTGCAGATTTAGGTTTCGTTTGGGGCGGTTTTCTTATAGCTTCTTAAAGCATCTTTTTAGTACAAAATTATTTTTTTTTACACTAGAAAACTGCTTTAAGAAGCATTAAAAAAGCCGTCCCAAATTGGGATGATTTTTTTTTTGCTTCTCAAAATAATTTTTTAGTACATAAATTTTAAAAAATTGTTTTAAAAAGCAGGATTAAAATTAGGCTTTGTTTGAGATAGCTTTTTGACTATTTTACTTTTCTTATCACAACCACTGTTTTTATTGCTTTCAAGAATTTTTTATATTAGAAAGTTATTTTCTACAATAATTTTTAAAAGAATTATTTTATCCATAGCAGCTTCATAATTATTTTTATAAAAAATTACAGCTGTCTCAAACAAATCCTAAATCGCAATTAATTAAACATTTTGGACTCTTAAACTTCAATTAAAGCAAGCTCATTTGGCAAAGGCTATGATTTTAGGCAATTCTATGATTATTTTATATTATAGAGTCTGTTTGGGACGGCTATAACTTTTTATAAAGATGACTATAAAATTGTTCTCTGGAAAATAACATAGCTATTGTATGTCTTGATATTGGCATATCATGCTATGTCATGCTATCTTATACATAACATGTATTTCACATAAAATTTATGTCGAATATAAATTAATATTATGATGAATGTGAGGAGCAATGCTCTTTATCTAATGAAGATTTTGTATGATGACACATCATAGTCCATCATTCTAGTGGAAGCCCACTTAATTATTGATATCAGACATCATTTTAATTTATATTAAAATCTTCAGAAAAAAAAAAACTTCACTTATTAAATTTATTTTTAGATAAATAATATATGTAAATAGTTTGTATAACACTAATTTTAAAATAGACCAAATAATTTGAAATTTTATTACAATTTAAAATTTGATGAAATTATCTTATGATTAAATTAAAAAATAAAATAAAATAATTAAATTAGAAAAAAAGTGAAGCGTATTTATTATCATAAACATTTTTGCCAACAGGTCTGATTTTCGAACTCGAACTCAATCTGCTTTGGGTTCGGGTCACCCTAAACAATACTCGTAAGTCAATGTCAGCCATATGTTTGCAAGCTTATTTATCCAAATCCCGCAGGCGAAGGCTCCATTAGTGCGCTTATTCAGGTAGTGGCAGCGCCATTACTTCTGATCTTGTCATTGTCGCGATCTCGGACTCTCGAGATGAACCCCAATGCTGATCGGCAGCAACAGCGTTGTTACTTCCGATCTTGTTATCGTCGAGGTCTCGGACTCTCGTGACGAAGCCAAATGCAGGCCAACAGAGGGATTGACAACGACAGCTTGGGCGCCAGCGGCATCAGCAAACGGACTTTACAGACGGTGACATATGCGGCATGAATGCGACGGACGTGACCCGGGTCAAACGAACGCGACAAATGGTTCCCGGGTTGTTTCCAGGTAAATCCTACCCAATTTTACAAATGGGTTGAAAATTTGAAATCTCTAACCCGAGCCCAAAATTTTTGTGTTGGGTTTGGGTCAGATTTTTGAATCGTATCAAATATTGACACCCCTATAGAAAGCTACCGAGCAAAATTAAAATTTCCAATTAGGATTGCATAATGTAAGTTAATAAAGAATATTTTGTAATGATATGATAAGATAAGGCATGAATGTGCTCCCAATAATTTCAAAGCACATCTAAATCACAAAAATTAGTGACCTAACCTTTTCTTAAAAGTCGATGCCCGTCTAGCTTTTGCCTTTGGATTAGAGTAATGTTCATCACGCCTAAAATTAAATAATAAAAAATTGCAAATGATTGCGCACAAATATCTTGCAAAAAAAAAAAAAAAGTTAAAGGCCCTTTGGGATCATTGTATATTTTGCTTTTGGTTATTTTTTAAATTGAATATTACATAAGAGATAGGGATGAAATCAGAAAGAGCTAGTCCTAAAATTTTATTTTTAGTAAATATTTTAATTAATTTGTCCATCTCAATAAATGCAATTGCACAATTTTTATGAAAATATTTATTTTTTATTTCATACATAAAATTATGCATTTCATAATCTTATTTTGTTTATTGTCAAAAGATAGATCGGTTTTGCCTCTGAATTAAGAGATTATTAGACTACGGTGATCAATGGCTCGCGATGAGGGGTGCATCCAAGATAGTTTTAATTTAAGAATTTCGGAAATACCTAAAATGACCTTTTTTAGTATTTTAAAAATAATTTGATTTATTTTTGAAGTAAAAGATAGAAACAACTGAAAATGGAAATAAAATTTGTTGAAAGATATCATGATATGTTTTGCACTTAGATTAATGTGACCCTTGTGTATCAAATCAAATACTAATCTCAGTACAAATTTTAAGGACTTTGGAGTCCATTTTGATGCAAACATTTTTTAAAAATAAATTCTTAGCTTAAATAGAAGTAAAAAAGAGGATAAAATAGTAAATCCACTTTATTCAGCCTTGAATTATGTCAAAGGAACATTATTATTATTATTATTTTCTTTAATGTCTAGCAATCAAGGGTTTTATTTTTTAGATATAAAGACTCATTCGAGAAAAAGAATCAATGTGATTGTTGCGTCCTGGAATATTCGCGGCGGTAAAGAAATATATGGTTTAACGTCTTAGCATTGTACGAAGATCCAGCACACAATCAGATAAGTGAGAGGGTGTAGAATTCATAAGAGACACCAGAGTTTTTACGTGGAAAACCCCTGAAAGGCTCGAGATTCGTGCCCAATCAAGCTAATTTTGTGATAACGTATCAGTGATATTACGAAAAAAAATAAAAAATTCCTTTCCTTCCAATAATCTGTTGTGTCTTAACTACCATTAATTTACAAGAACTTTCAACAATGAGAGTCACATTCTACTTCCTTTGTGATAGATGGTGCTTAGTTCACAATGGTTCACGCTTCACTAGACGAGATTTCAGGGGTGTCAAATATTGATCCGAACACTACACGAAAAATTCGGGTTCAGGTTGACTCGTTTAACAAATGGGTCAGGTTCAGATTTTATTTTTTGACCCGTCTGAAAAATCATTCCAGTAGGGTCATTCAGGTAATCCGAGTTTGACCCGATATTGACCCAATAACCCTCTCCAGTCGCCCTCAGCCCGCACCGCACTCACACGCCGCAATCACACAACGCACCTGTGTTGTCTCTTGCTCTGTCCAATCCCTCCAGCTTCTAGGTCGGCCTCGCCACATTCATGTCTTTCACACACTTAGTGTAGGCGTATGCACACCCGCAGCTCACAGCACCTTACATGATCTACCATGTGGCCCAGGCTGCCCTTGGCCGCTCATGCAGTTGCGCACACTCCCCTTGTGCGCTCGGTCGCTAGCCCGCTTGCACCCATGCACCGCATGCTCATACCTGCAAATTCAACACTCACGCTATCCCGCCAGGCCTCCACGCTCCCAGTCACAAGGCCTGATTTCAGATCGGGACAACTTAATAAACCAACGTGTCGGGTATGAGTCCAAATTTCTAGTCCATTTGCAAAATCGGGTTGGTTTAGTTCAACCTGTTTGTACCCGGGTGAATTACGAATTTGATCTGATCCCGACCCAAAACTCAATTTTGACATCCACTACGGATTTCTTCACTTGAGGTAGGAAGGGGTTTAATTTCTCGTTGATTAATATTTGTATTAATAGAGTCCATAGGTGAATAGTAAAATAAATAGGGAAGGGCTTTCTGCATTTTCTCTGTCCTCATGTGTTCAGCCTGCCTTAGCGCCTCTACATTTAGTCACACACCAGTATTGAGTGTTTGGATTTGTTCTATAAAAGTAAAAATATGTAAACAAAATTTGCAAAGGATAGCGCTAGTGCCAAAGGGCAACGGTGGCTTCAACGGGCTCATTGAGAGGCTTGATAATTTTAAAAAGAACCGGGCTCGAACATGAACACAAGCTGAGCTCAAACAGGTCGTTTCTAAATGGGCACAAGTATGGGTGTTAAAAATGGGTTGTAGGTCGAGGAGCGAGTAAATTACGAGCACATTAGAGGCAGGCGAACGTGAGTGCGAGCAAGGCATGTGATGCCCATAATCTAAATTAAAAGAAGACTGAAAAGTGCTAATTTCTTAATGATTCTCACTGGTGACCAAAAATTATGAAAAAATTTTGTGTAAGTAAAATATTACAATAACAATACAATGGAGAATAAAGTTTCTGATTTGAACTTATATTGACTTCAGAAATAAGATATTTGTCAAAATTAACATACAGGCTATTACAAGGCAAGCTAGCACGACCGAGGCAGGTGAGCATGAGTGAAGTAGGCGACTAGGCGAGGCTGCAAGCGCTGGACCATCGGTGTGAGCGTGAGACGCTAGGATGAGCGCGAGTGCAAGCAATTGCGTGAGAGTAGGTTGCGGGGCGAGAGTAGGGCAGGGTTGCGTACTCGTGATGTTGTGCGAGATGGGAATAGAGTCATTTTTGGGTTGATGTCAGGTTTTCGAGTTGACCCGAACCTAAACGAATTTGTAATTTGCTCGGGATTTTAAACCCGAACCAGACCCTTTTCCCAAATGGGTTGAGCTGAACCCAAAAGTTTTTGGTTGGATTCGGGCAGGATTTTCGAGTCATGACAAATATTGACACCCCTGCTCGAGCTTGAATAGAGAGAAAAAAAAAAACTAAAATCTTATCGGATTCGAGCCGAGCTTGAACCAAGTTTAGGCAAATGAGCTCAAGCTCGAACATATTGAAGCCCGGTTTGACTTGGTTCGTTTACATCCCTACACATAATTGAGGTTAGAAGTCGTGATCAAGGGCTCACTGATAACAATGAATAGATCAGATGGAATTGAAAATATAGGTGCATGTTGTCGATGAGGTTGTAGGTGCTTGTTGGGTTGTTACCGTTGCAGTGGGATGTGCAGTGGTGGGTGCTAGCGGGGTCATGTACCTAAGCGCGCGTAAACCGGACGATTCTCTCATTTGGTGTCCGTACATAATAATCTCTCATTGGCTAGGTGCACTTTAAACGTGATTATTGTGATGCTATTTACTCCGAATTGGCCCAAGTTAATCAAATTCTAAATATACGAAAAATTGACCAACTAAACTAGTTATTTTGGGCAGTAATGTCAGGATTTTTTTATATATAAATGTTGAACTTGCCATTCCTTTTTACTGGATATTAGATGCTAATTGAAATAATTTTATTCTTTTTTATGGACATTAGAGCTATATTTATCAGCATGACCTGTATAACTTTTCTATAAGCTCGAATCAATAAACGACCCTGAGGTGAGACGGGTTTGATGAGCCAACTAGTCAAATTTGAGTCAACCGTGACTCAACTGTTAGGTTGTAAGTCAACTCGTTAAAAAATATTAATGTAAAATATATTAATATTCGTTATCTTAAGTCCAATAATGTTGAATACTTAAAAACTACATCTCTTTTATATATCAAATAATTAATTATTATTATTTTACTAGACTGTCATTCTTTTTGAGATTTTATATGCTTTTTTTGATGGTTTGGGGTTTGACTCCCAATGCCATGAAAGCTATTTAGACAAGAGTTTGGGCTGTGGGCTTTGAATTTTAATGGTTGTAGTTTTTGGACTAATTCTGGAGGGCTTCAACTAAGAACAGTCAAATCATATTTATTATTGATTGGCAGCAACAATTCCGATACACAACTCTCTTTGGCCTATTGGTTGAGAGCTTAGGCTTTCAACTAAGAGGTCTAAGGTTTGAGTCTATGTATATGCGTTGTGTGTGTGAGTTTGCCTTAAATGGCCTAAATGTCCCAAAAAAAAAAAGTTGGAGTTTTGAAAATAATAAAAAATTTGATGAAATTTTAATTAAAATAATAGTAGTAATGTAAAGATGGAGAGAGATAATTAATCTCACCTCTCATGAAGAGAGAGAGAGAGAAAAGAGGGAATATTAAGAGGACCAAATGATCTCTAATTTTGAATGCCTATTATCAGCCAAACTTCTTGATGAGATGAATGCGAAGAGCCCCCAATGTTGTTTAGTTTATATATCATTAATGAATTAAATGTTCAAATAATGGATTATAACCAAGAGAACTAACCAATGGGCCGGCCATCTAATATAATTATCTCGATTTCGACTATATTTGTGGAGATCATTGGCTTTAGATTCAAAAGAGCTAGCTCGATACTTGAAGAATTCTAGAGCTTCACTCAAGAACCACAACCTGACTGCTAAGAAAACAATGGCAATTCAAAGATGATAGTTGGATTACAGTAGCCTGACGATGACGATCGCTGGCTATCATTGGCGTCGAACGTCACGTAGAACTCGGGAGTCATTCAGATCTCCAAGTTCTCTCTAAATTCAAATCTAAGTCATCTTTCTATAAAGAATAAGTGTTTATTTATATTACTAGTAGAGTGAGCATTCTGAAAATTTTATCAAAAACTTTATAACCCTTCATCTGACGACTCATATTGAATCGTTTGATTATAAACTATTTATTCAATATTTAAGTGTTTTAATGATCTCATAATCATATAATATTGGATTCATTTCGTCGAGCCGCACGCTTTTATTATAAGCATGCATGATTTATAGATCATTTGGTCAATATTATAAAATTTATAGCTATTTTCTAAGTGTTTTGATCTGCGCTTATCCCTGTCACACATGCAAATTTATGTAGATGGTTCATCTGCATTGAATAATTAATTAAAAAAAGAACTTTCAAGAGTCATGCATCAAAAGTCTTTGCTTGACCTTTTTTTTTATTTCTTCTTCCAGAAAACTATATGCGTATTAAAACTTTATGATGTTTGACTTCTCATTTTTATTCTTCGAACTATGGTTAGCTTGAATTGCCGTGCAAGTGGCAAAGTGCAAGATGCGACATTATGTGCGGGCTTTGAGCATGTGAATAATCAATTAGTACTACCTTTTGTGTTTATGATGAAGTTTAAGCAAAGTTTTATATTTCAAGTTTTTTTGAAATCATCAACCAACTAAATTATGCATCACTCATCAATATTTATATAAAAAAAATTATGAAATAAATCCACCATAATGACAATTTAAAAATTATATGAAATTAAAACTTAAAAGATGAACAATTCAACCGATGGGGCGGAACTCTTGCAGGTTCAAATGGATGGAGCAGTTGGGGTCATGTGCAACTACATGCAAACATACACGAATGATATAGCACTGTGTTAAAGGAGACATTATTACGTGCGGAGTCTGGACTCCAAGAATCATTAGGTTGTGTGACTGTGGACAGTAAAAACGTATTTATCGTTCACCACTGTGCTTTACTGTTAACAGTCACAAAATTGAATATTTCTCTGGTCTGAACTCCGAATGTAATAATCTCTCGCATGAAAGAGAGGGAAGGTGGGCCTTTTTTTTTTTTCTTTTAAGGCGTTAGGGGAAAAATTTTAAAATTTCCTCTAAACTTAATTTTGAGAGAGGGCAAATTAGGTTGTCACTGCATATCATAAATAAATTATAAAATTTAAATCTTATTTTCAATTTATCTACTAAATATATTAATGATGCCATAAAGCATATGATATTTTCATTTGATAACTTAGAGAAGAAGTATTATCCACCAGAAGAAGCTTCTATTTTTGACCCGTTCATCTGAACGCAATTAATATTTGTATAATGTTGCTTTATGATTTCACGTCTCAACTCCTCTAGAAATTCCATTGATATCACATATCTTCCCGTTTCTTAGATTTGCCATGAATTTTTCCAATGGTCAAAGATAACTAATGTGTTGAATATTAGGCTTTTGACACAGCTTAATTTCTTATTGAAGTTGTTTTTTTAATATTTTTTTTTTAAAAAATTTTGATATGTCACCAAATATTCATCTTGTTTGGATATAAATCTCGATGTAAATATGAGATTGAGACTTTAAAAATTAAAATTAGGACAATCTGATCTCCAATTTTAGCAAGTTTATAGTCAAATTGAATCAAGCAGACAAACCCAACGACATCAAATTTGATCCAATCCGAGCCAATGAGTCCAAATTAAAGGTCCAAAGTCTATTTGGAAGTTTAGAGCATTAATTAGACTACCAAATGACATCCAAATATGGCATGCTTATAGTCGAATCGAGCGAATCGACGAGACAAATCCAATGAGCCTATGATCACTCAATTCTGACATCTTTAGGGCATCTAAATATTTGATAAACAATTTATGGTTAAAGTGAGCACTATGATCCATCTGATTGAACACTTCTAACATGTCCTTGATCTTTTCCATATCTAGTCATGCCACACCCAAAAAATTATAAATAGACCTCTCATTCTTCACATGAGGGGGATGAAGAAAAGGAGAAAACTTGGGAAGCTCATTTGTAGTCAACCACCGCCGGATCACTTCCTAACAATTGACCATCGCTAGACTTCTGCCCATTTTGTCGTCTGTCGCCAGATCTCTTCCTGACCACCGGCCGTTGTCAGACTTTCGCTCATTCGTCAATTTCCGCTGAATCTCTTCCTAACCACCAGCCATCGTCGGGTTTCCTTACATTCACCGACTATCGCCAGAACTCTTCTTTGATGCTTTCAACATCAAATATCCTCCCAAATATCGTTGCTTGTTGACTAAGGTCTCCCCGATTATTGTCATCAGACTAAGATCTTTCCAACCACCGCCATCAACCGACTACGGTCATTCTAACCACAATCATCAACTACAGTCTTTTAGATATTCATTACATGTCGACTATGCTCTTTCAATCATTGTTGTCTGACTACGGTCTTTTCAGCCTCTATCGTACACTGACTATGGTCTCTTTGACCACCATCTCCAGACTACAGACTCCATGACCATCATTGCTCGACTACGGTTCTTCTGACCATCGTCGCCCACTACGGTTCTTCTGACCATCGCCGCCCACTACGATTTTTCTAACCACAGTCATTGACTACAATTTTTTTGAAATCCATTATCGGCTAATTAGTGTCATTTCGACCATCATCATCCGACTGCAGTCTTTTCGACCTCCGTCGCACACCGACTATGGTCTCTCCTAACATTATCATATGACTACAGATTTTCGAACATCATCGTTTGACTACGGTCATTCCAACCTCCATCATCT
The DNA here is from genome assembly GCF_001605985.2 of Dendrobium catenatum. Taxonomy (NCBI): domain Eukaryota; kingdom Viridiplantae; phylum Streptophyta; class Magnoliopsida; order Asparagales; family Orchidaceae; genus Dendrobium; species Dendrobium catenatum. The sequence goes on from NW_021318595.1 coordinate 5,976,730, forward strand.
GCTAACTACATTTCTTCCTACCACAGTTATATGCTGACTACAGTCCCTCCGACCTTCATCACCCGCCTACTACATTCACTATGACCACTGTTGGCCACCAAATACTATCCTTCCAATCTTCATCGCTCTTTTATTAATTATTGGTCCTCCGACCAAGATCGCTCATCAACTATGGTTCTGTCGACCAAATGAACATGCCAACATTGATTTTTTCTAACTCCCACCATATAATATACTATATATGATGTATACTTGGTGCATCGAGCCAAAGCCTTCTCCCTAAAAAGGGTTTTCCCCCTTTTCAGGAATTTCCATGTAAAAACTCTAGTTTCTTTTATAAATGATGTGTGTTCGATATTTGTGTAAGGTAGTTAGCTAAACTCTGCATCTCTTTATAGGTGCAAAATTTTCATGACACAACAAATTTAAAATTTTAATACTAAAAAACTGCTTCATAAAATAATAATAAAATAACCTAGCTTCTTTGGCATAGTTGAATATGTTAATAATATTTTTAATTGCAGTTAGTATTTGTGTTTATTGAAAATTAATTTTTTTAGAATATTCTTTTTTATTTTTTACAATTGATGCCAATAAAATCAGTGTCTTTAACTTTTTATAATATATAAATATTATTGTTTTGCAAATATAATAATTTTTTTATCAAATATTGCTAGCCAAAATATCTTTACTAACAGGGACGAATTTTTTTTTTTTTTGGGATCAAAATACTTTCCTCAGCAAATCAATTGGCTTTTCATGCTTGATATTGAACCTATGTTGTTGTGAGATTCGGTGAAAACGCTCAGATGCTCCAGTAGCACTATTCCGTTCAAATGAAGATTCTTCAATTGCTACGTGATCAAGATCAGTTGAG
>NW_021318595.1:5977616-6031422 GCF_001605985.2 Dendrobium catenatum
TTTTTGACTACATTACGAGATCTACTTTCCTCAGCAAATCAATTGGCTTTTCATGCTTGATATTGAACCTATGTTGTTGTGAGATTCGGTGAAAACGCTCAGATGCTCCAGTAGCACTATTCCGTTCAAATGAAGATTCTTCAATTGCTACGTGATCAAGATCAGTTGAGCTGTCAAATGAACTACTCTCACTGGCAGTGCGATGATGACCACTACTCATGGTTTTGATGAATGAAAGAATGCATACGCTTTGGGGTTTTCTAGGCTTTGCCATATTACTGATTGAGATGTTGTGTTTACTAATTTTGCATTTGAATAAGCACGAAGTAGTTTTGCATTTACTAATGTAGAACAATTCATGTAATACCTTTGTAGTTTTAACTTCATAAAGCACTATCATATATTTGTATTAGGTAATGGTAGCTAAACCTTCTGGGTTGCACGGTAATTAGGGACAATATTTTAATGAAATAAATCTAATGGCATGATGGAAACAATAAGAGCTGAACAATTTTCATGAAAAAAAGTATAAATATAAATGGCTATTCAAAATGTTTTTTGAATGCCTGATTGAAAATTTTTAGAGGCATGAAAGAAAAAAAATTATTCTACACCTTATTAGAACTGAATAAAAGCCGGAGCAAGGGAATTGCGATCCTATCGCATCACCAGTCCAGCTCAAATTGTCTAAGAATTTGCTTTAGAAGATTTCCTTATCAAAAGGGAATTGCCTAAGAGTTATCATCCTCTTGAACTTCAAAGAGTAAGGAGCAAAGCACTCAATATTCAGGTTGCACCATCAAATAAGAATAATTACTAATTAATTTGATTTAGTAAAAGAGAATGGATAAGTCCTTTAGATTGCATTTAACGACAACAGGTAAACAACAGAGGCATTTCTTTCACCACATTGGTTGCTCAAATGACACCTGACTTGTGCAGAATTCACAGGAAGGAGGTTAAGAATTTGTTTTAGAAGATTTCCTTATCGACTTCTTATGCTAATCTCAAATAAACTGCTCACATAATTTAATTTCCAATAGACAACAACTTAATTCTCCTGTATTTCTTTCTTTGCTAAGAGGAGAACAAAGATTAATGATTCTGCAATTGATAGAACAACAAAAGCAAGAAAATTCAAAGACAATAATTTTAAGCACCAAGAACTAATACGACTTCCTGATTAACAAAAAAAAATAACTTTTTACTTCTGACTTCAATAAATTGATAGTGCTAATTTAAATTCTCTTAAGCCTTAAAATTCCTCTCCATTTCCTTTTTATTTTATCACTTAAAACTTCAATGATCCTTCAACCATCAATCAGCCTCTCGACATTAGAGAAAGGAGCAATATAAAAAAATTTTAAGAACAATTTTCATTAGTTTGACATCTCTCAAGTCTCAAGCGTGTTTCCTCAGGATGGATATTTTACAAGCACTTACAAACACTGCAATTATTTGAAGAACTAACATTAAAAGATTAAAAGGTGTTATTCCTTACAGACATTTCTTTTGTTAATCCTCATGCTAATCCAATAAGCCTAATATCACAAGAGGAATCACTAGCAACGTCAAATCTTCCAACCTCAACTCAAACTAGAAGCCCAACTCTCGTTCCATTAAAAAAAAAAAACAGATAATAAATTTAAGTGGTATTTACAAACAGAACACTGACTTCTCACGTATTTACATAAGAAAAAAATAATCGAACCTCTCATTAAGCAATTCAGGCAAAAAAAACCCTTTTTTTTTAATAAAAAACATTACATACGCTGGTTTTGTTCGACAGAGGAAGGTTCTTAAGAGCTGGTGTCGCGATCTACGGCCCTTGTTGCGGCCGGAGGAAGAGAAAGAGGCGGTGAGGACGCCTACGCTCTTCGCGACAGGAAGATCAGCAATCACGCGGTGTTCCGGGCAAGCTTTTGTTATTCCTCATGCTAATCCAGTAGTTCAGCGGATTGACGAGATCTGCTGGAAGAACGCGCGAAAGGTAGAAAGTTACCTTCACAGCTAGCGAGCTCCCGTCCTTGCTTCCGATCAAAATGTCGTAACTTCTGATCCGACAGGATTAGGGATCGTCGTCGAAGGAGCGAAATCGAACAAGAACGAAGGAGCCGAAGAAGCCACTCGTGCAATCTTACACCTCCTGCGAAGCAATTAAGCTGAACAACGACGAAGAATTTCATCGAGCGGGTTCCGATGAGGAGGACGATCTTCTTCTGGCGGAGAAGAGCTGGAGGCGCCTGCGGAAGGACGACCGAGGTAGCCAAGAGATTCCGTTGCTTCCCTCCGACATATCGCGAAAACCTCGTGCTGGTTCGCAGCGACGGATTTTGAAACCCGCTCAATTTGAGCGGGTTTTGAAGTCACGCTAAAAGCCTCTCGTAATACACTACTAATACGGCCGATGAATTATTTATGTTGCGCTCAAAATCAACCAAACAGCCTCATTTACGAAATACGTGCAACTTAATTACTTTACACTACTAATTCTCCATACCAAACAGCCCCTTAATGAAGTTGGAATTGAGTGATCTTATGCTTGTTGTTATTAGGCCATCTGACACGTCACCTGGGTCTTATGTAATTAGCTTAGGTTCTTTAATAGCTTTACATCTATTTATACTACTCATGTCATGTACTGTAACCTATATACAATAATACAGATTACTTTCTTCTTCTTGCTCTTCGTTTTCCTTCCTCTCTGTTTACCGATCCTTTCATGGTATCAGAGCGAGGTATCATCCATGGCTGATCAAGAATCAGGTGCTTCTCTCCCAGTCGCTTCCTCCTCCTCCCTCGCCACCTCCGGTAACCATTCCGACTTCACTATTCCCGCACCACTCAAATTCTTGATATCTAATCTCAAGAATTTGATACCCATGCACCCCATTGTCTGCCGACAACTATCCCTTTTGGAGGATACAACTCCTCTAGCATTTCTCTGCGAACGGATTTGCTGGTCATCTCACCGGAGACTCTCTCTGCCCGGCTAACGCTACTTCCCCCGATCACTCTCAATGGCAATTAATTGATCGTAACCTCATATATATCTGCTCTCTACTCCACCATTTCCCCAGCTATCTTACCATACGTTCTTCATGCCCACTCTGCACACGAGATCTAGACCATTCTTGCACGACGATTGCAACCCTCGAATCGCTCTCGAGTCATCCAACTCAAGAACGAATTGCATAACATCCAAATGCAAAATTCTTCAATGCAAGACAACCTCATTAAAATCAAAACAATTGTTGACAACATTGCCACGTCCGGTTCCACTGTCGATACTGAGGATATTATCCTCTATATCTTGAATGGCCTTCCCTCGTCTTACAACTCTTTTAAGACTGCGATTCGCACATCTCTCACTCCGATCGATCTGGACACTTTGTATTCGCTTCTTTGCAGCGAAGAAATAACTCTGCAACAAGAAACTCAAATGACCTCAACAAACATTTCAAATTCCACAGCCCTGTATGCTGACCGCTCCAGCTCCGATCGCAGCAAAGGTTTCCCTCGTCAACCCAAGAATCGGAACGACTACGCCAGAAATCAGTCCAGCACTTCTAGCCGACCACCTGCTTGACCCGCTCCTACAAAACGTCCCACATGTCAGATCTGTGGGAAACAAGGTCACCTTGCCATCAATTGCTGGCATAGGTGCAATCTTAAATTCGTCTCGTTGAGCTACTCGAGTTTATTGTAAGCATGTCAAATTTTAAATAAATAATCATGATTTTAATTATGAAAGCTTTGAATTTAAATTTATCTCGAGCCTCGAGGTTTGTGACTATAATGCCATTTTTTTATATATACCACTGAAACCCTCTCTTTAAACATTTGAAGTGCCAAATGTTAAATGTGTCACCATTTTGATTCATGGTTTTCATCCATTATGAGTGTTTTAGTTTTTGTCCGAGTTCTCTAAAGAGCAAAAACTAAAGCGCTTTATTTTTTTTTAAGAGATATGACTTATTTTGAAACAGTTTTCTTACAACTTTTTAAAGCATTTATAAATATTCTTTTTTTAAAAAAATTTGTACTGATAAGAGATGTTTTATAAAGCATTACTGTTTGTAACGAAACCTAAATGTTCAAATAGGGGTGTCAATATTTGACACGACACGAAAATCCGACCCGGACCCGACCCGAAAAATCCGGGTTGAACCTGACCCGTTTGAAAAACGGGTCGGGTTCGGGTTCACAGATTCGACCCGTTTGACAAAACGGGTCGGGTTCGGGTTGACCCGGCGGGTTGCCGGGTCAACCCGAAGTTTTTTATGAAAATTTTTCAAAAATACTTTCATCTTAGACTGAGTTACCATCATCCACCTTTTGTACTTTGCATTTTTGGCATTCAACACTACCTCTCCTTCCTCTTGCTGGTGCATCACCTCTCACCTCTGCAGCTCCCCTTTTAAGGCATCTTCAACTGAACCGAACGTCATTCATCTCCCCTTTGGGCTCAGATTGGACTTATTTTAGTGGTGTTGGGTTCGTCTTTTTGAGATGTTCAATTCAACTATAAGTTTATTGAAATCAGAACTTGGATGGTCCTGAATTTAGTTTAGAAAGTTTCTAATTCATATGTGCATCAAGATTAGTACCAGATTAAGGCGATTTTGTGTATCATTGACTTTTATGATATAATTGATACCATTCAGGAAATTAATGACGGGAGTGAATCTCGGGTCGACATTTGAAGTGAATTTGTTTATATATTTTAATTCATTATCATTCTGACTTCTATTTCAACAAATTTAAACTAGAACTAAATGATCGCCCTCATGAAACAATGCGTAATTAGGTGACCATATCCTTCAGAATATTAGCCCTATATATATTTATAGGGTTGTACCTAAGTAATCTTTGTAGGAAAAAAAAAAGAAGTAATCTTTGTAGAATTTGGTTCATATGATCTTTTGATTGCTCATGTTTTCTTTGTTGGAGAGGCCAATTAAATTCTTGTGAGTTTCTAGAGGAAGATTGCTCAAATTAATTTCAATGTGTTGGTGATCTCATCAGCAATTATTTGACTTTTTTACCATGATGAATGAAATCAGTATAGGAGCGAACAATTTTTCACATCAGTGAAGAGTAGAAATATGAAGGGTGAATACCTCCAAGAAAAATACATCTAATAACTCTTGACTCACTCATATTATTTAGTGTACTTTATAAGAAAATAGTTAAAAATACTCTTTAAAGCTCTCTCCTATATTTTGATGAATCTTGTAAAGGCTGAATGAGTCATTGATGATTCTTCGGTTGTTACTAAATTGTTAGAAAAAAAAAGTCTTACTAAATCAGCAAAATTATGAATATTTCTAAACAAAAGAAAATAGAATCATGTATGGGCCGGTTTGTTCCTTATATGTTATAGGGAAGATCTTACAAAGATTTTCATTAAAGGCATGTTAAATATACACACTACAAGAAAATAGGTAATTAGCGACCAACAAAATTGGTCGCTAAAAATGTTAATTTGGACGCTAAAGCAAATAGCGACCAAAAATATTTGAAGTGAGGAGTAAGTTGATTTCTTTCCATCAAAGGAAATTCCTCTTAAATAAGATGCTATAACACATCTTTTATAACATCATGAGAGGTGTTAACAAGATGATGTTGATTTAAATCATTAACGACCATTGGAGGATAATGGGCTAGTCGAACAACAAGGAAATGATGTGTTGAACTTGCATTATCTAAGTGACTTGATGAGGTTGACGTAGAGAGAATGATGCAACATAAGGAGGTATTGCATTAGTGGCATCATTCTTAAAGTGCCGTTGATTTCATGGATGGATAACTCGTGCATGTTGTGATGCTATTCTTTGTTGTCCAGCTTCCTCTGAGAGTTTTAAGATTGGAAATTGGAGTTCTTCCATTATACACATACATTCCTCAAGAGGCTTATGGGGCCTTCAATACCTATATTTAATTTTTCTGGATTTTGCGGGCTAGAATATACGTAGAGATAGAGTTGTAATTCTATGTCTTAGCGTTGCACATATATCCAGCTCACACAAGATTTTTTATGTGGAAAACCCTTGAAAGGGGAAAATCACGGGGCCTAGCCCAATTAAAAATATTTCAATAAAATTTGAGTTGAGACAGTGGGCTAACTCGTCCTTGAGGGCGATCAAATTATAAATGTCAATTGTATGGTTGAAGTGTAGTGTTAAATCTGGCATCACTTGGAAGTTAGGCCGTCAGTTAGTAGATCGGTGGTGACTTGGCGGAACTCTAGTGTCAGTTGATGGTCTGGCGGAGTTCAGAGCCTCAAGCGATGGTCCGGCGGAGTTCAGACCCTTAGGTGGTGGTCTAGTAAAGGTGAGGACCTCAAGTGGTGGTCTGGCGAGGGTGAGGGCCTCTAGTGGTTGTCCGACGAGAGTGAGGGCCTCAAGTGGTGGTCCAGCAAAGGTGAGGGCTTCAAGTGGTGGTCTACCGAAGGTGAGGACCTCAAGTGGTGGTCCAGGGAGGGTGAGGGCTTCAAGTGGTGGTCCGACAAAGGTGAGGACCTCAAGTGGTGGTCCGACGAGGTTGAGGGCCTCAGGCGGTCGTCCGACGAGGGTGAGGGCCTCAAGTGGTGGTCTGGCGAAGGTGAGGGCCTCAGGTGGTGGTCCGACGAGGGTGAGGGTCTCAAGTGGTGGTCCGGCGAAAGTGAGGGCCTTGAGTGGTGGTCCGGTGAAGGTGAGGGCCTCAAGTGGTGGTGCAGCGGAGCAATGACGTAAGGCGGTGATCCGGCGAAACTCAGGTGGTGGTCGAGGAGGAGCAAGGAGGCAAGAGTGATCTTAAATCTCTCTCTTTGAATCCATAAGCTTGTGGTCCATTTTCAAGAGAAATGTGGGGTCTATTTATAGATTTTTGGAGTAGCATGACCTATAAATAGATGAGACATCAAGGGTAAATGGGGGAGTGATTGGATAGACGGCCCGTGTTGAATCCCTTGATCATGAACCGTTTGATGGACATTTAAATGTCTTAGTGTTGTCGGAATTCGGTGATCTTGGGCTCGTTCGATTCGTCTCGTCGAGCCAATCGATTCGATTATAAGCATGTTTTGTTTGGAAATCGTTTGGTAATCCAAATTGAGGTTTGAATCTTCCAACAGTGCTTCTAATCCTTGATTTGGACCCGTATGGGCTCGGATTGGGTTGAATTTGGTGTCGTTGAGTTCATATTCTCGAGACACTCAATTTGACTATAAGTTTGCTGAAATCGGAGTTCAAATGGTCCCAATTTTAATTTCGGAAGTTTCCAACTCATTTTGCATCAAGATTCGTGCCGATCAAGATGATTTTTTGATGATGTATCAATCATATTTCTCATAGATGGCATCAAATTGTTATATGCTAGAAAATTTGTATCAGTTGAGTGTGTGTTTATACTTAGCTTTAGACATAAATTCAGCACACATAGATATAAAATATAAGATATAAGATCATTTTTTTTTTGTGGAAATTCAGGAAAGGAAAAAAATCACATGGCATGACTAAGTTGTAACAATTAATAACTTTAAAACATGAGACAATAATCTGCACTTCCTCACAATTGAAGAAGATGAGATTAATTATAATTAAGAACAACATCAAAGTTTCCTTACAGGAACTCCAAAAAATCCAATGTTCATGGTTGTAAGTTAAAAACATAATAACATGGGTATATTTTGGCATGAATCTAGAGACGCTGAAAATGATTACTAGTAATAGTCGTCAACTGTGATAACTTAAAAATGTAAGATAGCTCATTAATTTTTGGAGCTTTCTCCTTATAGTTTATGGAGAATGAAATCTTATTTATAGGCTTTTTAAGATGATAAAATGAGCATTTTTGATAAATTTGGTAAAAATCCAAAACATTTTATTATATGATCCATATTGATTTCCTTGATCGCAGATCGTTTATCAAACATTTAACTACTTTAATGATGTCAGAATCGAGTGATCTTGGGCTCGTTAGATTCATCTTGTCAAGCTGCTTGATTAATCTATAAGCATGCTATAATTGGATGCTATTTGATATATCAATTAATGTTCGTAATTTTTCAAATACGATTCAAGTGTTAGATTTGAGCTCATTTTGGAGTCGGATCGGATCATTTGTAGTGTCTATAGGCTCATCTTGTTGAAATATTCATTTTGACTATAAATTTGTTGAAATCAACGTTCATATGGTTCTAAATTTAATGTAGAAAGTTTTTAATTCAATGATTGCCTTGAGATTCTTGCATATCTTATAAAACTCTTTCGAGCTATACCAGAGCAATCAATCTTATTTGCCACTATTGCTAGCACCTGAGATACAATAAATCAAATGAGAGAGAAGATACATAGTGGAGGGGCGACTAAGGCTTCGTTTGGGACGATTTTTTTATAGCTTCATAATTTTTTGTGCTAGAAAATTGCTTCCATAAGCTATAAGAAAGTCGTCTAAGGTTTCGTTTGGGACGACTTTCTTGTCGTTTCTTAAGGTAGTTTTCTAATATAAAATTTTCAATTTTTGTATCAAAAAGCTACTTTAAGAAGTAACAAAAAACGTGTCCCGCACTAAGCTTCGTGCTTCGCTTGAGATGACTTTCTTAATTTTTTCTAAATCAATTTTTTAGTTCAAAATTTAGTTGAACTAGCAAAATTGTGAACTTAAAAGCTACGGTAGAAAGCAGCAAGAAAGTCGTCCCCAACGAGAAAGCCGTTTTAAAAAGTAGAAAAAAAAAAATCTCAAACAAAGCTTAAGTAGTATAATATTATTTAAACTCTATAAACATAATTTCATCGATAATCTCAAAATGCAAATAATGAAATTTCCACCAATAAAATTGCTGGCAAAAGTTCTGTCATAAGAAATCAATTTATCTTTCAACTTTTATTTTTAGGGAGATTTACATACATTTCACCTAATACTATTCTATTTACATATTTAACATCTAAAATTTTAATATTACATACATACAACCCATAATTCATTTTCATATCAAATAGGAGTGGTAGAAATGAAATATATGAGTGGTAGGAAAGAAATATAAGTGGTATGTTTGATATTAAAATAATATTGGGTGGTATGCATGTAATATTAAAATTTTAGATGTTAAATATGTAAATAAGATGTTATAAAGTGGTATGCATGTAAATTTCCCTTATTTTTAACAGAGTAACTTTTAATAATGTTGTACTAAAATGCAATTTGTTAGTTGTTCTTAATAGATAGATAAAACTCTTACATAATCACCGCTCTATTCACTTAGACTTTTATCTTTAAAAAAGTAATAAAAAAAGAAGGTTAGAATGTCTTTTCATAATGCAGACGAGAACTCTTTAGTCTTTACTATTATTATTTTTAAAAAATGGAAGTTGAGATTAGGGGTGTCAATATTTGACACGACACGACAACCCGATCCGGACCCGACCCGGAAAATCCGGGTTGGACCCGACCCGTTTGATAAACGGGTCGGGTCCGGGTTTGCAGATTCAACCCGTTTAATAAAACGGGTCGGGTCGGGTTGACCCGGCGGGTTACCGGGTCAACCCGAAAACCCATTTAATTTTTTTTTTGTTGCTTTGATTTTCAAACTGTAATTATTATTTTTGTTTTGCCAATACTTTTTCCATCACTTTTAGAACTTTTTGTGTTAGAAAGTTATTTTCTATAATAGCTTTTTTTTAAAAAAAATTTCTTCAGATAAGTTTAATAATCTTATTTATAAAAAGTTATAGTCTTAAATAGATTCCAAATATTATTAAAATTGATTAACTCTACATTAAGTCATGAAATATTCATAAAAAATATAAAATCCAAACTTGTATTTTGATCCACATATTTACATAATTTTTTTTTTAGAAATTATTTTTTCAGAAGAGTATAGCATTACTTTGTTAATACTGAAACATGTAATGGGATGCTCAGAATTTGGGCCGCTTGCTAATTTCCTCCCTTGTAAAAGCCCATTACTTGTTCCTAGATCAAAGCGGTAGCTGTTTCCGGCTGGCAGGCCTCGGTTTCCCGCCATAATCCCGTCCCCTCCTCTTCCCTCCTGCATCCCTTGAAGAATCTTGATCCAATGCCAAGAAATCTCAAAAAGGAGCCCGTTAGAAGCGATGGGAAACGCAGCTACTGGCTTCTCAAGACGGAGCCGGCGGAGTGGTCGTGGGACGACCAGCTTCGCTCGGACGGCGGCGTCTCCCGGTGGGACGGCGTACGGAATCGCCAAGCGCAGAAGAACCTCAAGTCTATGAAATGCGGTGATCATTGCTTCTTCTACCATTCCGGACGCGAACGCCGAGTCATTGGCGTGGTCGAGGTTGTCAGGACTTGGTATTCCACTACTGATGATCGCGGCGATGACTGGGAAGGGGTGGTTGATGTAAGGACGGTAGCGGAGATCGGGCGGGCCGTGGATTTGAGGGATATCAGGGCTGAGGCAGAGATGATGAAGGACTTCGCACTCTTACGGCAGCCGCGTCTTTCGGTGGTCCCGGTGCCAGAGAGAGTTTGGGATCGAATTTGTGAGATGGGCGGAGGGTTTGGTGGTGAAGATAATGAGGGAGAAGATAAAAAGGAGGTGCTTTCAGGTAAGTAAGTTGTTTTCCTATTCTTGATGGATTAATCCCGGCCGTGAAATTATTAGGGTTTTTTTCGGGAATTAGCTTCATCGTCCATTTGGAATACTTCATTGATGTACTTGGTTTCTTTTAAAACTCATAATTTTCATCGAGGCGACTGTGGAGAGCCGCACTTGATACCCAGCGCTTCCAGATTGTAAGTGGAGAGGATGTTTCGGAGGGGAAGATTTCTTTCTCTTCCCATGGTGGTAGGAGCTGTTGTGTAAGTTTACGTGTCAGCTAAACTCTCTCTCTTTCTCACCACACACATTTTGCCCATCCATCTCTTTCGATATCTTTATATCTATCGAACTCTCCCCTTTCTTCTTTGCTATGCATGCTGCTGCTATAGGTGGTATTTAGGTTTATTGATTTAGGGTAATCGGCGAGATCCATTCTTCCATAGTGGTGCTTTTTGTGTTATCTGCTCTGCAATACGATTAATAGTCTATATTCTTTGGCTAATTATTTATCTTTTGCGATGTTTGCATTCATGTTGATGTTTATGGCACGAATGATTGACTATTACGAATTAGAGAACATTGTTATTATATAATACTGATCTTATGGAAATAAAGGTTTTGCTCTTACCTTTTCTTCTTCCGTTGCAATCGCTTTCTCTGTTAATTTCGTATGAATTATTTGATCTGAAACACCACAGCTCGTGTTCGGCAACCAATTTTTTAGTAGACAAGCGTCCAACATCTTAACTTGCCAAAATCACTTTATTTCATCAAATGCATGCCAACTGTTTGAAAAAATGCTTGAAAGCGTTTTACTTCAGATATGCAATAGAATAGTTCTCTTGAAACTTTGACATGTTTTAACAGCAAAGCTGCGTGAAGGGGCTTTCTGGAGTTTTGGAGTTTGTTGACTTACAAAATACTGGGTATAAGGTTTCTATATGTCCAAGCCAGGCGTAATTCTGCTATTGAGTTTATATTTGCAAGTAGTACCTCTAGTTTTGTAGTAGGCTTAATAGTAACATTTAATCATGCAAGGTTTAAGCATATAGATAATAAAGTCTGATAATAGTTTTATTTAGGACTCCAAACCGTTAACAATGATGATGCTAATAAAATGGTCAAAATGGGATGATTGTTTTCTTGTGCTTTGATCTTTATCAGGAGAGTTTATTCTATTTCATATTTGTTCTCTATGAAGTATCCGCTTATATTTTCTTTGTTTTACTTTGAATTGAAGAAACAATTTGAAGCTAAAAAATTGATGAATTTACACTTATTTGGTGTTGAAACATTTTCGGCTATGCCATTTTAGGTTTGTCCAAATATTTGGGTTTTGCCTTGCAAAATCTTTTCAACTTAGTGTTTAGGGCTGTATTAACCTTCAAGAAATCTTTTTACAAAACCTTTGATTGTGTTATCTCCAACATCTCCATTTTTTTGCTTCATCCATATTATGCCTTACCTTATTGTTGTTAATTCCTTCTTCGCTTTTTGCCCGAATTAAACTTTAATTTTATCCTCTATATGAAATATTATGGTATTTTGTAGTATTATGTGCTAAAAAATTTACGTGATAAAGTATGTATTTAATATCATAGCTTTGTATAAAAATTCAGCACCTATAGATAAAAGTTGTGTGGCTAGAATTTTTAATGCGAAAAATATAAGAAAATGAAAAATCATAGGGATTGGACTAGTTACAATAATCTAACATATAATGAAAGATGCAAAAATCCTACATTCTCCACAATTGAAGAAGATGAGACTATACTAAACACAGTTATGAACCTTTGTTTGATTCTTATTGTTGGAATTGAGAAAATTAGTTGTTTACAAGCAGACAATCAATGTCCAATAGCAGGGTTATATGCTGATATTCAAGAGAAAATGGTTACTTAACAGTAGTTGGTGATGATAGAGACACACTACAGGAAAATGGCTTGTTACCGGTGGACAAAATCCAACGGTAACAATGAAAATCCGCCAGAAATTTGCATTTTATGGCGAATTACCGGTGAAAATCCATTCGACGATAATTCGCGCATTGGAAAATCTAAACTGGCGAAACATTTCCATCAGGAAAATTTTTGGAAACGTTTTCTGACGAAAAAAATTATGTTTATACGTCAACTTTCCTTGATGGATTCCAGCGTTTAATCCGCCGATATTTTCAGCGAAAAAGTTGTGTTGGAAGTACCGGCATATAATCCACCTCCATGATCCGCAGCACTACTATCGACGGATAGGACTAGCGATTTATCCGCTGGAAATACCAATCAATTTTCGTTGTATCGTATTGCTGGCGGCTTTTCCTATGGAATATCCGCAGGAAACCTGTAGCATAAACAAAAAAAAACCTTTGAAATAAGTCTCTTTCCATCGGATGTTTCGGCAGATAATACGTAGGAAAATTTTCATTTAGTTTAAGTAGACCGGTGGAATTTACGTCGGTGATTCCGCCGGTAATTTCTGGTGGAAATTGCTCAAGAATTCAAAATATACCAGCAAAAAAACCGACGGAATATACGCCGCCACCGTCACGGAGGAATTTATGCCGGTAATTCCGCAGTAAAGTTACCGACGTATAATCCGATGTTTACGCCATCGCCGCATACATGTTCGCCGAAAGTTCGACGATAATGGCAGGTTTTCCTGCAGTGACAATTGCTTATGGTGATTATTGACAGTGATCGCGGGAAAAATGTTATAAAGTATGTACATTTTTAAGCTCTCGAACCTCTCTTTTTGAAGAAAATGAGGCCTTATTTATAACTTTTTTTAGATTATCATTATGATAAATTAGATTAGAATCTAATATATACTTCATCAAACCTTCTATGTTAATCTTTTTTTATCATAGATTATTTATCTAGAATTTGTAGTGCCTTCATGATGTTAGAATCGAATAATTTTAGGCTCATTTGATTCTACTCTTCGAGCTACTTTATTTGAGTTTAAGCATGCCCAATTTGTAGAATGTTAGGTCCTTTAGCTAATATTCAAAAGTTTCTCAAATATGCTTCAAGTGCTTGATTTCCTGTCATTTGGAGTTGGATCAAATCATTTGTGGTATAGATAGGTTCATCTTGTTGAGACATTTAGTTCGACTATAAATTAACTAAAATTGGAGTTTAAATGATCTTGAATTTAATTCTTAAAATTGTAATTCAAATATTATTTCGAGATTCTTGTTGATTAAGTGACTTTTTTTGGAGACAAATCAAGTAGCACCATCCTTCAAGGGGAAAATCGGCAAACCACCATTTAGTCAATTCTCCACAAGCTAGCTCAATCAAAATCTCCCTCATACAAGAGCGCTTTCACCAAGGCATGGCCTTCACACTCCTTAACCATGGCCGATGAAAGGTAAGTATACTTTTTTAATAAGTGATTCCATTTTATTAGGCAGCCTCAAACAATTGAAAACTTTTGATGGTGATTTTTATCAGGAATTTCTTATTGCACTTTCAAGATTAAAAAACCTTAGATTTTTTTTGGGTGCTTTGAATATTCTTTTGGGAGCCCTTTGCAGTGGCAACGTAGAAGTAGGTTCTTGATCATGTTCGGTAGCAAAGTTGCCATTCACAATTTATGTTGAGTTATATTTATTAGTGCATCCCATCATGCATCTTTACTGTTGATCATTTATATTTATTAGTGCAAAGTTGCCAATCACTATCTCGTACACTTGAGGGTGCGTTTTCTGGAGTTATCATTTTTCTCTTCTGGATGATTTTTCCTGTGTTCTTGACTTCAAAATTTTATACACATTTCTTTTATAGTTTGCGTAGTTTGCTTCCTTTGGATTTGATCAGTATAAATATATTAATGATGCAGATAACAAACATATCAGTGTAAATGAGTGGATTTTCTTGTAGTTAAGTTTGAAAAAAGTGTAAATTCAGAGGATAATGAAAACAGTTGTGGGAAAGAGAAATGTTAGTACACACGAAGTTCCAAAAGGGAAGGAATAAAGTATTAAAGACTAGAATACTTTGCAGGCGTTATCTAAAAAAAATTTTGAGGAAATGATACTTTTTAATTGTTCAGTGTTTCGACTGTGAATAAGTTCGACACAAGGTGTAAAATTGTCCAATGGAGCTTAGGGACAAGATATTATCGAGGAAATTGTATAGTGTTGTTCAATCAATGGAAATAGTGGCCCCACTTAAAGAAATGGCATGCAAAGTTATATTTGCGTTATTGCTTGAGCTGGCTTTTTCGTTGATATTTTCTGTTACAGTATGTATGATTTCATTGGATACTTTAGTTGATATCTTAAAATAATTGAACTCGTTGTTTATGTTATGTATTTCAATGTATGTTGAAATTTAAGTTTACTTTATTTAAACTTTTAGAAAACGCCGAATTAAATAGTTGTATTTGAAATATAGAACGTAGGTGTGGATGGATATATTGGATCAAGATAGTGTGAATGTTGGTTATTATCGGACAACTCACATTAGGGTTGGTGGAAGATTTTTAAAAGAATATCACCATCTTTAAGGGATATAATTCATTCATATGTGATTGATGATTGAAATTGTAGTGGTCCCAATAGCTAAATAATTGGTTTGTCATTTACAATAACATTTATGAGTAAATTATCAACGTGTAGATAAGTGATTATGTGAATAATCAACTGGTGGAATGTGGTATATGGATTTCAGCCTATTGTTTATTTTGATATATATATATATATATAGGGTTTTTTAATTCAATAGATTAGTATACTAAATTGTATATGCTTGTTCAACATATTTCCGGTGGAATTAGATGATGAATTTATCTAAAAGTTCACTTTAAGAGTTGATATTAATTCTGCATCATCATGGTGTATATAAGGGGTATTAATATTTTTCTTGACCTAAAATCCAACCAGGAAAATTACGGGTTCAAGTCAATCCGTTGACAGACGGGTCTGGTTTGAGTTTGATTTTCTGACCCGATCCTAAAATCGGGTTGGGTTCGGGTTGACCCAGAAACTCAAAATCAACATGAAATGATCTGGATCCCCCGAATCTCGTGCACGTAATAGTCCCAGATCCCCGCGCTCGCGCCCATAGTGTTTGCGCTCTCGCCTGCAACGCTCCCGTGATAGCACCCCTTCCCACCCCTTGCCTGCTACCGCACCTGTGCTTGCACTCGCACTCGCTTGCAAGCGCACACCTCATTGCCTTGCGGGTCGGCATCCCGGGTCAAGTCGTCCCTGATTAGAGCCGGGTTGGGTTCTAGTTTAGGAATCAAACCTGTTTTGCAAATCGGGACGGGTTCAGGTCAGGGGGGTTGAATGGATGTCAATTTCGGGTTGGACCTGAACCCGACTTGAAAACTCATTTTGGCACCCCTAATGTAGATTTGTGAATTGTCGTTGCATTGTCCTTCGAATAAATTTGGGTTTGCGGATTTTTTGAATTTATTCGTTGATGTTATTTGACTATAGTTTGTCACCTAAATGAGAGTTTGAAATGTGAATGTTCATAATTTAAATAATGTTGTATTCCATGAGATGTTTTTAAATGTTTTATTGTAAAACGTGGAGTTTTATAATATGATTTGAATTTTATAAATTGTAACAAAGTAAATATATTGATTGGTTCATCTATTAATGTTATGGGATTTCAGTGCATTGTTTTTATTTTTCCATTGAGGCGACCATGAACGAGGACATAAAGCCTGATGAATTAGGTAAATCTAATAATGATAAGCTTGGAATTCAACAATGATAAGATAGTTGCATTGATGGATTGAATGCTCTGCTCTTAGGGAATTGCGCTAGTAATGCGATGCCAATTAGTTATAAACTTATTTTCATGGTGGGGAGAATAAAATGAAATTGATCTTGAAGTTGCATTTGTTCAAATTGCTAGTTTAATGCAAATATTAATGTATTATTGGAAGTATTAATCAGCGAGTTATCATGGTGAATTTGTTCCCTTTAGTGATAGTTATCCTCTAAATAGAATTGTATGCTTTAGATAGGACATCTTCAGTGATAGGGTGTGGCTGATAAAGAATAACTAGGGATCATAGAGCAGATTTTTAGTTGGCATAAGTGTAAGATCATTATCATTTAGAAATGTAATGGATGTTGAGCTCTTATGGAGCAAGTTTGAAACCATGTAGCATGAATTCAAGAGTTTGATTTGATTTGTATTGTTGAGGACAAAATATATGTTATTGCGCAGGCATTCAAATATTAATTTATGTTAATTCAAACAGAGATATAGCATGCCTGTGCAATGATCTATGGATTGCCTAACTTGAACTAAGTGTTTGTCTATGCGCATTGATTTTTCGGTGAAATTGATTTTTACATGATTCCATATTTTAATATTTTGATGCTTATTAAGAGTGACTCAAATGCAAATCTAAGTGTTTTGCTATATGGAAGATTGTATGTGATCATGGGTCATTCATACGATTTGACGAGCAACTATTATATGATATTTTGAATTGTGGTATTATACGTTTGGCCAATGCTTATAGGATTGCATTTTTTTTTAAGTCTATTTTTCAACTTGTGAAAGATTTTTTTTCCAGGGTGTACATGCTTCTTTGTAGTATATTTTGCACGTTTATTCATTATTTTATGACTACTGTATTGTTTCGGGAGTTAGTTACTTATGGATTTCAACTCTTGGACAATTTTTTTGAGTTAATTGTCAAAATGTCACTCTATGGTATTTATAAATCTCCTCTTAGCAACCCAAACTAGAGAGAGAGAGAGAAAGAGTTGAAATTTAGATTTGGATCTCCATCGCCAATTCAATAGTTGTGGCAGTTGGAAGAATTATTTCTTGTCATATTGGGCACTGACATATTGCTTCTATTGTCAATGTTTCATCTCTTGGATGATTTCTCCTAGGAGATATATGATTGGATCTATGATTTGTGGTTCCAATAGAATTTCATGTGATAATATTATTCCCTCTATGTTTGTGTGAGTTCTTATGTGATTATATTTGACATTAGTTTGTAATTTTAGTTTGTGTTTTGCACATTTTTAGCATGTAATTTAATGACTATACTAATTTTGTCGTGTTTATTGATCTTGATCTACGATTTGTCTTTGGATACAGATAATTTTTTAGCATGCACTCTATATATTTTCTGCCTGTTCCTAGACTTGATGTTGTTGTATATATCATCTACAGATTTATTTAGTTCATTATCATAAAGAGACAAATCTCAATCTTAAATATTATTATTGAAGCTATTATTTTCATTATTGAGGATGCTACCAATGATATTTTATAAAGTGAAAAGAGGGGTTTGCAAGTGATGAATCGGTCATTTTTCTAATGGAGCATTTCATCAAAAGCTGAATTTTTCCAAGCTAGAAAGGTTGATGTAGAACTTCTTTTCCTTTGGCATATGCTAGCTTGTGACAATAAATTGTTGTGACCTCTTCTAGTGTGACTTGTGATTGCTTTGTATAGTAAAATCATGATTTGTAGCTGTCGCATGTATCTGTTTGGATTACTAATTAGGTTTCCTTACAAAGTACTAATTCCATATTTTGGGCTGGCACAATTTCAATTTCATTGATTTGGTGAATATAAATGAAGTATCAGGAGGCATGGAAATTTCATACTTATTTGATAAAATGTCTTTCCTTGAAATCATTTTGCGTTTTGGATTTAAATTCTTCTTTTGTAAATGTTGATTGACAAATTTTTGGAGAAAGCCATCTCCTTTTATCGACATGGGATTTAGATTAATGCTTTGATTATTTCTTTCATTATGCTTTTTGTCTTCAGTAATGCTTACAATTAAATTTTATAAATTTTTATTTTTATTTTTTAATAAATTTGGGTGAATGTTCTTATTAGTTTTCATCAAAGTAGATGAACTCTTCATCTAAATTAAAAGAAATCTGACATTGTGTGTATGATTTTGCATAACTGATTCTAAATTTTCATTATAAAATGTTAGACTTCATGACATCCTACTTCATTCTAATTAAAAGCTATTTGGTCATTTAAAAATTTCTTCTAATAACAACCAATGCTGCATTATGCATATTCTTAGCAATTTCAATATGCATTTGGCTTGTAGCTTTCTTTCTGTTTATGTGCATCAAATTAGTTCTTGTGATAGAAAGAAAATAGAGCGACTTGCTTTAGACATTTTAATCTGATCGAAGGGTTTGAGTTTTGGTGACTCTCAGGACATAAAAGGAAGGCATCTTCTAATCTTTTGCAAAATTCAGCTTCTTAAATTTCTACTTTGGAGGATTGGTGTCTGTGAAATGAACTTTTATTTTATCCAGTAAACGTACGCAGAGTAAGGTTCGGTTTTAGGCGAAAACCGAGTTTTTTCAAAAAACTCGGTACAGGCGCGAAAAACTCGGTACATGCACTTTTTGCCTAAAACCGAACCTTCCTCTGCGTACGTTCACTGGATAGAATAAAAGTTCCTGTGAAATATTCGTAAGATGACTCATTCTCTATGTTATGTGATATTTGCTTATTGTAGGATAGGAGTGGTTTCTGGCAAAGCTATTTTTGGACCCCCTCTTGAGGAGTACTGGACAAAAAAGCTCGAGGAAGAAGCAGGAAAGGGGGCTAGTGATGCAGGAAATAGTTAAAAAATCTCTGCAAAGATGCTGTTAATATGCTTGTCCGCTTAATGTAATTGTTTCCGGTGCTTTTTGGATCCTCTAATTTCATGTCCCTAAGTAGTGTTATTTTGCTGATGCAGCAGACAGATGGCAATTCATGATCCTTACATCTTTGCTGCTTGTTATTTTTGATCTTATATTTCTGACTTGCTTTAATCCAAAAGCTAATTGTGTTTGTTGTGACTTGCACCAGAACAATCACACTGGTAGAAAGAGATAGAGTTTAACGTTATAGTTTTGTATGAAGATCTATCACATAATAGATAAGAAAGAGTGATGCAAGTCATAAGAGAGATTTTTATGCAAAAAATCTTGAAAAGGGACAAAATCACGGAGCCTAATCCAATTGAAATGATTTCACTAGTGTTTGTTGGGTTTTATTAATGATGCCTCTTCGTGGGGGGATATATTGATTCAATATAGCAAATATATATTATATAGAGTATATTACATGTTTGAAGTTGAAAAATTTAATGACATGAGAGTTGTTCTAAAGAGAACATTGGTATGTTCATTTGGTTGGTGGAATCATAGTTGTGGGTGATGAAAATTGGAGGGATAGTAATGGGGGCAATGGAGGTGGGAGGGATTGTAGTCGGGTTATGGAGGTTGGAGGGATAGTACAACTAACAGACGATGAAAGTCGGAGGAGTTATAGGCAATAGGTGAAGGAGGTTGAAGGGAATGTAGTCGGGCAACTGACGTAGTTGGTAGATGATTGTGGTCGGAGAAATCATAGTCGGACAATGGAGGTTGAAGAGGTTATATTTGTGTGACAAAGGTTGATAGTGTTGTAGTCATACGATGGTGGTTGAAGAGTTTGTAATTGATGAGCAATTGTGGTTGGAAGGATTTTAGTCGGACAATTGAGATTGAAGAGATTTTAGTCATGCGGCGGTGATTGGGGGGGGAGGATTGTAGTCTGCAGGCAACTTTGGTCGGATGGATCATAGTTAGGCGTTGGAGGGATTGTAGTTGGGTGACAAAGGTCGGAAGGATCATGCTGTTGTCGGGCAATAGAGGTTGGATGGACTATAGTCAGAAAAGTATGTTTAACTCTTGCTAAGTTTGAGGTTGATTCAAGCTCGTTTATTGAGCTCTAACTCGGCTCTTTCGAAAATTAGTAGCTCCCGTCGAGACGTTCAGTTTAACTTTTAAATTTGTTAAAATCGTAGTTCAAATAATACATTTCAACCAGGAGCGAATTTAAGTTTGAATAACTTATGTGACTTAGGTTTCATTCGAGATTTTTTTTTTACTATTTTTAAAGTAATCTTCTAGTAATTTTTTTTTTAAACCAGCAAAAAAACTTTTTAAAACTTAAAAGCCGTCCCAAATAAAGCCTTATTGAGCTTGCTCCATGTCAGGAGCGGCAAAGTAACCAATATTACTTGATAGGAAAATTGTATTTATCATTCTTCCTTCGAAGAAAAGCAGGCAACTTTTAATATATATATATATATCCTTTTATCCATCATTAATTTAAACTGTAGGGTTAAGCTTTAATTAATTAGATGGGTGGGTAAACATGTCGTATCTTTTAAGGTTTCTAAATATGCATTGGGCCGATGCAAAGTACTTAAAGACAACGACCTACTGATTTTGTCCAGCCATTAAAAATAGATTATAAAATAATTATTTTATAATTTTATGCATTACGCCTATTAAAAGTTTGGTGAACAAGAGGGTAGTATTTACTACTTCCTTTGACATTTTATTTTTAGTTATTTAAATAATCAAAAAATAGTAAATAAAATATTAACCGATTGCAGAGATGCGGATACATGTGTTACTTTACTCTTAAAAATATGATACGAAATGTGCATATACGTGAAAAGGTTAGAGTAGCTCCACTGAAAGATAATATTAGAGTATATATATATATAGTGCTTTTGATATCTTAAAACTACATCAAAATATGTATTTGATAATATATTAAAAATATTTTTATTTACTGTAGAAATAAAACTCATCCTAAAGTTTCACCATTCAGATCAACACAATAATTTGTAAGACCTAATAAATGCTCCATTATTAGAACTTGACATTATCCAACCATTTCAAATCCAGGCCTTAAATCCTAATATTTAAATTAATAGCTTGCTTGGACGTTTTATCTCAGCTGGACTCTCATATGGAGATCCATACTTATGACTGCTACAGTGAATATTTTACTTTTTTGTTCTCTCTTTGTTATTTGGTGCATGAGATATAAGATTATTTTATAGCAATAATCTCTTTTTCTAAACAGTTTTTCTTATCATACTATTTTTTGAATTATTTGATCTATTTGCATTGCAAGAACAAAATTCATGTTAGCTTTCGTAAGATTTAGGCTTCGTTTGGGACAACTTTTTTATTGTTTTCTAAAGTAATTTTCTATATAAAAAAATTACTAGTTCAAATAATTTTTGAACTAAAAAGTTATTTTAAAAAGCTGAAAAAAAAATCATCATAAACGGAAACTTAAGCTTTGTTTGGAACAAATTTACTGCTGCTTTGTAAATTTGCTGTAGAAAAAAAGTAACTTTTTAAAATTTTGATAGAATCAACTTCTTAATGCAATTTTATTTTTGAAAATAGTGAAAATATAGTGAAAAAAAAACTTTTTTTAGAGCTCATAAAAATATAATTCGGACAATTAAGGATGAATCATTTTTTTAATAATATTGCCTAAATATTAAAAATGTAATAAAATTATTGAGCTTTATTCTTAATAATTTTTATATATCACAGATAAATATATTAAATTTTTGTTGTTATATTTAATTCATGTATGTTAATGTATCATAAATAAATAATAAATAATCAGGGGCACGAATGCAAATAACCCGAAAATTTTCTTCATTCAGTGGGATACTGGGATCAGGGTCTCGGCATAATTGAATTCTTGAGAGAAATATATCAGCCACACTTCCAAACAAAAGATTTCCTTCTCGTATTGAAGGATTCATATACGCAGGTGAAGCCTTATCTTCTGCTGCTTTACAGAAAGAAGGTTTTTTTTTTCAAGCTCTAGTATTTGTTGCAGGTTTTCTTATTTTAAGGAAAAAAAAATCTTTTTTTATTTTTTTTTATTTTGATGATTAATTTTTTTATAATCCCTTTAGGTGTTCTTATAATAACCAAAAGTTATCTAATATAAAAATATTTCTAACTCATCAGTGATCTTTTGTATATTCTAAGCTTTAATTTTGATGCATTCTTCTTTTATGTTCAGATTGAGCATTAAAAGTTTTTATAAGTAACTATAATTCTAAGGTATAATATTATGTTATGTTACATTTTCATTTTAATTTTTATGTAAATACTTTTTATAATGAAGAAAATAGAGTTATTGATGTATGAGGAATAATCATCGACTAAATTTGTACGGACAATCGCGGCAAGACAAGACAGTGGATGCAAGTATTATCCTAAATGATTGGGCGCAAAGCATTTGTAGATGGCTTTTCAAGCCCGTCATCAAATCCCAAGGCTCAACCCTGAACATGTGATATAAACTACCATGCTTAATTATGGTTTGGGAAAAGAAAATTTTCGATGAAGTGATGAAATATGTAGAGATTGTAAAGAACATAAACGACAAAAATACTTTGCAAGGCCGGCATTGATATTGAGGTAGAATTATTCTGTGCGGACGTCAAACTCCATATGGAGACCAACCAGAATGTGACACATCACCCTCTACTCGTTATTGTTCGGTACCATACTCGATACCACTGATGTGACACATTAAGATTGGACTCCAGACGGTAAACTACTTTCGGCTTCCGCATAGAATAATTTGAAAGATAGAGAAACAAATGGGATTAGATCCTCGTTATAAAAAATAAAAAAAAAATTAAACGAATTTATTTGGAGAAGAAATATTAAATTTTGTTAATATTTAAATGATTTATCACGCAGTCATGTGAGGAGTGTGTGCTGCAATAAATGTTCATAATTGCGAAGGACACGGCATGTGATATATTGGGATTGATGCCAGCTGCAGATTCCAAACTCCAAGGTTTTGCTGGCAATTTATTTTTTTTTTTTTAAGAAAAGGGGAATGATATTCATTGTAGAAGGCTAGAAGCACATTGATAAAATGTTTTAAATAGAAATAAAATTTCATTTTAAAAATAAAAAAATAAAAAACGTTATGTTTTGTCCCATAGTCTTGAAGGCCGATACCTGTAGTAAATGCCTGTGAACTTAAAAGATGATCTAATAGATTTATAGTTGTTTTATAATAATTACTTTTTTTCTTACAATTATTTTCCATAATTTATATCTAATATAATATTTTTATTATTATCATTTATAATTTACAACTCACACATTTTATTTAAATTAGACATGCTTATTTACTCTTTTATTATATTTTTATATTAAAATTTATATGTTTTATTTTTTGAGATCGTGTCAACTTAATTTTGTATGTTTATATGAGATTTTTTATATATTTTTAAGAAGATAAAATCTCTCTATTATCAAAAAATATTATAACATATTATAAAAATATATATATTCTTATTAGGTTAGAAAATTTAAGTTGATAGAATATATGTTTTACGTCTTCATGTTATATAAAAATTTTGTGAGTTCAGATAAAAATAGTAACATCAAATATTTTTATGTGAAATATTGACCCAAATAAAAAATACATTATATATTAAAAAATAAAATAATAATTTCTTCTTTACAGCTGAAGAAAAAAGATAACTATTTGAGAATGAAATTTTAATTTCTCTTTTGTACGATTACAAATGTATGGTGTCTACAAGTGAACAATTGAAACTCAACAATAATATAAGATATTAGAAGAAATAATTGGGCTATTACTAACAGTAATCATTAGTGGCCAAGGTGGTTGTCAATGACAATCAATGATAGTTGTACAATGCCACCCTTCTTCCTTCCCGTCATGTGTAGAATGAAGCTCTATTTATAGGTTTTTTGAGATAGACGTTGTTGAGGGCTTGAATATACGCGACAATAGAGTTAGAAAGTATTCGTCTTAGAGTTGTACAGATATTTAGCACACAAACAGAAGATGAAAGAATACCATGATTTTTACGTGGAAAATCCTAGAAAGGGAAAAAACCATGGGGTGACGCCCAGTTGAAAAAGTTTCACTAGTATTTGCTTAAGATACAAGAGGTTGACTCGTCCGTAAAAGTTAGGAAGATCAGATTACAATAAATCACTTGTGGATTGAAATCCAGTTATGATGTCAGGCAGAGTTCCGACGTCACTTGGAGATCACACAGAATTCTTGCGTTGTTTGATAGTTGGACAGAATTCTGGCATCACTTGGGTGAAGTTTCAGCGTCAGGCGGAACTCCGGCGTTACTTGGGCATAATTTCGGCGTCCCGTGAGTCGGACAGAATTCCGGTGTCACTTGGGTGTCGGGCAAAATTCCAGCGGTGGTCGAGGAGTAGTTTCTTCCCTCCTATCATTCTCTTTTTCTTTTTCTTCTTGCTTGAGTCCCCTTTCAAGTGAAATGAGTGGTCTATTTATAGATTTCTGAAGTGGCATGACCCGTAAATAGGTGAGAGATCATGGGTAAATGGGGAGTGGTTTGATGGACGGTCGATATTGAATCACTTGATCGTGTACTGTTCATTAGACATTTGAAGATCTTAATGATGTCGAAATTCAGCGATCTTGGGTTCGTTGGATTTGTATCGTCGAACCGCTCGATTTGACTATAAGTACGTTATGTTTGAAAAAAGGTTTGGTAACTCAAATTGTGGTTCGAACTTTCCAACAAAACTTCGGGTCCTTGATTTGGACTTATTTGGGCTCGGGTTGAGTCGAATTTCATGTCGTTGGGTTTGTATTTCCGAGACGCTCAGTTTGACTATAAGTTTGCTGAAATCGTAGTTCAGGTGATCCCGAATTTAATTTTTGAAGTTTTCAACTTGATTTTGCCTCGAGATTCGTGTCCGATCATGATAATTTTTTGATGATATATCATACGTATTGATAAATTGAATCTTAATTCAAAATACTACTTCATATGATCTATAATGATTCCCTTGATCATGAAGTATTTTTTCAACATTTAAGTGTCTTAATGATGTCAACATTCAATGATCTTGGCTCGTTGAATTCGTCTAGTCGAGCAACTCGATTTGATTATAAGCATGCCAACATAATTAATTTTAAATATTTTTAATTCAAAAATTATCTCGTAATATGTTTTTTTTTACATCAATAATATGGACTCTGCCCTCAAAATTCAAAAAAAAAAAAAAAAAATTCAAAGCTGCCAAATATCAGATCAAGATGAGCTGCTTTTACCGATCAGATCTATGGAACTATTTTGATCTGAAAGGAAGTTCATTGGGCCCCACGTAGCAGGCGGCAGGCCTTTATCACATGAGCATTTATACTTGCCAACAAGGTCCAACATGATAAGGGGGAAATGCCTTGTTTAGGTAAATGAAATTACTTAAGCCATATCATAAATATTAAATATTTTTACGAATTTTGATGACAAATATAAAAATATTAGCCCTACGATTGATATGGAAAAGACATGGCACTCTTTTTATATTCTTGGCCTTGGAATGGTAAGCACAATAAATGGGAGTTAAGTAGAAACACGAGAGAAGGTGGAGGCATTATATTTGGAGATTAATTATTCTTTGTGGATGCGGAACGTTATTTGGAGATCAAATAAGATGTGCTGCGTAATTTTGCACTCGTTACCGCTCACATGGCGCATTTTGGACGGCGTTCGGGTTCTAGTCTACGCATAGAATAATTTCTTGTCTCTAAATGGAATATAAAAAAATATTTATGCTTTATAAAGGTATTTTCTTATATTCTCTTGTGAAATAAAGGTAATATATCATGTAATAAATAATATTTAAGTTTTATAAAGCGGAAATGATTATTTATATTAGCTAGGAAATGATTTTTAATTAAAAACCTTTAATGAAAAATATAATGAGTAAATTTGGTGACATTTTATTAAAAATTATAATATATTCATACAACAACAATATCATCAAATATTTATCCCGAGGGATCTTTATCCCACTATTTAGGATCCGTTATGTAAATTAGTTTTTTATTGTGTAATTAAAAGTTAAATTCTTATTTAAATTTAATAGAAACTTATTTATAATACTTGATAATCAAGACTTTTTGGATCTACCTCTATTTTTTTTAACATAGGCCAAATGTAATATATCTACTATGCTGACTAGATTATCAAGGCCAACATTTCATGTCACCAACTCATCTAAGGGGGCTCTCACTAATCTTATATACTACTGGAGTTATTCCAAACTTTTTTATGTATATGTTAGGTTTTGAAAATTATACAATATTCATATAAATTTTAAATCTCACTTATGTTTAAAAAATGCATAAATAATTGTTGTGTTCTGCAGTATTCCTGGCGGTAGAGAAATATAAAGTATAGAATCTTAGCTTTGTACAACAAATAAAAGAGAGGGGTGTTTTGTTCATAATAGATACCAAATTTTTTACATGGAAACCCATGAAAAGGGGGAAAAATCATTGGGCCTTGCTCAATTTAAATGAATCCACTAGTATTTGCATTTGATTACAAATGAGATCCTTCCTTGGGGAGAAGGCATTTGCTCGATGTAACAAATATACATCATATAGAGTGCATTACATGTGGGAGTTGGAAGAATCAATGTTGACATATTCGTTTGGTCGGTAGGACCATAGTCGACGAGCGATGTAGGTTGGAAGGATTGTAATCGGGCGATGGTGATCATAAGGACTGTTGTCAGGCGATGAAGGTCGGAAGACTATAGTCAGACGATGGTCAAAATGGTTGTAGTTGGGTGACAATGGTCGGAATGATTGTTGTCGGACGACGATGGCCGGAATGATTATAATCATGCGATGATGATTTAAATGATTGTATTTAGGCTACAGTCGATGACCAGACATAAGACTGGCAACATTTGGTGGACAGGCAAAAGTCCAGTGAAAGTCCTGCGACGGTCAGCGGCCGGACGTAAGTCCGACGACAATTAGTGGACAGGTGGAAGTCCGAAAATAGTCGGTGACTGGGCAGAATTCTGGCGAAGTCCAACAACAATTGGTGGCCGAGGAGCCATTTGGTGGTAAGAGAACTCTTATTTCTCTTCATTTCCTCTCTTTCTTCTCTTCCCTCCTTGGTCCCCCCTAAATGAAGAATGATAGATTAATTTCTAATTTTTTGGGAGTGGCATGTTGTGAGTGCATTGAATGGACGGTTGATACACAGCTCAACTTAGCATGTTGGTTGAGAGCTTAGGCTTTCAACTAAGAGGTCTTGGGTTCGAGTCTTTGTGTATGCGTTGTGTGAGTGAGTTTGCCTTAAATGGCTTAAATGTCCCAAAAAAAAAATGGACGGTTGATATCAACTATCTTGGTTATGGACAATTTATCAAGTATTTGAGCGCCTTATTGATGTTAGAATTCAAAAATCTTGGGTTTGTTAGATTTTTCTCGTCGAGCCGATCGATTCAACTATAAGCATGTCACATTTGAAAATTGTTTGGTCATCCAATTTATAGTTTGAACCTTCCTAATGCACTTCTGGTCTTCGATGAGGATCCATTCAGGCTCGGACTGAGTTGAATTTGGTGTCATTAGGTTCTTCTTTTCGGCTATAAGTTTTCTAAAATCGGAGTTCAGATGGTCCTGAATTTAATTTCTGATTTTTCTAACTTAATTTTGCCTTGAGATACGTGCCCGATCAAGATAAATTTTTGAGCATATATGAATAATATATGAGATGTTATTTTATAACTTTTTTAAAATATAAAAATAAATAATAAATAATATAAATATATATCCTTGATGTCATTTTTAATTTGGAGCTCATATGTAATTTTTTTTCCATGGATGGGAAAGCATGAGAATAAAAAAAATGGACCGACTTTGAAAAATCTAAAGTTAATAGGGAGTTTGAGACTTGCGAGAAAATGGCTTTTAGGTATAAGTCGTAATTTGGTGTAATCAACTAGTTTAGGTTTCATTTTTTTATTATTTTTAAACTATTTTTTTTAGAAAAAAGTAGTACTAAAAAATTGCTTTTGAAATTAGTAAAAATGTTATTTTAGGAAGTATTAATAAAACAATCCTAGGCTTAGTTTAGGATGACTTTTGACCAAAATTTTTATGCCTTTCAATAAAATTTTACACTAAAAATTAAGAAAAATATCCCAAATGAAGTTTTAAACTTGCTTTTTAATTTTAATTATAAAAATTGATTAAGTTTATTTCTTATCAAATTAATTTAAGAATTATTCTTATTTGATAAAATTAATTTTGATAATATATTTAAATCATGATAATTTTTTTGTCTTAATTATAATTTACTAAAATGTCTAGGCTACTATAAGCATATATATACATATAGAGAGAGAGAGAGAGTTATAAGGAAACATTGAAAAGTGAAAAAAATTCTTAAAATACCCAACTCTTTCTTTTCTTGAGTGCTTTTTCTATCTCAAAGAGATAAAAGCTGAACAAAGTGAACCCCAAGTGAAATGATAAGATAAAACACAAAATAGCATTGAACTCAAATAGCCTAATTGTAACTATTTATTATCTCTAGCTTTCATTTTATTTTGCAATAACCAATTTAAAATGTCACTCATGCATCATTGAAAATTTCATCTAATTTAATGCAAATATTTATGATTTTCTCATATTTCAAAATATTCAAATTAGAAACTTGAAGAATAGATTATAAGATTAGCCAAATTATAATTTTAATAAACTTATAGTCTAAACCAATATTTTGATGGGTGGCAGAGAGCTTGTAACACTGCTCAAATGGTGGGTGGGGAGCTTGTGAGGTGAATGTTAGCTAGCTAGGCCGTGTGGAGGTGACGAACTCACGTGTGCGAGGATTGAGAGGTTTGGGGAGGTTACACATTGGCATAGAGGCTAATGATGTTTCATCATGTGGTGTGAAGTATTTGGAATATGCACATTCTAGATGTATATATTTCAAATACATAAAAATAATCTAAAGGATGTATTCAAAACCCTAAAAAAATTATTTAATTTAATTTATTCTTAACAAAACACTAAAAACATAAAACCCATACATTTTAATGCACTACATAAAAATCCCTCTAACGAACAACTCTGTCTATGGGTTACAATTATTTGCCTTTTAGCCATCATGGTTGTCGTCACTTATTGACACCTACTACTAATCGCTCTTCTTTGTTAGACTTATGTTGTTCTTAATTCATCGATTATTGCTTTTATGTCTATTTATGATAAACATTTGATGTCTCTTACTTGATGATGTATGATACTTGTTTTCATATCGCCTAATCTTCCTCTATTAGGAGACTAAATAGTTTGGCCTTTTGCCATTGTCATACTTATTATGTTCTCTCCGATCATCATTCAATACTTGCTATTGATTTAGTTTAGCCAACTACATACATTTGATGCTCATCTTCTTGCCAACAAGGTCATTGACATCAGTTGTTGGTAGACGTCATTCGATTATCAACAAGAAACGTTGGTAATATACGAATAATTAGCAATAGATTTGGCCATTCTCTAAACAATATAGGGGATTGACATACTCATAAAACACATATCAAATTTAGGTCACAATAAGAGGTTATATATTGATCAATTGTTTGCGATAAAGTGATGCATGATCACCAAGGAACGTAAAAAAGTCTAGCAATAGAGTACCGCGAGTAGTCGTTTTAATGATAGAAGTGAAAATCAAACAACTAGAAAGATTTTTGCCATTAGTAGACATCTGGCAACAGCTGATGTAGATTATTGTCTTATTCTTATCCTAGCCAAAAGAGCACTTACTCAAGGAGAACTTACTCTCAATGCTCATTCAAATAAGATAATCTTGCCTATTCCATTGACATATAAAACTGTCCACAAATGATGTCCCAAAATAAAAATGTCATATAATAATATTATGCGTTTAAATTCCAAAATATATTATTTAGGTTTTTTTTAGATAATTTTTTTTATCAAAACAAAAAAAAGTATAAAATTAAAAAAAAAAATTGAAAAAACAGTAGCCAAATGATGTCCCGAAGAAGCCTTTATGAATATATAAAATATTTATTGTGTTTCTGATATAATCATATAGATGGGAGATAGTGATTGGTTGTTAACCACCACCTGTGTAAGGCTGCTTCGAAGTGCCACGTCCAATCCATCCCACCACCATTACCTACCAAATACACTTTTCCTCGTGCACGTATTAACAATTTAATATTATTTATCTTATTTTTAAGCATAGATTAATCATTTATTTTAACGTTGATATATATATTCTCATAAGAAAATGATTAAAATTTAATTTTTTTAAAATTAATATAATATATAAATAATTTATCTTGTACTTGTATCATATCTAATAATTTAAAAATATATTTTTAATTAAAATTTGATTAGAATATATATTTTATTTTTTTATTTCAAATTATTTGTCAATGAGATCTTGATTGATTCCCTTATCTTTTTTTCTAATGTGATTCGAAAGACGTGATTTATGTGTGTACAGAATCTTATAGGTCTTTGAGACTTTGATGCGCCTTCTTCATAAAGAATGGATTTATATGTCCTTTTTTTAAATAAACAAAATCGATTTAATTATATTTATTTTTATTAAATTTGAGAAGGAAATAAATTATCAAATGGAGAAGAAGAAAATCTAATTTTTAGAGGGATTCAATGTTCGTCATATACTTAATTAAATAAATTATTGAAAATAATTTTCATTTATTTATTTTATAAAAAATTATGTAATTTTGAATTATTAGAATTGATATGTCGCCAAAAAATTATCTTGATGGGACACGAATCTTGAGGCAAAATCAAGTTGGAATCCGAAATTAAAATTATGACCATCCAAAGTTTGATTTTAGCAAACTTACTGTCAAACTAAATGTCTCGAACATACAAATCCAAGGACACCAAATTCAAGTCAATCCGAGCTCAAATGGGTCCAAATTTCGGACCCTAAATGTTGTTAGAAGATTCAAATCAAAATTTGGTTTACCAAACGGTTTTCAAACGTGGCATGCTTATAATCGAATCGAGTGGCTCAACGAGACATCCAACGAGCCCAAGATCACCGAATTCTGATGTCATTAATGCATTCAAATACTCAATAAATGGTCCACAATCAAGGGATTTTACATCCGCCGTCCATCCAAACAACTCCCAATTTACCCTCGATCTTCCTCATATTTACAGGCTATGTCACTATAGGAAATCTATAAATAGACACATCACTTCTCCTGAAGGGGGGCCCCAAAGCAAGAGAGCAAGATAAAGATCGAAGATCGCTATTGCTACCTAGCTCCTCCTCGACCACCGCCTGGAGTTCTGCCAGACCACCAGCTGATGCCAGAATTCTGCCCTGCCACCACATGATGCCGAACTTCTACCGGACCACCACCTGACGCTCGGACTTCTTCCTGACCACCACATGATGCCCGGACTTCTGCCAGACCACCACTTGATGCTCGGACTTCTTCATGACCACCGGACTTTTACCGTACCACCTTTGATGCCAAATTTCTGTCGGACCCTCACATGATGCCCGAACTTCTATCGGACCACCACATGACGTTGGACTTCTCCCAAACCACCGCTTTATGTACGGAGTTCTGTTGGACCAACACCTGACACTGAACTTCTACCAGACCACCACTTGACTCCCAGAGTTCTGCCATACCACCACATGATGCCCGAACTTATGTCGGTCCCCGACCTGATGCTCGAACATTTACCGGACCACCACTTGATGCTCGAACTTCTACCAGACCACCACCTGATGCCTGAACTTATGTTGGTCACCATATTACTGTCATTTCGACCTTCAATGTCTGCCGACTATGATATCATCCTTTCGACCCATATCGCCAGACATCAGTCCTCCCGACCTCTGTCACCATATTATGATCTTTTCGACCTCCAATGTCAGTCGACTACGGTCCTTACAACTAATATCGCGAGACTATGGTCTTTCCGACCTATGTCCCTTGTCGACTACGATCCTTCTAACCTATATCACCAAACAATGGTCCTCCCGACCTCTATCACCATACTATGATCTTTCCGACCTTTAACGCCCTTCACTACTGTCCTTCCAACCTTCATCGACCATGAATTACAGTCTCGTCAACCACCATCTCGTCGACTACCGTCACCCGACTACGGTCCTTCCTACCTCCGTCGTCTGTCATAGTCCTTCCGACCACCGTCACCTAAATACGGTCTTTCCATCCTCCATTGCCAGTCAACTATGATTCTGCTGACCAAACGAACATATCAATTCTTATTCTTCCAATTTCTACCATGAAATGCACTATGTATGATGTATATTTGTTACATCAAACCAAAGTCTTTCCCCCAAGGAGGGGCCTCATTTGTAATCTACTTCAAATAATAGTGGATTCATTCAAACTTTGCTAGACCTCATAATTTTTCCCTTATTTAAGAGTTTTTCACGTAAAAATTTTGGTGTCTCTTATGTATAATACGCCATCTATCTTACATGATTGTGTGTTGGATCTGAATACAAAGTTAAGATGTTATATTTTATATTTCTCTATCGTCGTGAATATTCTAGGATGCAACAAGAATATATGCATTTATTTTATTCTATATTTCTGAAAAAATAAATAAAGCCGAAATTCCTGTAATTAAATAACTCCTTAAATTAATGTCTTTTGTACAAAGATATCTATCTTGTTTTTTTAGGGAAAAACTAAGATATCTGTCCAGAGAAAAAATATATTTTTATAGCTGTTAAGAAAATTTGTGACATAAAATAATTTAAAAAAATAAAAAAAAAGGACTCAGAGACCGACCAGCCAAAGCTCAATCGTAGCGCACTATCGAAGCCGTGTTGCGCTTTAAAGCAGTCGCCGCACAATTACTGATCCCGACCGGAGTCTCTTGCTCTCTTCTCTAAGGAGGAAAAATAAATCGATATTTTCTTTTTATTTCTTTTTTGTAATCATTATATATATTAAAAAATAATTATTTATTGAATTTTATGCAGGCTTCAACAATTTCTATATTTCATATTAGTATTTTTTGAATTAAGAAAAACATATTATATCGTTAGAATAAAAATGAAAACTATTGGATTTATTAAAAGATAAGTTTATTTTATAAAATAAATTTAAAAAATAAGTCATTAAAAATAAAAAAATTATATATTTCTTATCTCAAAATAGATCAAATAATTGTAAGACTCGTCTTTATTAAATTTTAATTAACATTATTTAAAATATAATATTTTATCTAAAAATATGATAATTTTTTTATATATTTTATGACCTATTTAACGCAAATAAATATTTAAAATTAGTACAAACATCACATATAAAATTATATTTCTATAATCATTTTTTTATAATATCCTAATCTCCAAATATTTAAAAAATATTAATAAGAAATAGCGATCAAGGTTTCGTTTGGGATAACTTTCTTACTGTTTCTTAAAATAGCTTTTTAATGTAAAAAATAAAATTTTTGTACTAGAAATCTGTTTTAAAAAGTAGTAAGAATGTCATCCTAAATGAAGTCTAAAGTATTACAGAAATAAAAAAAATGTTTTAAGCACAATTTTTTTCACATATATATCCTTAAATTTTAACTTTTAATTTTTTTTTTAAATCTTTAACATTTCCTGCAAAATTTGAATGAAGGATTATTTAATCAAAATAAACAATATAAAATTTTAAATAATAAAAATCAGAATTTAAAAAATTATTAACGTCTGACACATTTTTTTTTTTCAAAGATGAAGAAAACGAAACACAAAGTGCGATCGCTCTCTCTCTCAACCGTCCACTCTCCGCTCCTTTAATGCCTCTCCCTCCCCCTATTTATTCCCACTTCCCCCTCGCCATCCTTCTTATTACACAAATCTCATCCGTCTCCCCACAAAAAAAACCCTCACACAAGCAAAATCAACCACAAACCATGACCCCCACCGCTGCCGCCGCCTCCCTCCTCCTCCTCGCCCTCCTCCTCACCGCCTCCACCTCCGCCTCCCGCAACCCCGATCCCGCCGCCGGCGGCTTCTTCGGCCCTGGTAGTCAGTTCAACATCCCAGGCTTCGGTGGAAGCGGAACCAACAACGGCTGGGGAAACGTCGGCGGCGGATATGGCGGTGGCTACGGCGGCCCCTCCGGCGGTCACTCTCGCGACGGCGTTGTTCAGCCCAGCGTTGTCTGCTCGGAAAAGGGACCCTGTCTTAACAAACGGCTGATCTGTCCGGCTAAGTGCTTCACCTCGTATAGCAGCTCCGGCAAGGGGTACGGCGGAGGCGGCGGCGGTGGTGGATGCACTGTTGACTGTAAGAAGAAGTGCGTCGCATACTGTTGATGAGCTTCTTCTCTGCTTCTATGAGGTCGATCTGGTTTAGCTTTTGAGTAGTGATGATGATGAGTGATGAGTGGTGGTGATCTCCTGCTTATGTAGCTGCGGGTTATGTATCATATCGTATAGCTAATAAATAAAATTATTATATGTTCTGCGTGTGAGATTTGACGCTAAGGCTATGTTTGAGATAGATTTTCATATAGTTTTATTTTTTCATTAAAATCATAATTTTATTTGATTCTGATTTTATTTATTTATTTTTTATGAGAGCTAATTTTATAATCAAAATTTTTAATATATGATATTTCAAAATTTTATTTTTTAAAAAAATATATATTTATAATAAAAGTTATTTTTCTTAAAGGTAGTCCCACATTATAAAATAAATGTTTGTTATTATTAATGTAAAAACTTTTTTAATGGGGGCAAAATAAGTGTAGGTCTGATGCCCATGAGTGGTCTCGCTAAGTTCTGCCGAGAGATTAGTTACACCATCAAACACTCACTTTGGAGATTATATGCTGGATTAGACTTTTATTTTATTTTATTTTGAAATG
This sequence comes from Dendrobium catenatum, assembly GCF_001605985.2. Lineage (NCBI taxonomy): Eukaryota > Viridiplantae > Streptophyta > Magnoliopsida > Asparagales > Orchidaceae > Dendrobium > Dendrobium catenatum. Next base: position 6,012,740 of record NW_021318595.1, read on the forward strand.
AATTAGAGATTAATATAAATTTTATTAATTATTTATTATACTTTATTCAATTATTATAATAAAAAATTAATGAGAATATTTTTATTATTTTTCCTTTTTTTTATTGTGATTTGGGGGAAATGAACAGCAGATCTGGTGGAATTAATGGAGGGGTGGTGAGATTGACTTTATGTGGAGATCTGCCTATCCGTTTGGTTTTTTTTTTAATCCGTAATTGGTGTCCTATACAATTTAATGGCATGAGCTTTTAATATTAATAACAATAAAGACATAAATTCAACAAGTCTAATCAAAATTTGAATAAAGTATCGACATATTTATTTGGCAAAATTACTTTTAACCTTTTGAAAGTAGTACCGAAAGAGATGATTTTCAGTAATCGGTTTGGCCGTATAATAAATGAGCATTTACTTGACTTTGGGAATTAACAACTTTGGCAAGTAAAATACTAAAATTTGTAATTTTTTTTCATAAATTTATATATATCTTAAATTTTGGTATAAAAAAAATAGTTTCTAAAAAATTGATGATTTTATTTTTATTGAATAATAAATATGATGATTTAAATAGAGGTAATATCTATAATTGTCATAATAATAGCAGTATCTCATGCATATAAACTAAAAATTAAGATTTTAGTACTCTCAGATTTTATTTGGGACGACTTTCTTACTGCCTTTTAAAACCGTTTTCTAATACAAAAATTTGTACTAGAAAGCTTCTTTGGAAAGTAAGAAAGTCGTATCAAATTAAGCGTAAGTCATCTATATCTTTTAACAATATATATCATTAAATCAGTAATAAATGATGAGCATTAATGACTGTAGATAGGTTATTTTTTACGATTAATATTTGATTGACTTAGAGATTTTATTTTAGAAATATTTCTAGAATAGGAATTAATTTCTTTCTTTTAATTATTAATCTTTTGATTAAAAACTAATTATGTGCTTTAAAATCATTTTTACTTTAAGGTGAGTGATATGTGAAGATATGAAGACAAATATTCAATATTAGTTAAGGATTCATATATTTGGTAGAGCAACAATATGTTATACAATAGCATTACATAGTTTTCAAATATTTTTAAGATGTTCATACCTCATGCTTTGTACCACTCGCACAAAATCCAAACTCGTAAGGTTTGTAAGCAAGCCTTAAACTTTGCTCTCAAGTTTCTCCATTTTAGAAGACAAATTATAAGCTTTTATTTACTGATCCAAGATTAGTATATAGATGAGGTCAAAGCAACTCATAGGAGAATCAATTGGCTAGCCATTGTAGCATGATCGTTAAAGAAGATAATCTCTTTACAATTGACACCATAAAGATTATCGGTCTTCAAAACCGATCGCTTGGGTCTGACAAATTCATCACTCGAAGATAGTTACTCCACATCAAATAACCCACCATTGCAAACAAGTGAGATCAATAATAAGTTTGATCAATATTCATCCAACTCATCTAATATGACAAAGTCTTAGATAGAGATTCAACCCTACTGATGTAGTGGGTCGGCGGAAGAATCGAATCTGCTAGAAGGAACATCAAGAACAAGAGAACAAACAAAGCTCAAAGGCTTAAAATCATATAATATTCATCATTGATCTTTCCTACTACAATACTTGCATATTTATAAACTAATAAGAACATTCTAGAAGCTAGTAGTAATAAACTTGGATAACATATTCCTAAAGCTGTATTTAGTTAAGATGTTCCTACATCACTTACAAAAATTACTAACAAAAATAATATCACTAACAGGTGTACGGTTTTAACCTAACCTTCACTTTAGAAATAAAAATTAACTTGAAGATCTACTAAAAGGATTTTTATATTAATATCATAGTTGATTTCAACTAATTAAGGTTTTGTTTCAGGTAGTTTTCATACTGCTTTATAAAATAATTTTTTAATATAAAATTAAAAAAAAAACTAAAAAACGGCTTTTAAATACTGTAAAAAAAATATCCCAAATGAAACCTCAATCTTCGGTTGTTTACTTGTAGTTTAAGCTATTTGTTTTCTAAGGATTCAAACATCTAATTTTTATTTTGATGGTCAAAGTCAATAAAATTATCATAAAATAAAAAGAAGCAGTCCAGGTAAATTTACATTGGCTCTCTTTTGGTGGTATGAAGCGTAAATAAGACACCTAGATGTATCTAACTTTTAAGAAGCAAAGTATTAATAAAATATCATATTTAGTATCTAATTTTGATATTTTTGGTTCAATATTTCAATGCTAAGAAAGATATGTTTCAGTTTTCTTATTATTTTTTAAAGAAATTTGATAGCATAAAAATTTTTGAGGGGGTTCATGAGAAGAAGATTGGTTTTCTTATTATTTTTTTAAAAAAATTTATAGCATAAAAAATTTTTGTGAGGGGTTCATGAGAAGAAGATTGGTAAAAATTACACATAATAGGATTGAAGGAACTCATGAGAGTTTTTTTTTATTATTATTTTTTTTCAACAGGTTATATAACAAAATTATTATGTAGCCTCAATTTTGACTTCAATAATTCATTTAAACAAAAAAATTTTGTTTAATACAGGATAAATGATGGTCAAATCAACCCTCTACATGTCTTGATAAATGATAACACTACAAAGTTAAAAATCACCTATTAGGGTAAGCATCTTCATAAATGGCTTCAATTTTTTCATTAAAAATTGGATCTCTATATTCTGATATTTATTAAAAAATTTAAATGAATTAAGTTCTATGATGCTTGATATGTCACCGAAAATCATCTTAATTAGGCACTAATCTTGAGGAATATTTGAACTGAAAACTTTCAAAATTAAATTTGGGACCATCCATACTCTAATATCTTTGCATTCAAATTAAATGTCTTGACAAGACAAGCCTAATGACATGAAAATCGGTCCAATATGAGTCCAAATGGGTTCGAATCAAAAAGCTGAAGCATACTTGGAATCTAAAAAGTATTAATTTAGTATTTAAAAGATTTCAAAATATGACATTTATAGTCAAATCGAGCAGCTTGACTAGATGAATCCAAGAGCATAAGATCACTTGATTCTGACATCATTAAGACACTTAAATGTTTGATGAAAGCTCTTGGATTAAAAAAAATCAATATGTACCATATGATGGAGCACCCTTAATTTGTCCTAGATTTTCTTCATATTTATGGAGCATACCACTTTCAAAAATCTATAAGTATGCCCTCATTCTTTACATGAGGAGGGAGAAAAAAGGGAGAATATAGAACAAGTAAGAGCTCTATTGCATTTTCTAGCTATTGTCTTCGATAACCATCACCAGCTAATTTCCATCATCACCGACGATCATCTTAAAAAAATCATCACTTTCTCCATAATACTAAAAAAAATTAACCTAGTTGTTGGGTACATTTTTCTGTCCATGGACATCAATTTTCTAAAATCCTTCTTAAGAAAATTAAGCCTTATTGATCTTTATACTCTTCCTCTTCTTCAACAGTTAAGAAAGGAGGATATTTACATAACTCACTACATAGTGAATTTTGCAATTGAGTCAGGCCCTATGATTTTATCCCTTTCCGATTTTTCCACGCTGGTATTATTATTTTTATCTATTCGTGCTGAATCTTTGCACATTACTAAGACGTGAAACATAAACTCTACCAACTTAAATTTTCTGACACGCAACAATGCCATCCACCTTAGCCTATTATTTTAAGAGTAATTAGCTTTTAATTTAAACTGAGCAATTAGCTTTTTTTTTCTCTTCTTCTTATATTAGGGTTAAGCTCCTAATAAACATTGCTTCATTTCGTTTTCATTAAAAATTGGTTCTCTTTAATTTGATCAAAAGTTAAAAGGAATTTAGTACACTGATACTATCCACCTTAGCTATTAGTTAAGAATTATTAGCTTTGAAATTAAAGTAAGTAATTAGCAATTTTTTTTACTTCTTATTTCTATTCCATCAAATTAAACACAGTTTCAATGCAACAGAGCAAATCCAGGTAGCATTTAGGGCATCTCCAACGGAGAACTCCACTTTTCACGGCAAAGTAACGCAAAACTTCAAAATGCGAACGCCATTTTATGTGTTTCTGAGAAGGTAACGATCCTTCTTCCTTTCGCGTGTTTTTCCAGTTGAGAGCGGAAAATGACGTGGGTGCGTCGCACTGTTCACCTGCAAGGAAATGACAGAAAATTTGGTGGTTGAAGGGACCGAACGATGCCATACGCTCGTTTGACTTTCGGTTGGAGATGACCTTAATAAGAGATGGGAAGACCTTGCCGCAAAAGTTCCGTTACATGATAGATTTCAAAAGCTATTTTTTACACTGCTATAAATCATGACATTTGAAGTTTCGTTTGAGTCGGGACAATTTTCTTATTATTAAAATTATTTTTTGTATAAATTTTTTATTAAAATATTATTTTAAAAATGATAAAAAATTTGTTCCAAATGAAATCTTTATTATCTGAATATGCACTGAAAAACAGATGCAACTTCTTTATGATATATCACAAAAATAATGTTTAAATTAAATTAATTTGAATGAATAGGATGCAATTCTTCAAATATCTATAAGCGCTTATTAGGAATCCTCTCCAATAATTATACCCTTTAGGTGATTATAATTATCTTTTTAAATTCCAAAATAATTATAAAAAAAAAAACAAAAGCAATTAATCCCAATCATCTAAGCTGATTGGATGGATTTGGATTGATAACTGCAACACATACAGTAATTGAAGTAGATTCATATCCTAACTAACAAGCACTAAAAAAGAACTTACCATTTTCATTGCAAAAAATGAAGCCTCTTAGGCTATTTGTAGCTTAATTTCTTAAAAGGATACTTAGCAGTGCATGATATATTCTGCTGTGTAGTAACTGCATGATCCAAGGAAACAGGTTTCACAGTAGGAACAATTATTTTGTGCGGACACTGGACGGTTCTCCGGTCCAATTACGCCCCGAGCAGTACCAAGCACAATATATTTTTGAAGCGACGTGGCACATTTTTATTGATCTCTGAAAGTATCCGGATGCTGCACGTAATATTTTTTTCTTCAGAGCAGAGATATAAACTGGTAAGTTGGTGCAGGTTGTTGCCTTCTCAAGCACCAAATGCGTGCATCTGAATACAGATTTCAGACCTCCACAGCACCAAATTTAATCACGTAAGTTCACATTCAGATTAACTTTTAATACAAATGATTGATGACACAGATTCAAATCCAATTGAGAGTGGGAGATGAAGGACCAACGAGGAGCTATGTACAGAAAATCAGTAACAAAAAACACAAGCACATACAATAAAACGATGGAATTATGAGAGGCATAAAGCATTCATTCGGCGTCGACTTCATCAACATTTAACCAGTCGTCCTTGTTCTGTGGGCTGGTGGAGCTGCTTCGTTTTGCTGGACTCTCTGTGTTCTTGTTCAGCTGAACCCAGCCCCTTGATTCTTTCACCTGTGTGGGACTGGACTTCGAAATTGCTTTGTCATCCTCTTCCTCCAGATCACTGAAGGATACATCTTCATCGTTTCCTAAAGGAAGAGCATTTTCTCCTGAGCCGCTGGCTTCACCAGTCTCATCCTCAAGCCAATCATCTTCATAGCTTTCACCTTTCTGTTTTTTGGACTGTACTGATGGGTCTTCTTCAATGACAGATTTGTCTATGATTTTCACCACGGTACTTTCAACTGGGTGCTTCTCCGTTTCAATATCTATGACAGGAATGGACACGAATATGTCCTCAGGTTGTGGTGGTGATGGCAGGTTTTCAGAAGAAGTGATGCCTGAAACTGGCATGACACTGACTCTCCCTTCGCTTGGAACAGAGGGCTCATACTGCTCATCCTCTTTCACAGAGGAGGAACTTTTTGCTGACCCCTCTGTATTTGGTTTTGTACGGGTATGAAGATCTTGTAATAGCATCGCTCTGGCTTGCACAATCTGCAAATGAGAAAAATGGTACAATTGTTTCACACGATTCATAGCTGCATAAAGCCATCCTTAGCACATGGTCGTGGGAATGCTAAATGGAAGAAACCAAGACTTTGTGTGACAAATAACCAAAGGATGTCTAGACAAAGTTCGTAATTGTGTACTATAAGCCAAAATTTTAAATTCAGCCAGCACATAAAGATGAGCCCAGAATTGGCCAGATTGAGAATTGCATCTGACTTGTAATTGACCTCAGAAAGCTTTAGGTTGACTCATTAAAATTGTATTGAAGTGAATGATAAAGCAAACAGGATAAGATTGTAAATAAAGCTAAATACATACAAGCTTAGGTTATTGTTAGACCGGTCCAGGAGGGACCGGCCATTGGATACGCTAGGCAGAAGCCTGGTTCCGCCTACTGCATTGTTCGCCTCCCTTGGGGTGGGGGGGTCCACACACTAATGAAGATAGAGGAGGGGCAGGTGAAAGGGAAAATTGAATTGAAGGGGCTGCTTGGGTTTTTTACTTTGAATTGCATGTTTTTAATAGTTATTTTCACTCTAGGGTGAGGTTTATGCTTGATTTTGGATAAAATTGGTTTGTGCTTAGGGAGTTTTGGGCTCTAGCTGTCGGCTGGGGTTTGGGAGTTAGATCTACCTCTCCAATTGAAGATCCTTGTATCTTGTTGCTTTTCTTTCATACTTGCAATAAAAGTGATTCGAGGTGTGTTCGTCCAATTTTCGCTAGTGGTTTGTTGTTTTGGGTTGAAAGCTCTCCTATTTCCTATCAAATTGGTATCATAGCATTTTTTTGGGACCTATGGCGGCGAAGATGGAGGTGTTGGAATATGAGATGGATCAACACAAGGCTGGGATGGAGGAGAGATTTTCCGAAATGGAGGGAAGATTCACATCCATTGAAGGAAGGTTCTCGTCCGTGGAGAACTGCTTTGGAAAGATAAAAGACATGATGAAGAAGTTGATTGAAATGCAATAAAAGGCATCTTCGGTTATTCCTACGGCTGGTCTGAAGGGGAAGACAGTTTAGGAAGATGAGGATGAAGTGGAGAGCATTTTCCCTCAAGGACCACCATGGGGGATTCCAATGGGAGGTGCGTCGGGAGGTAACTTCAAGCGACTTACAGAAGTAGAGGTGCATGATAAGCGGGTAAAAGGATTATGTTTCAGATGTAATGAGAAGTATACACCATGGCACAGGTGTAAGGACCGAATTCTTCATATTCTCACTGTCTGCGATGACGAGGAAGAAAACCTGAGGGAGGTTGATGTGAAACCAAATGCGAAAACAAGAATTGCACTTTAGAGATTTATAAAAGGTTATTAACTTCGCATGTTAACACTAAAGTCTAGCTTACTCAAGTAAAGTTCAAGAAAAGTCATGACAGAGTAAGCCATGGTAATTGATTAAACTTGAGGATTACAAGAGCTTTGCAAAATAATAACCAAAAGAAATCTAAATGATGCAAATAGCCATGATAACCAAAAGCCTCACGTTTAAAATATAGATCCTTCACCTTGAGATCCTTTAATCAACTCTTGAACGTGGCGGTTAACGGAAGAGGATCGTAAGCAAACTTAGAGATAGCACCATCACACAAGTGATGCTGATAGGATTCGTCGTCGGGGAAGAAGCGGGAGTTGGAGGAGCGGGTGGATGGCCGTTGATGGTCCAATCGTAGTCCGAAAATTGATCGTCGATGATGTCCACGACGGTGGGGAGGATTCGGTTTAAGTAATCTTCCACGGTGTCGTCAAAATCGAACCAGACGTCGAAGAATGGGGAACGGGTGATGTGGATGTCTCCGTAGGCGTCGAGTACGAATCCGCTATCAATTTCGGGATCCGCCATGCATCCTTGCCGGGAAAGAAAGGAGCACCCAAAAGGGAAGAGGGGAAGAGGAGATGGCGGCTTGGAGGGAGGGTTGGGTTGGCTTGGGTGCTCGAGGGGATCAGCTAGAGAGGGCACCAAGAAATAAAAACAGAAAAATCTGAAATTATTTCAGGTTTAAGTGGGTGGGAGGGGATTAATTTGAAAAATTCAAATTAATTCAAATAAAGGATGAGGGGGGGGGGAATAGGGAATTAAGGGGGTTGAATTGGGGGAGAATAGAAATTAATTTAGGAGAGAGAGAAGCCCAGTGAAGGGGGCCGGCCACATAGAGAGATGGAGGAGCACAATTGTCATAAGTAGAGTGGGGACCACAACACTAATCAAGGGTTTAATTAAAATCTGAATTAAATTTCAAATTTTATAAGATAGGAAAGTTTCCAAATAGATGAGCAATCAATTGGGAAAATTTTAAATTTCAAATTTGAATTGAAATTCAATTAAAATGATTGCCTAAAATTAAGGAGCTAATTTTGGAAACCCTTTATAGCTCTTGAAAATTTTGAAAATTCAAATTTGAGATCTCAAGGAGATGGGCCGGCGGCTAGGGGAAGGGGGCGGGGCAAGGGCCAAGGTGGTGGGGTTGGTCGGCCGGCGGGTGGTGGCTGCCAGGAGGCCGGCGGCCTGGACGGAGCAGGGAGGGGCGGAGGCAAGGAGCAAGGGGGAGGAAGAAGGAAAATTTCTAGGGATTTGAGTGGTCACGAATTCACTCACCTCAATTATCCTCAATCCAAATCCCCACAAAAATAGCTTGGAAAGAAAACCTAAAACTCACAAAGAGATCTATCTTCTCCGAGGAACTCACTAAGAGATCTAGGAGAAATGAACTCACAAAGAGAACACATGAGCAAATTTTCATTCATCAAAAACTAAACTATTACAATGCAAGAGGCCTCATATAAGTAGGCCAAAATGAAATAAAAGGAAATGACACAAATGCCCTTCCGGGCTACATAAATGATTCAATGCCCACAGGGGCAAAGTGGGAAACAAGAAATACAAGCATAAAATAAAATGCAAATAAATCAGAAGTAGAGGCTCTGGATCGTAGCAGTTGATCTGCGTATCCGGCGATGGTACACGTGTCGAAATCTAATGTCCTCATCAGAGGTGGGAGTGAGGCATCAGCGAAGGAGGAAAAGCTGCATTTAGACATGGCAGAGGTCTCCTTAAACTCAGTGGTGGGGTTCACTATGAATCACAAATATGAAGCTAGGAGGAAAAATAGCATACAGGGAGGTAGTGGTGTTGATAAACAGTGGGGTTACCCACAACTTCAACTCCAACATGGTCATACACCAATTGGGGGTGAAATTGGTGGACATAGGTTGATATGGGGTGATGATGGGTATTGGGAATATGGAGATAGGTAGAGGCTTGTGTAGGGGAGTGGTCCTGACTATACAGGGAGTCTAGGTAAGGGAGAACTTTTTCCCATTGGAGCTAGATAGCACTGATGTCATCTTGGGGATAAGATGGTTGCAGACCTTGGGGTATACCAAGGTAAATCGGGGCATGCTGACGATGGTGTTGATGGTGGAAGGGAGAAAGATGGTGATTAAGAGAGAGCAAGGCTCTCCAATGCTATTGTGTCTCTCAAAATCATGGTAAGGGCCAGACAGAAGGTGGAAGGACGAAGGGGCAGACGGAGGTGATAAACAAGAGCCTGGAGACATACCTGCAATGCTTTCCTTCAGAGACACCTCGGCTGTGGGCCAAGTTGCTGGTGTGGGCAAAGTACTGGTGCAACACTTTGTATCATTCGGTGTCCCAGATAACTCATTTTAAAGTGTTGTACGAAAGAGATACACCTCATTTGACGCACTTTAGGCAGAGTAGATGAAATATTGGAGAAGATTGAAGCAGTAGTATATCAACTGAAGTTATCACCGACCGCTATAATACACCTGGTTTTCTACATGCCACATTTAATGAGAGCTATAGGGGATCATGCAGCCAATGCGGAGTTTCAAATGACATTGATAAAAGATTAGGGAGGTGGTTTGAAATTAATAGAGTTGGAGTACAACAGGGAAGTAAGGAAACGCTGATAAAGCGGAATAGCCTACCCGAATATGATGCCACATGAGAGCCATATGAGAGGATGAAGCATCAATTTATATTCTTCCACCTTGAGGACAAGAGAGTTCTTTGGGAGGGGTTTACTGTTAGACTGGTCTTTGTATATACTAGACGGAAGCCGGGTTTCGCCCTGGGCATTGTCCACCCCCCTTGGGATGGAATCCACACACTAACGAAGAGAGAGCAGGGGGTGGGTGAGAGAGAAATTCGAATTGAAGGAGTTGTTTTGGTATTTTACTTTGAATTGCATGCTTTTAATAGTTGTTTTCACCCTAGGGTGAGCGTTATGCTTGATTTTGGCTGAAATTAATTTGTGCTTAGGAAATTTTGGGCTCTAGCTAACGGCTAGGGTTTGGGAGAGTCAGATCTTCCTCTCCAATTGAAGATCATTGTATCTTGTAGTTTTTCTTTCATAATTCTTGCAATAAAAGTGATTCGAGGCGTGTTCTTCTTCCAATTTTTGCTTGTGGCTTGAAGTTTTGGGTTAAAAGCTCTCATATTTCCTATCAGTTAATCTACTGAATTTGTATTGATGTGATAATCCGTGATATCATCATCGTAATTCTCAACATCATTGGCCTTATATGGGTGAATTTAATGAATTCTCATTCTCCATTCATTCTTATTAAGTGTATCATGAAAAGGTAGACTGATGTTAACCAAATCTTTTTGTTATGGGTGGACAAAAACATCAACTAAACCAAGAATGAACCACATAATAAAAGTCAGTCAGTTTAATTGATTTGTTATATGTTTGAGAATGTGCTTAAACCAATTTAGTAAATATATAGTGAAACGAACAACTACTATACATCAATTATTTAGTGAAATATAGCATTTTATTATATTGAAACCTAATCTCATATACATAACACAACCTAAACCGGCTTCAATTCTTCTCCTCTCAGCTTTTCTCGCTCTGTAACGCATCACTTGTGTGAGACTTGACTAAATTGCTACTCAATGAGTTTAACATTTGATGAGATTGACTTTGGCGTTGCTTGGAGAGACTACGCTCACAGTGCTCGGTCTCTGCATTTTATATACTGTTGAGATGTTGCCTCCGACTGCGCTCACAGTGCTCTGTGTCTGCAATATGTATACTGCTGAGATGTTGCCTCCTTTCACAGAAATTTCCATTCTCCACATTACTGACAAAAGTCTTCTAAAAAAAAATTGACCTAGCCTTCACACAGAAAAGCAACCCTTTTCCATCTCTTCCTCCTCGCTAAACTTTCTATTTTATGCAATTAGCTATTCTGTTGATTCTTCTCCAAACACCGATTAACAAATGCTCTTAACCATAGAATTTAGTGCACAGGGTGAAATGTTTCTATTGATTGCTTCCTAAATCTGCAAGATAGTTTTTCAAGGACTCTCCCCTCTCATATTGTATACTTCATGAGGTTAGTACATGTATTGTAATTTTTTTTAAATACACTATAATGCCATTTTAATTTTGAAATAACTATTTTAATCAATGCTTAACTACTAACCATACATGTCATTATTTTCAATTTGAATTAAAGTTTAAAGCTATAAAATTTTTCTTCTATCGGATTATTTATATCAACAACTTTACTTAATCACTAATTACATATAAATAATATTGAAACAAAATTTAGTGCATGTAAATTTAAATTTATTTGTTAAAGATTAGTCACTTCTACTCAAAGCAGGGCAGTATAATTCAACTAACAATTTTATTTTATTTTTACTAAATTTATCATCCCTTGCAGTTTACGGCCATTGAATGGTAATGATCTATGCATCAATCAGGAAAAGCTGAACAATATAAAAAAAAGATTTTGAAAGTAAGAAAAATATATAGTCAAAATGCTAGCAAATCAAGAAAAAGCAGCTTTACCATCCAAGTAAGATTGAAACATCTACAGCATAACGAATTAAAAGCTACTTACTAAATTTTAGGATAGTTATCAAAGAGAAACAATGGAAAAACAAAGGAAACAGCTTACCTGTGGAGTTGACAGAAGTTCAGCATCATGCTTATTCAATCTAGAATGCAGAAGCACAAAATATATCTTCCAAAAGCACCCTTCGCTCATGTGACTTGGGCAGAGCTCTATCCTGAGCGCTGTTAGCCTTGGTTCAAGACGTTCCACAGCCAATGCATGCTCTTGCTGGGCATCAGACATTTCAAAGTCTATAAAAAGAATATGATAAAACATGTAAGAAAAAACTCCGGAAAATAAAATTTAAGCAAGTAAAGTACCTAAGCCATTAATGCAAAATAATATTAATAATGCGCTATGGCAAGACTATATGATGATAATTCAACAGGATAAGTAGAATAACCTTAGAATACACATTTATTAGTAATGTTCTATAAATGATTAGTAGCCAACAAGGTGAAGTTGATCACACAGGATCAAGTGATTCTATAACTAGATGTTGTTTGATAGTCAGTCTTGGAAGAAACTACGTTTCTGATTCAAGACTGCAAACATCTGGCATTCTGATTTGAAAAGAATTGTGCATAACCATTGTTAGGATAGTAAACAACACTATTGTGCGGTCTATGGACACTGCAATTGCTCTTATGTTGCCTCTGTAAGCTCTTTACAGCCAGAAATGTTGAAGAAACCGGTTACCAGAACCTTGCCGCATACACAACTAGAAGAATAGTGCATAATATGACTAGATAGGAATAAAAATTTTCAGAAACATAAAAGAACCTTGGTTGAAAGCTCGAAATAGATAATAGAATAAAATAGCACACGTGCGGTTAGTAAAAGAGTTTGTAATGGACCAAATATTTATTTTCTCCAATTTGCTAACAAAAACGATTATGAACTCTTTCTATGATCTTGATAAATACTGATATGAGTGAGTTATACCATGCATTTGGAAGGAACCATAGTGGAAGATATGCTCAACAAGTTCAGGTAAGGGTAGAGAAGTTGTTTTCATGCCATTGTCGTTTATCAACATGGAACAAAAGGAGATAAAATGTCAAATGGAACAAAATTTCTCAAATGTGTTGGAGTTTGCCAGTTAACATGGAAAGTATGAAATCTAACGAGCAGTATAAAACATTTGAAACATCATTAAGAAATAGAAAGCCCTAAAACTGTCAACAACAAGAAAGAGAAGAAAATGTAGTATAGCACAAGAGTATCATAACAATGGCTATTAGTATTAATACATTGGAACTAGCAGTGTATTAGACATAGCATATGGGATTGAATTCAAAAATCAGATGCGAAACATGTGCTACAAACATAGTGGGACAACCATCAACTAGAAAGCCTACCAAAAAAGAAGGCACAAACATATTTCACAAGCATAAATAACAAATGAGTCCACGTATGTAATAAAACACTAGTCTGGTCTTTCTTTTAAGTTTGGTTAGGTAGATCGGTTCTATATTGTAAACTTGGTCTACCCAAATATTATAAATGCACTACTTATTGTAAGAAAATGCATGGAATGAAAATAATTTTGGTTTCTCCTATCAAAATCAAAGTCATCCCTTGGCATTTGATCCCACGGTTAGGATGAAAATCCGTGGGAGGCTCACTTGGATCACGCCAATATCCTTCTATATTTGGGTAGCTGAATTAGGAAGGATTATATTGAGGCAATTATGTATCAATTAGAAGTTATTTATTTCTTTATTAAGACATCTTGTATAGATTATAAATAGGGATGATTTTATATAATAATTAGAAGGTATTTTTACCCTTCTCAAATTCTATGAATTCTAACATGGTATCAGAGCCGATCGAGAGGCCTTCATTGTCGAACGATCCAACCGTCTGACGCTGTAAGAGGCCGCCGATTCTGCCAGATGGAAGTGTCGATTCCGCCAGTTGCTGCCACAGACGGAAGCCTCGACTTCGTCAGAACTATCGTCGAAGGAGCCTTAATGAACATCCACGAAGGAGACGAAGGAAACGAAGGAGCAGAAGTGTCGTACCCGTTCAGAACCGTCTGTGCGGAAGCCGAAGCCGATCGGAAGCCCGATCCGATCGCCGGACACCTGCGACTCGCTGGACGAAGCCACCTATCCGACTCGCGGGAGGAAGCCACTGCGACTCGCGGGACCAAGCTCATAATCGGCACGCCTGCGTGTGACTTGGGAGACAGACACCGCCTTCTGCCATTCAGAAGGCTCGCACGCAAGATTCGCACATCTGGAAACCTCGTCTGGAGGAATCAATCGAAATCGGAAGCTTCGTCTGGAGGCTCGCTCACATGGATCTGCTCTTGCGACTAAAGGGATGGAACCTTGCCCGTGCCTAGCTTGCCCCGATCCGAGCCTTAAAATCAAGGCTGGGCCGGTTCGGTTTAAAAAACCGAGAAAGCCTTAATAAGTGAAAACAAAAACCATCCTTCATTACTGATATAAAATCGGCCTTTATTGAAGTAACTTAAGATCAAAGGGATCTTATTTTGGAAGCCTTCATTGTTGCCCAAAATCCAATAGATAGTCTTCATTACTATAAAAAATTATCGAAACTTTAAAGAATATTGATTCTTTTACCAGCCTTCATTGTCGGAATTGCGTGGGATATACGAATCAAAGAAAGCAGAGAGGAGAAAGCGGCCTTCATTGTCGTTGGAGTCGTGCGGTCCAAACAGCTCGTGCCCTCTATTTTGTGCAAGCGGACTTCATTGCCGTAGGACATCGAACGAGAGTCGAGTAATTCCAAACCGCTTATGCCCTCTGTTTTGTGGTTGTGGCCTTCATTGCTAGAATTTGGAGAAATATTAGTCCTTCTCCCGGCTTTTATTGCCGGAATTATGAAAAAATACAGGTTCCTATCATCGGCCTTCATTGCCAGAATGTTGAGTAATACTAGTTTCCACAATCGGCCTTCATTGCCAGCTTTCTCTGGTGGTTGATATCCTATCCATAACCAATGCAGCTCTACCTCTGAGCGAGTAATTGCAAGCTAGTCTCCAGCTTGAGGGGGAGTGTCAAAATCTCAGTCATCCCTTGGCATTTAATCTCACGGTCAGGATGAGAATCCGTGGGAGACTCACTTGGATGACGCCAATATCCTTCTTTATTTGGGTAGCTGAATTAGGAAGGATTATATTGAGGTAATTATGTATCAATTAGAAGTTATTTATTTCTTTATTAAGACATCTTGTATAGATTATAAATAGGGATGATTTTATATAATAATTAGAAGGTATTTTTACCCTTCTCAAATTCTATGAATTCTAACATCTCTCTCAGTCTCTCTTTCTTGTACTTGTCAACGGCGAATGACGCAGCATGGCGTAAAGTTTTCGTTGGAATCATGATGCATAGCGCACAGAGCTGTGCACGTCATTTTAAACATAGCGCACAATATAAAATCATTAAAAATCTATATTTATTAATATTAAATAACATTAAATAGCAAGCAATACATTGATTAAAGAAAATTTAAGCATAAATATTCTGTCAAACAATAAAAATGATAACTTTAAATACTACGGAAACTTACATCAATTGATTTGAGAAGGATTTAAGCATAATTTAGCCTAAATCTTGCCAAATAAAAAAAATGACAGCTTTAAAACCTACAAAAAAGTTAAATCCTTTAAATTTTTTTGATATTTTATTAGTTTGATGTTTAATTAATTAATTATTATTTGTGATATTAATATACAAACCATGGTTTAAAATTGTGCAATAAGAGGCGCACCTCAGCGCAATTTTGCCCCTTTAAGCCTCAAAGCCCATGCAATGAGTTCAGGATTTAAGGCATACGCCTCAAGTTTACTGAGGAGCGCCTCGCCTCAAGGTATAAAGGGGGCAACGCCCCCTTGGACCCCTCCAGGGGGCAGCGCCAGGGGGCAACGCCCCCTTGGACCCCCGGTAGATCGCTATATTGTTGTATTCATCATCTTTAGTAATAGTTGTTAGTGTTAGTCTGCTTCTTTATGAGTGTATGCTTTGTATAAGTTTTCTGAATATAGAGTAAGTGAAGCATTATGTTTAGGAATTCGATATATTGCACTAATATATTCTTCTCATAAAGGATAGTCAAAAGAAAGGATAAAGCTACATCAAGTCATAGAAAAGATCCATCATGGAAATATAACACTCATGTGGATGTAGGGGGAAGTAATAAAATATATATCTAATAATCCTTATGGTATTGTGTTTTTAAGGTCAGTTGAAGCATCTGACCAGGTCAAAGATGCTGAATTCATATTTGGATTATTAGATAGCATTGTTGAGGAGATTGGAGAACATTTGGTTGTACAAGTTGTGACAGATAATACAAGTGATTACAAGACTGCAGGTAACAAACTTATGGAGAAGAGGAAACATCTATACTGGACTTCATGTGTTACATATTGCATAGATCTGATTCTTGAGAAGCTTGGGGAGCTACCTCAACATAAGAATGTAATTATTAAAGCAAAAAAAATAACCAAGTTTATTTATAACCACTATTGGGTTCTAGCTCTTATGAGAAAATTTTCAAAGAAAGAAATTCTAAGGCCAGCAGCAACAAGATTTGCCACCGCTTACTTGACCTTAAAGAGCATGCTCGATGCTAGACAACCTTTAGAGGCTATGTTCACATTTACACAATGGTTGAGTTGTGTTTGGGCGAAGAAGGCTAAGGAAAAAGAGATTAAAAATATTGTTTTAAATGATATATTTTGGCAAAGTATCTTATATGTCATTACAACCACTAGACCTTTGGTTCAAGTTTTAAGGATGGTGAATGCTGAAAAGAAGCTTGCAATGGGTTTCATCTACAATGTCGTGGATGAAGCCAAAAAAATGATTGCCTCCAACTTAGGAGGCGAAGAGGGTAGCTTTAAGAAAATTTGGAATATTATTGATGATAGGTGGGAGCTACAACTTCACCGGTACTTGCTTGCAATTGGTTATTACCTAAATTTTCAGTATCAATATGCAGAGAACAAATCTACAACCCACTTGGTGATGACAGTGCTAATGACTTATGATTTCTTATGTGATATGTCATTGCTATTTATTTTTGGAATTATATGTTAATGAAAAGAATATTGTGATTTGGAAAGATGAAGTTTGAGTTTAACTATATTTCATGTTGTCTTATTATTGGGATATTTTGATTTCACTTGATATCTTGTGTATTTTTATGTTTTATATATTATTTACTCATTAGTATATACAAAATTTATCATTTTATGTTTACGCAATTTTTTAATGTAAGCCTCAAAACGCCTTAAGGCTTACGCCTCACCTCACAAACGAAAAATGCCTCAATACCCGATTACGCAATTTTAAACATTGTACAAACCTTAAAAAATTAATTATAATTTATACCATATTAACAAAATAGCGTTGGCCATTTGTGCCTTGCGACAGGCGCATTTCCCATGCATGGCGCAAATATCGTGCGCTATTTTGATGCGTTGCACTGCGCCAGCAAATAGCGCCGTATATACGTTGTGTAGCGTCACGCCGTGCACCATGGCGCACGTCATTTTGCACCATTGACATGTATGCTCTTCATCCCATTCTTCTCTTGAAGTCTACACCCACTTGAAATATGCATTCCCCTTCTTGATATGGATCACGAAGCATAACAAATGATGCTCTCAGTTGAGTTAACCTCCAGCCATTGCAAGAGGTTCTTTCCACGGTCCAGATTTACTGTCCTGCAAGTTCTGTTGTCCTTCCCACGATCCAGATTTCAAGTTCTGCTGCCCACGGTCAAGATTGCAAGTTCTGTTCTTCCCACAGTTCCTTCAGCCATCCAGTTGCATACAAGACCGCATTCACCCACTGTTTTTCTCCTACTCGTAATTGCTAAACTCCTCCAAGAACCATTCACTCGCACCTATCTCCTGCAAGAATTCAGCCAAGAACTGTCCCCTGCAAGAACCATTCACTTGAATAAAACAGTAGCAAGCAGCACTTCTTAGCCGCAGAATCCAGCCAATAACTCTTCTGGACTGCTCTTTCGGCCACAACAATTAATTACTCGCCTGCAGCCAGTTTTAGCCGAAAAATCCAGCCTATAGCCACACTTCATTACTAGCAACAGTCTCCAAGAACTATTTTAAACGGCTCTTTTCTGCATCCTAACAGCAGCAAAATCCCTTTCCAACAGCAACAGCTGCTGTCCTTCTTCCACTCCATCAGCAACAGCAGCATCCCTCATCCCTCCCCAACAGCAACAGCTACAGCAGCAACCTGCTGTTCTTTTTCCACTTCGCGGGTCAGCCTTCAACCGCTGCCAGAAGAAGCAGCCTCCCACCTGCTGCAAGAAGCTGTTTCTTGGCTGCAGTTTTCAGCATGCCCTGCTGTCTTCTGTCTCAACAGAAATCCCTCAGCCATCTTCATCTGTCAGCCTTAAACAACAACAAAGGGTTCCAATGCAGCCATCTTCAGTGTCCGCCTGCTTCCATCTTCAGTTTCTTCAGCCTCAAGAACCATCCATTCCATACCTTCGAGAAGAACCAGTTGAAGTCTTGCTGCACTTCAAGAATCTACTGCTCCTACAGCCATTCTTCTTCTTCTTTCCACAATCTGCCATTGGAAAACCTGCAGTTTCATACAGCAGAATTTCCAGAACAGCAGTTCAGCTTTCCCAAACCAGCCAGCCCTGCCATTTCTCCAATTTTTCTTTTAAGAATTTGGTATACCATTTCTTGCTCTCAAAATTTTTTCTTGTTGAACTCCAACAGCAGATTTGAACAAGCAAGAACGCAGATTTGGCAAAGGCTCTACGTTCCATGCAAAATTATCAAGCATCACAATTCTCCAACAACAACAACATCAAGCCTTTATCCCACTACG
>NW_021318595.1:6035092-6043323 GCF_001605985.2 Dendrobium catenatum
TTAGATGACTAATTACAAGAAATTATTCTATGTGCGCGGATACTGAATCGTTCGGATGAGAAATTTAACACTATCGTTGTCAGGTCTCAAGTCTTGGATGAGAAAAGTGGATGGTTGCATTAGGTAGTCTACAACAGCGTACAACTTGTCGAATAATAATGACATGAATCCTTTAAGAAATTGTCACATAAAACTACGGCCTTTCAATGACCCGGTTAAGAGAGTAGAGGTATTAGATTTTACTTATGTTGAGAAAGGTAGAGGCAGACCTAAAAAGACTTGGTTAGAAAATATTAAGAATGGCCTTTTCTTTATTAGATTTAAACGAGAATTTGACCTTTAATAGGATACAATGAAGAAAAAGGATTTATGTAGCCGACCCCATGCAGTGGGATAAATGCTTGATGTTGTTGTTGTTGTTGTTGTTGGACACCGAATCGTTCGGAGGTGAATTAGAGCGCGACATTTTTTAATATACAGCAGGTACACAGTCGTGATACAGAGTAAAAGGAATAAAGGATGATGTGAGATGCTCTGATTCGCCTCCAAACTATTCCACATATCATAATTTTTCACTAACCGTTCCACGGGCAATTGAAGAATAACAAGATATTTCAACGTGAAGGTGATAAGTATTTTTCAAGAAAAAACAAAAGGGGACATGACGCTGAAAAAAGATATTGGGGGGTATATTTTTTAAGCCGGAAAACTGTGTGCTTAATTAACTCATCACGCATAACTGGTGTTAGGGTAGTCATCATAAATATGTGTATTTACTGAAATATTATTTAACCTTTTTTAAATATGAATATATGAATATATCACATAAATATTGCAATAGATCGAGCATATAGGGGCTCAATTTCGTTGTAATTTTTACTATATCAATAAAGCATAATTCATCTTGTAAATTCATTACATCATAAGCAGCCGGTATGCTTGAAGAAAATTTTTTTTAATAAAGAGTCCCTATATGAATTTTATATAGACACACAACTCACCTTGATATGTTGGTTGAGAGTTTAGGCTATCAACAGAAAGGTCTTGAGTTCGAGTCTTATGTATGTGATGTGTGTGTGAGTTTGACTTGATTGATCTAAATGTTCAAAAAAAAAATTATATAGACTCGTCATAGTTTAGGGTTCTTAGCGTCTTTTTCTGGAATAATAAATAAAGTAGGAATGGCATGATAGGCAATGCATGGTGTATCTTAACATGTCTATTATCTCACAAGGATCAAATCCAATGGTAAAGCCTGATGGTGTTGTAGTCGACCGAACATAGAAAAAAAAAAAACATAACATTAATGCAAAGTTCTCAGCAGTTCCCGCAACGCTCCTTTCGCTTTGCTAGGACTTTGCCCTAGGTCCTGCTCCAATGCGATTTTGAGGCTCTCTGCCTCTGAATGTTGGATTGCTCTTTGCTGGAGGCTGCATGGAAGTTTTATTTCCTTCTTATCCTGTTTGATTTGTTGGTTTTTCTGGTTTGGCTGCTTCGACTTGTCCTCCTCCGGTCGTTTGCGGTCGGAATGATGAATAGATGTGTGGATGATCCATGTTTTTCGGATGGCCCTTTTAAATCACGATCATTTGTTGATGCCCTTTATGGATCGTCATTCATCTATTTGTTTTCATGAGCTTCGTCAAGGTACTTTCCGTGGTTTAACCTCCTTGTGGATTTCGGAAGAAAAAATTAAAGCTCTCTTTGTGCCTTTTCAATTTGCCTTGGTTGGCTTTTTTCCGACAAGGCGCCCGTCTCTGGATGCAATTCACAAGTTATTTTTCTCGCTGAAGCTTAATTCTGATTTTTCTTTCAAGGCTCTTGATCAGATGCATATTATGATTAAACTTTATGATGACCTAAATTATAGTAGAGTTTTTTTTGTCATCGTTCCTATTTGGTGTATAACTATTTCATGAAACTCTCGAAATGGTATCCACTCCTAGATGTCGGTTTTGAGTCCTCTGTGATTTAGATTTGGGTTTCCTTTCCAAATTTGAGACCCCATCTATTCTCTCGTCGGATCCTCCATGCTTTGGACTTGAAGGTTGATAACGCTACATATGTTGGTTCTATACCTTCCTTTGCGCGTGTTTTAGTGGAGATAGACATTTCTAAAAGCTATCCTTAGCAAATTTGGCTTGTGCCTGACAAATCGAGATATATCCAAAAAGTGCAAATGGAAGTGTTTCCTGAATTTTGTGTGTCCTGTAAGCGTCTTGGTCACAAGGGTGATAGTTCTTCTGCTTTGTCTATTCCACCCTCTATTCCTATTAGGCACGCTAAGCGGCCAGTTTTGGTTGTTTCTTCTTTGCATGTTATTGAGGAGAAGGTGGGGGAGGATCTAATTGGTGTTGATCTTCCGGTTCGGACTGTGGGATGTGATGATGTTGCTCATGTGACTTTGGTCGAGGATCTTGTTGTGTCGGATAATGTTAATGTTATTGCCGGAGGTCTTATTGGCGAGTCGGGTAACCTTGTTTTTTTCTAGTGGGTGTAAGGGTGGTGATCGTAGCAATTTGGTTACTACGGGCTTGATTTCTCCTGTTGGGGGTGTCCCTTACTCGGTTAATCTTGTTTCTACCCTTATTCCTTCTCCCACTAATGTTGAGGATGAAGAAGTTTTTTTCTCTGATTCTTTAGTGCCAGTCTGTCAGAATCCTCACTCTATTACCGTTCGGGGTCAGGTTGGTCTTGTGGATTCTGCTTCTAAGCCTATTGGATCGGTTGGTAATTGCGATTCTGTGGCTAATAAGGGTGTTGAGGCTTATGTTGTTCATGAAGGTACTTTGAGTAAGGATGTGATTATTCCTTATAGTAACTTGACTTTTCAAACATCTGCTTTGGATACTCCTATTTTGGTTGTGTCAAAATGTAGAGTTGAAAGCCCATCTGACTGTGAGTAAATTTTGAGTGGACCATTCAGATTAGTTAAATGTACCCGATGATGATTTTGATGATAATGAATATGAGCTTTCAGATCCTCAATATAAGCTCTATTCCAAGGTAGACCGAGTTGTTGATCAAGTTAGTTACGATGCTAGGAAACGACATAAAAATAAATCTAAGAAAAATAGAGATGCCCCTTTGCTTGTTTGGCTTTGTTGTTGGTTACTGGACTATGATGAGGCAATCCTGTGTGTCCCTGGGTTGGCCTTGAGCTGGCAACCTTGATGATTCATGTGGCTAGTGCCTATGGTGCCTTCGACTGAATGCTTTGTGGTCTTCTCCGCCAATGGATGGTCATCTCTTAGCTACTCGGTGGATGCTGGATTGCCAGACTGAGTCCTATTTGTTGTCATTTTATCCGATGTGCTTTGTCTGCTTAGCTTTTTCTTACGTTGCGTTGGGTTTTTTTGGATGTAAGTGTGAGTTGTTGGAATTGTTTGGCTGATGTACTTTCCCTTTTTTATTCAATAAAATTTGGGGCTACAGCCTACACCCTTTTAAAAAAATTTTAAAAAAAAAGTTTAGGTCTAGTAAAGTGTATTTGAGGTTGACTCAAAGAACCGAAATTGTGATTGGCTCGAATTTAATTCAAGCTCAAAGTCCACTTGTTTGATAAATAATTAGAATAAGCATGCATTAAAAAAAAAATTTAAGCTCAGAAACAAAGACTCAGAAGATCCTCCTTATTTTCTTAAAATCCCAGAGTGAGAATCATAGATAATTTAAATTTAAATGCTTAATGATAGGACAACCGAGAATCTAAGATATGAATCAAAATCCAAAATTTGATAATAGTTTTGACCCGAACAGACATTTCTCGCTCTCTTATGTCCCGCCGCGTTTGAAGAGACATCGTGCCAGTCACTCCTGTTGTCAAGCATCCACCGGTCATCCGCATTAGTCACGTCCGCTAGGCCAGCGATATGCATCTGCCATCCACCTCAGGCTCAAGCATCAAGCTGAATAGCCGATAGGGACCATAGGGTTACATCCAGCCATCCATGACTCCACCATCGTCACCATTCCATGCACCGCGACACCAGTCTGGTCCGTTCAGTTGATAGCATCCGACCATCTGCCACGCTCGGCAACTCGCAAAATGCCAAAATCTGGTAAACCCGCATCCAGAATCGCACTTTCGGGTCATGTCGGTTGACCCGAACCCGAAGTCGATTCGGTTCGAGTCTGAACAACTGACCCGTTTGTTAAAACATGTCGGGTTCAGGTTGACCCGAATGGTGTCGGGTCAGTTCTGGATTCGACCCGAACCCGACCCGTGACCCGAAATTCACATCCTTGACACCGCTAGTATATGACATATGTTTTAACCGAATAAAGACTGCAACAACTGCTTCACTTTTAGGCTTTGCTTGGGACGGATTTTCTATTTCTTTCTAAAATAAATTTTTTGTACAAATATTTTTTGAGCCAAATATTTGTGTATTAAAAAGCTGCTCTAAAAACATTAAGAAAGCCGCCCCAAACGAAGTCTTTGATTGCCACTACCACTGCTGATTGAATCTGCACCATACATTACTAACCTCTCCTTTCATCTCAGCCTTAGGTTTTTAGCAAAATCTGCTGCTGTAATAAATTTTTTATTTTTTTCATCTTATATAAATACCTTTGTACTGTTAGAATGAGAATACTAATGAAAAGATTTTCTGGTTTATCACTGTTTCTTCTTCTCTGTTTGCTCTGTTTGCTGCTGTTCTTGTTCTGTGCAGGACAATTGTAAGCAGCTAGCCGCTGCTGCTACAGAAAGTTTAACACTATGTATTATAGCAAAAGATTTGCTTTATTTTCCATTAATATTAATTGCTTGACTTATTCAAAACAGTTGACTATAAGTTAGTGCGAAGCCATTCGGTTTGCTTAAAAATTATCAAGCTTGGGAGATTATTTATCGTGCACTCAATATTCTATACTTAGCATCATTATTTAAAATTTTATCTAATGGGCAATTTTTTTATAGTTGTGCAATTAAAATATTCTTCTTATAAATCTATATTCATTAAGTAAATTTTTTGACTATCACCATTTTCTATTTGCACCTATTCTATGATTTTATGAATGTATTAAAGTAATAAAATAGCAAGAAGTATTGAATTATAATGGTCATACGTAAAAGAATGATGATTTTATTAATTTTATGTAGTTAATTCATCATGATAAATTGTAATTTCTAGTGAAATTACCAACGAAGTTAAAGTGGATAAAAATTCCTACGACGCTTAGGGTGGACGCATCTTTAGAAATTGTTCAAGTATTTTCCGATGGACGAGGGGTGTGAGTCAAGCCAAATCGTGTGTTGGCTCGAGCTCTAGTAGAACCTCGTAGGGGTTTAAGTCAAGCCAACTTGTGTGTTGGCTCGAGCTCAACTCGATAAATGGCTTGTGAGCTGAGCTCAATAAGATAACTAGCCAAACATGAGCCGGTCTCGACTCAACTTGCCTATTAGATAAAATAGTGCTATATGATATTATTTATGATGATATATAGTGCTACATATGATATTCAAGAATTATACTAATATTAACCCATATTTAATGATTTGGAAGTCTATCTTAATGAAAAATGATATGTAAAATATTTTTTTTTCATTAAGAAAAAAATTAAATAAATATATTACATATGTGTCTAGTTGCCTCATCGCTATAACTTTTTTCAGGGAAATAGTTTTTTTTATTCAACCATCACATTTAATATATTTTTCATTACTATTTAAGATTTTAAGTTACACGTCTCAAAAAATTATTAAACATATGATGTTGACTAATATTAGCCTCAACTTCTATTTTGTTTTTAAACAAGAGACCCGTTGAAGAAGGGACAAAATCGTGAGCACGAAGGCCATATATGGAGCTATAATGTTAAATGAATAAATTATGAGATGAAAACGATAATTTTTTTAGATTTAGGCTTCGTTTGGGACGGCTTTTTTACTGCTTCATGAAGCTTCTTTCTAGTAAAAAAAGTTTAATTTTTATACTAAAAAGCTATTTCAAGAAGCAAAAAAAAAAGTCGTATCAAACGAAGCCTAAGTCTAATTAAAAATATAATTATGTAATTAAGTGTTGTTGCATCGGGGCAGTAGATAGATAAAAAGCTTAACGTTCTTAGCTTTGAACGAAGATCCAATACACATACTTATCATAAAGACAAAGGAGTGTAATAGTCATAAAAGATACCAAATATAAATTTTGTTTGTGTCCTCAAAATCAAAATTGGAAGAAAAATGTCCCAAATGAATTTAAATAACTTTCTTACTTCTTTTTAAAATAACTTTTTAGAAGCTTGAAAAAAAACTCATGATGAGATCTCCGGCAACTGCACTTTGAACTGGTGAATTGTTTTCAATATTTGAGCAGTTGCGAGCAATATTGACGACTTCAGTCTGTGAAATTAAAAAAATCTCAGTGTTGAATATCTTAGAATTGAATTAAATGATGAGGTTATCATATTCATTAACGATAACTTTAGTTTTATAATTAATTTGATTTGAATTTCATGACTATTTAGGATTTGATTAGCTCAACTCTGTATAGAACGGATCAAGATGGTTCCACGCCAATGCCCGTAGGGAAGGAAGTCAAAGGCGAGCGGGATAGGGACAAAGAGCGCTGATGAACGGTTGTCGAATGCCCATAGGGAGTTGGATCTGTGGAGATCTTATTGCTTTATTATTATTACCGACCTAATTAATTATTATAATAGGAAATAATATTTATACAAATAAACTACGTATCATCCATTCGTCAGCATCATCATCATGATTCAATAAGTTTTTAAAAAAATGCGGTTGACGAAATTTTATATGAATTAGGTTGCTATGTCTGTTGGATGCATTCGTATGATTTAAAGTATGCATTTATATTTTAAATTTTCAAAGTTTAAATTTAAATTTATAATTCAATAATATGGATGCAGATTAATTATTTGGAACACAGAGATATGCTATCAATTTGAATTTTTTTATTTTATGTAATAAGAGTTCTTATTGATTGGGAAATATGTAAATACTATTGAAAATAGTGAAATTTTAGAAGAGAGTTTAATTAAAGATTTATTAAGAAAAAGAGTATGATTGTAAAGTTGTTTTAAAATGAATGAAAACGTCAAACTATTTGACACTTTCTCTCTTGAGCCGGGGTGAAACCAGAAAGAGCTCAGGATGAGCAATTGATCTCCAAGAATTTTTTTTCTTAGCCCACATTCAATAAATGTAATTACCCAAATTCTAAGAAAAAAAAAATATTTTTTCTATTTCATACATAAGATTATATATTTTTAATCTTATTTTGACTAGAGGTTGATTCCGCCCTTGTCTTGAGTTACTCTTTTGTGAAGCTTTAAAATATAGAAATATATGTGAATGTGTTAGGTGTATATACTTTTCATAAACTAATAATAATATGTTATTGTAAATTCACTTTAAGTTGATTTTTCTCATACAAAAATTTTCGAATTTATTTTGAAATGAGTCCAATAAATAAATAATTTATATTATATTTATCTCAAAATAAATTATTTTTTTAATTTATATTGATTAAACTTTTTATCAATATATCTTTATCAATTTTTTTGTCTTAAAATATTTTTATAAATTCATACCTAAAAACAAATGAATGTGGAGGTCAGGCAGAGAGTTAGTTCGCCATTGGATAGTACTTCAGACAACTGGCTTACCTTCCAATCAAATGCTTCTCGAATCAAAATCCATATTATTAAGTATCAAGGGGTTTGTTTGTGGAGCAATTATTAGGTCACAGGTCACCTGATGCGTTCAGAGACTAATAATTATGAGCCACATCACCTGAAACTGGGCATTGAGCACTCGATATTGCTCGGCATATGTCCAAATTTCCGATTTTTTGTCCTGACGTAATAATTACTCTTGTTTGTGATAGTATTTTCTGTTAATTTTAATTTCAAAATTATCATCACATTGATAATTGACTAACAAAATTTGCAACTTTATATTAATTAAATTACAATTTAACAGACACTTTGGAGACAAAGCACATCTTGTTGTATTCTAGTTATATACTTAAATTCCATAATTTTTTAATTCAAAATTTATAACTTCTAACAAGCTTTTTAGATAATTAACCAGAAATTTAATCAGCAATTTTTCTCATAATAAATTTGGTTAGAAAAAAAATAGCTCTGAATATCCATTTTTTTTCCCTGATGTATCTTTAAATTATTAATTTAATTTTAAAATGAATGCATTATAAATTTTAAAATAAATATTATAATTTTAAAATTCATCATGATAT
>NW_021318595.1:6049726-6185592 GCF_001605985.2 Dendrobium catenatum
AGCAGCAGCCCAGGGCCCTGATCGACGTCAAGGGTCATACCTCGCTCTGATACCATCTGATGTGGGGAGAATCACCAAAGAAGCATGATGGAGAAGAAGGAGAAGAGCTAAACAGCTCTTGGAGACCAAAAACAGTGAAAACTGTTTCAAATTCCAAAAATACTAATTCATGCTCTTCTTCTACCTATAGCAACTATTTATAACAATATAATAGAAATGCCTAGAACTCTCTAGAAAAAGGTACTAAATTAGATAAGCTATTCCTAAGTCTTGATTTAACTAATATGCTCCGCATCATAAGCCTTTATGTGGGTTTTATAAAAAAAAGTTCCTCCTAAATTTATTGTATTTGTTGGGTGTTTTGCTATAATTTAATTGTTATTTTAAAAAAAATATGAATAGAAGTAATTTTTAAGATCAAATCAAAAGAAAATAAATGATAATATATAATTTATTTTACAAGCTGCTCTATTCATCCAAATGGACTATCACTTAAAAGAAAGGCTCAGACCTGCAAGCTATGAATGACAATAACTAGATGACTGAAAAGAAAAAAAATGCACAACAAAATAATGAGGAAAATATTATTCTATTTACATACTTATATAAAGTGATAGGAGCTGCTACAAATGGATGGTGCAAGTACAAATGAGAGAGTGAGAATGGACAATAATATTTCTGTGCATATATAGAGTGATGGATAAGTACACATTTATGCCATTTGTAATATTTAAGCAATTTTTTTCCCAAAAAAAAAAAATATTTAAGCAATTTTGCCCACGGCCCTACGTCTGCCCACGCCCCTGTCCACCCTACGTGCGTCCATCCCCAAGCCCCTACACACCTGTCCGCCCTAACTTATGTCTGCCATGCGCTCTACTCACATTCGCCCGCGCCCTGCTTCTGCCTACTTCTCCATGTTGCTCTGATACCTGTAGTTATATATGAAATTTCTTGAGGAAGATAGCTATTCTTGAATATAGAGGGAGAGAGAATTCAAATAGGGAGAAAAATATTCTAAAGATTTATTCAACTTTACCAAAAACACACACCTTTATTTATAGCACCATCAAATATTCAAATAGGTAAGATAAATCGAATGAACAAAATTGCTAATATTGGATCAAAATACATCATATACATAAAAATATTCTACTTTTAATTCCCCAAAATTATAATTACAATAATCTGGAGATCACTTATAGTCCATAATCTATTCCAAGCTCCTAACTACAAAAGAGTAAAAAAGAAAATGCAAAACAAAATCAAAAGAAAAACCAAAGGATCCTTGACAGTCTCACTCCACCTAGTCGCGATCCCTTTCCTGTTAAAAAATAATTAAAATCTATATAATGAAGTAAAAAACCCGGCTGAAATTCAAATTCAATAAAGCTTTCAATACAATGCTTAAAGAATCAATATGCATGCTCAGTTCAATCAATATAGTCAATAATATTCAATTTCATTAATGATCAGTTATCATTCGTAAGACTCAAAATGATCAATAATAGAAACAAGAAATCATTTCAATAAATCAATAGTTGATACGGGAATCAGTAAATCCGTAAAACAATAGTAATGCAAGCATTCATAAATTAAGAATCATAACATATATGTGTCAATATCATCCGTCTTATTTATTTTACTTATTATCAATCATATAAATCACTACATGTATATCCATCAGTATTATTAATGTATATATACTTGATTATATGATTCAGCGAGGCATGACATCTAGCTAGCTTTAATGTGATATTTATTTTCTTCATCTTTTAACTCTAACTATTTCCCAATTGGTCATCAGTCATATCTATCATAATTATCATTTATTAGTAAATTAATTATCATTATAGGTAACTTTCATTAAATTAATAAAGGGTCGTCATTATCTGCCTGTCGACCTAATTAGTCATCAGTTATAACTACAACCGAGATAACACTACAAATCGTCTTTAAAGGAAAGCCCTTCGTCCCACCCTCTTGCATAGGGTATTAAGTTTTAAGAGCCAACATGCATTAATGTATAATGTTGATAGCCAATCTTCCTTACTTTCATGAAATATATTTGAATATATAAAATGCAATATGAAATGTTTAGTTCTATAAAATGCGGGAAAATCTATATATCGGTCTATAGCTTAAGAAAATCATAACTTTTATTTTCCTTATAAAATTCAATAATATTACGGTCAAAATGTTCATACGATTCGTATCTATTATATATATACGAAAAGTTATATGATGATGTAACACCCAAAAATTTAATTTAGAATAATTTTTCTTTTATATTTTATTATACAATAATTAGAGATATCTAATTTCATTTATAAGTAATAAATAATAAAAATAAATTTTATAATTAAACATATCAATACACATCTATATTCATTTACCTCAAAATAAGTTATATACAATACTAAATAATCATATAATCACAACATATCCTTTTATGCTTGAGTACAAAAGAAAAACTAAAATAAAAAGAAATAAAATATGAGAAATATTGTTCAGCCTCACACTCTTGAATCTCTTCTCTAACTTGAAATCATTTAAATCATATATAATGAGTTAACAAGTCCAGCAAGTCACTAAAATCCTATAATTGAATTCAATATACGGTAATGAAGCAATAAGCATATTATCAGTCAATTCAAAATATTAACTGTCATATAATCAATAATCAGTGCAGAAATAATAAACATTATATGCAATAGTAGTAAAATCTATAAACAATAAAATAGTATTGTGAGTAAATCAACATGGATGTCAAATCAATAAAATAGTAGTCGAATGGTCAGTACTATCAATTAATAAATAAATCATATAAAATGATAAAATCAAAATATCAATAAATACTATCAAAATCATATTAATACAATAAACCCTTATAATAATGTATACATGATATTCATTTATTATATATCAATATTAAATCAATATCTTAATCACATGCTATTTAATATATCACGTACTTAATATATCACATGCTCATTATTAATATAATGAATCAATGTTAGTATCAAACAATATCAATGTCCATTAATAATATAAGTTTGATATACTTTTTTTAATTTATAATTTTGAAATAATATTTAAGCATAGATAATCTCCAAATATTAAAAATAAGGAATTTATTTTACAAAGGAGTAAAGAATAGCAGCGAAATAACAATTTTGTAAAAAAATATTAGTTTTGTATTAATTTAGATGTACTCTATAATCTCCATGCAATAAAACAAGATTAAGCGATAGGTGCTTTGATATCTCAACCATTCGATCGTTTCAAGATTCAATGACACTTCAATCAAACTCTTAGGATCTAGCTTTGATTGTGAAGCAAAAATCAAAATTTTACTGTAGCACCAATCTTAAAACTTTTCTTATAGATCCATTGATTTAAATTAAATCCACAATATTATTAATCTTAAAATTTAAAACCTCCATTGATCCTTCTATTACCCTGAAAGGCTAAAAAATAATATGTTATATAAATGGCCAAATAAAAAAGAAAAAAAGTATGTGATATAGATTAAGTTAGAAAGGCTAAAAAATAACAAAAAAAATTGTTAGTTAGAGTTGGCTCAAATTTTTATTTAATGTTTTTTATTATTAAATTTTTAAAGGGAAATATATTATTGATTTTTTCATTGATTATAATATTTTATAATAATGCATATCAGAAAGAAATATATTAAAATTGTTTTATAGCAATCATTAAAATAGAAATTTCACATCAACATATTATTTGTATGAAATGGCCAATAATAATTGATTAAAAATAAGCATCATTTAGTTCTTGAACTATTATTTTATGATACGAAAAATAATGAAAATAAAAAACATAAATTAATCATTTGAGAAATCGCCAAGGAAGAAAATTTCTGTTTGAATTCTACTTCATCAATAGGGAGACCAGCTTTTCTTCTCATCTCCTTTGTTGATTTCTTGCTCCTAAATTCTTTATTTAGTTTAATTTAATTAGACGTCAAGTTTAAATTTCAACTCGACAATTTTTTTAGAAATTCTACTTCAAGTAATATAATCGCTTTTTAACATTTAAAAAAATTATCATTTTAATTTTTTTTTTTGTTTAGCCTTACCTAAAATGAAAAAAAAAAAGAAAATTTTACACCCACATGAAATGTATATGCTCTTGAGGTTATGGATAAGAATCAATCATTTTATAAATATTTATAAAATTATTAGGCTTAGGGTTTGCTTGAGATAGAATGACAATCATAATTTTGTTTGACTATTATTTTCTTGTTACTTTCTCACTTATTGTCAAAATTTTCTGTGTAAAAGCTATTTTTTGCATTCGGAATAACTGTAAAATAAATTTTATAAAATATTACTGCTGTCCCAAACATACTCATAGTTAAAATAAAATATAATTAGAGTCATTGTTGGGTTTTTCTAATCGTCAATATGAATTTGGGTTATCTAATTTTTTATTAATTCACAACTATTTACATTTGCTCAATATTTGAAAAAAAAAATTGAACTTTGTAAAAATATGATATTTATAAGTATGTGTAATTTGATGACATGATTATGTTAATTGTTGTAAATCAATGATCAAAATATTTATATAATTATTTGCATAAATAGGATCTTATGTCAACATCAAATTTTCTTCTGGTAAAACAAAAAAAGTCTAAGTTTCGAGAAACAACCATTCCCAATTATTAAAATGGCAAGAAAAAAATACAGCTCGGTATAACTCGGTATTGGTCTTCAAAGAACGGTATTCCTCATTATTATCAAATAATACCTAGTTGTACCGAGCAAATACCTAATTTTTTGACGGTAAATTGCCTCCGACCGGACGTTCCTCTACGTCCTTGCACCGAATGTAATAAAAGTTCATTGTCTAAAGACCATAGTATTTTAAAACTTTTGTTTTGGATTATAATAAAGTCTAAAAAAATACATGGATGAGGACAAATTGCCCCCTGGGCTTAAGGTGGATCCGGCCCTGATGATCATCCTTTGTTTTTTATTTGTTTGTTAGTTTTTGTAATATGAATACTTATGCAGTTGTTTATATACATGCAGGCTTAAAAGACTAATATAAAGGTGTTATATCCGCACTGGTGTCTTTTCAAATCTTTCTCTGAATTCATATGGATGACCATAAGCAACAGACATCTCTCGGCTGCAGCAGCCTAATTTATGCACTTAAGGTGTATGTGGGAATGCCAACTAAGCTATTTAATTCTCACTATCATAACTAATGGTGATGGTTGATTTAAAAATAAGTCATTTCAAACTCTACTATATTAATATGCAATAGCACATCAATTTTCTTGCCCCATACTGTCGAACAAAATTTGATGGTCAGGTGTGTAAGGATTGTCTTAGCATAAAAACAGTCCAAGCTACTACTATGCTTATTGATGCTAACATTCCACAAATTCTATGGGCAAACACTCTAATAGTGGTAGTGTACCTTATCAATCAAACGCTTTCCTCTATCCTTAAAAATATGTCATACTACAATCACTTCAGGTTTTTGGATGTTCTTATTTCCCTCTCCCTTCTTGTTTAGCCACTGGCAAATTAGCTTCCAAATCGCTCAAAAACATTTTTTTAGGATATGCCACTGCTCACAAATGATATCGGTGCTATGATCTTATGACTGAACAAATAATCATCTCAAGGCGCATTTTATTCAATGAAGAAGAATTACTCTTCACTGAAAAATCCAACTTGTGTTACATTACCAACCTAGCAACCTTCTTAATACAATCTTCCTCCACAGCTTATTCTACTCCTTTCACATTACAACAATCAAATAAGCTCCACAAATAACTCTCTCTCTCTCTCTCTCTCTCTCTCTCTCTCTCTCTCTCTCTCTGAATTCTTGCTTCTAGCACTCTACCCACTAATATATATGGATAGTCAAGTGGCTGAATTGCACTTTGACAACTCCACTTTAGTTCTTATATAATAGTTAAGTTTTGATATCAACATCCAATTCTCAACTATAACAATCCACATTACATGTGTTGCCCACTCATATCACATTAAACGGTCACTAGGTTCTATACTAAACAATTAAAGCTATGTTTTCTTTCAATCTTCATCACAACGTAACCATTAATTCCATTGAATCCAACTTATTGTTCCTTAGCTGCTTGAAATGACACTGGGAATCTCTCCTTCTTGTTAAAGGGCTTATATCATAGGTTCCAGACGAGAAATCTAGGCCTGGCTCAATGTTTTTAGGCCTACAATGTGTCATTATTAAGAATGGTCTACTCCTACAGCAAGCAGCACACACTGAAATCAGCAACCAATTAAACCTATCATCATTGCTGCTCCCCAATATGACTTTCCTCATCTAGTATTTTATCGTAGCATTGTTACTTAATTCGCTTCAATACCTAACCATTACAAAACTTTGACCTCACATATTTTTTCAATAAAGTTTGTCAATATATGAATAAACCACACTGAACCAACACTTTCAAATGCTTAAAGGATTACTCTGATGTCTCAATGGAACCATGCACTTCAGTTTGCCCATTCAACCTGGGAACAGATTTGTACAAGCCTTACTTCTATGTTTTTCTCAACGCAACGATCTATCCTTGGCAACAAAGAAGCAAAGAAATGACATGATGTAGCCCGTTCTGATTCGTCTCTGGATATCGTTCGGTGTCCGCACAAAATAATTTCACTTTGATTTGGGTGTCAATATCCTTAATCTCAACATTATTAAGATGCAAATTTTTGTCCAGGTCGATTAAGCTGATAATGAATATTGGCTTGTTTAAGGTTAATGATAACATGAATGATTAGGGGGGTAGTGGTAATCATAATTACATTTTTAGAAAAATTTATGATGAAATATCATGATATATTTTACATCAGAAAGTTTTTTTTATTAATATCAGATGTTATTGATTTCACATATAGTTTGTTATATCTCAATACAATTAATTCATTGGAAAATTCAAATAATTCTTTTTAAAATGATTATTTTGGTTTTGATTATAATTGTGAATATCTAATAATTTTCTAGTTATATAATATAATATAATTATATTTATTTAATACCTTGGCTGCATTGTCTAATAATTTCATGTATTGATAGATTAAGATTTTGTTTGAGACGTCTTTCATACTGCTTCTTAAAACAGTTTTTTAGTACAAAATTTTTAAACTAAATTTTTTTGTAAATGAAAGTTGCTTTAGAATAAAAAGCGGTCCCAAAAGAATACTACATGTGATGTGTGAAATTAATGACATTAAAATTGCTTAATCTTGATACAAAACATTTTAGGAATGAAGATCTAATTTTATTTTTAAAAATTTAGTGAAAATTAATAATATTGACGTGATTCAATCTCAAAATCATGATGATAACCATCAAATTTTTTTTTTTCAACTAAACAATTTATCATCTAGGCAATCATCATATTCAAATACTTTGATTTTGTTGTTTTTTCTTTGTAAAATGCATTTCATAATTATTTCTACATTCATATTAAGAATCAAAACTGAATTGACTTTTGTAGTTATCATTGATACGTCATAAAAAATCGTCATGTTCGTGCACGAATCTCGAGACATATTCAAGTTCGAAACTTCTAAAATTAAATTTAGCACCATATGAACTCAAATTTCTGCAATATGACAGAACTAAACTTCTCAAAGAGACGAACCCAATGACGCCAAAATAGGTTCAATCTTGCCCAAATGGGTCCGAATTAAGAATCCAAAGCATATTTGGAAGGTTCAAAGCATTAATTGGATGACAAAATGATATCCAAATATGACATGCTTTTAGTCGAATCGAGTGGCTCGGCGGGACGAATACAACGAGCCCAAGATCGATGAATTCCGACATCATTAAGGTACTTAAACACTTGAAAATGCTCTATTATCGAGGGAATCAATACGGCCATCCGATGAAGGAATTAGAACATGCCCTGAATATTCTCTATATTTATGGAATGTGTCATTCATAAAATCTATAAATAAACCTCCACTCTCTAGAGATTGGAGAGAGCTCTAAGGCTTTAAAAGCTTTAAAACCACAACCGGCAAACCTCTATTAACCATCATCGGACCATCGCCAAGTGTCGACTGCTACCCGAGTTCCACGAAGGCCACTGAATGCTAAACCATTGTCAAACCAGTGAAACCACTGCCCCGCCGCCAACCGCTGTCAGAATACCACCCAACTGTTAACCCCCGTCGGACTTCCACTCTATCATCATCGGACCACCTCCTGACTTCCTCACCGCCGCTAAACTACAGTCTCTCTGACCACCATCACCCACCAGTTATGATCCCTCCAACCTCCATCACCCACCAACTACGGTCCCTTCGACCATCGTCACCCGCCGACTATAGTGCCCTCAACCACCATCTCCCGCCGACTACAGTCCCTTCGACCACCTTCGCCTATTGACTATGATCCATATTACCACTGTTGCCTGCTAACTATGGTCCCTTCAACCTCTATCGTCCATCGACTACAGTCCCTTCGACCACCATAACCCGTCGACTATGATCCCTCCGACCTCAGTCACCCGCCAACTTAGGTCCTTACGACCTCCATCGCTAGTCGACTTTGGTCCATGCAACAACTGTCACCGGCCAACTATGATCCCTTCGACCTCCCTAACCCACCAAGCAATGGTCCCTACGACCACCGTCATCCACCAACTACTGTCCCAATGACCACCATCTCCCGCAAACTATGGTATCTTTGACCTTTGTCGCCCGCCGACTACGATTCATTCAACCACCTTTGCCTGCCGACTATGGCCCCTCCGACCTCTATCACCCGCCGACTATGATCCCCCAAACCCTCACCGTCAGTCGACTACGATCCATCTAACCTCCTTCACCAATCGACTATGGTCCCTTTGACCACCATCGACCACCAACTACGGTCTCTTTGATCACCATTTTTTGCTGACTATGATCCCTTCAACCTTCGTCGACCTCAAACTATGGTTCCTTCGATCTTCATCTCTTGCTGACTACAGTCCCTTCAACTATCATCACCTACTGATTACAGTCCCTCTAATCTCCATTACTCAAATATAGATTTGTCAAACAAATGAACAAGACAACGTTCCCTTGAGAATGACTCCCTTATTATTGGATTATTTTAACCCCAACTATGTAATGTGCTTTATATGATACATTAAGTCAATACCTTCCCCCTGCGAAAGGGCACCATTTGTAATCGACTATAAACACTAGTGAAATCCTTGTAACTGGGCTAGACCTTGTGAATTTTCCCCTCTTCATGATTTTTAATGTAAAAAAGTTTAATGTCTTATATGGTCACACACCCTATATTTCATCTGTTTGTTATTGGATCTTTGTACAAAGCTAGGACGCTAAACTCCAAATATCTCTACCGCTGGGAATTTTTCAGAACGCAACAATCATCATGATTAGATTTTTTTTCTTAGATTAAAAAATGGCGATATAAAATTTAATTTTAATTGGGCTTAAAAATTATTAGATTTACTTTGAAATAAGTACAAATAAAATTTTTATATATAATACTACACTGAAAGCAAATTTATTTGTTTCAAAGTTCATGCTAATATAAATCATATCAAAATATTCATTTTTTTCTTTTTTTAGTTCATTTGACCAAACTACTTTAGCTTTAGTTTGCTCAACTTGTTATGGAGTTTGGAAGTTGATATTTATTTGTAAATTATAATTAGTATGCCATTATTTGAAAATAAAAGGGTAATGTAATTTAGGACCAATTAGTATAAAAAAAATGCAAAATGTGGGACTCCCTATGTTGTATGTTCTACATTATTATAGTTTGATGGTTAACATTTTTGGCTCTCATCATAGGACTATGAGTCTAAGTATTCAAGGTGTAAATTTAAAATTATGAAGAGGTAAAAAAAAATTTGGGGGTCACACCATGAAACTATAACACCTAGCAAATCCTCCGAGAAGGCTCATTCGGGTTGGTTCGAGCTACATATGATGCTCATCCCAACATGAATT
Organism: Dendrobium catenatum; assembly: GCF_001605985.2. NCBI lineage: Eukaryota > Viridiplantae > Streptophyta > Magnoliopsida > Asparagales > Orchidaceae > Dendrobium > Dendrobium catenatum. The sequence goes on from NW_021318595.1 coordinate 6,059,734, forward strand.
GTTCATCCACAGACATTCTCTGACTGCTAAAGCCATCAATAGCCACCGACAACAACATTCGATCTATAAGAACCCACACATCTCAAAAGCTTTGTTACCGCAAGCAAACTTGCCCCTTTACTTTCAAAGGTTAGAAACTTGCTTGATATCAACTCACCAAAACATCCAAAGGATTTGCTTCAACATAAAAGCATAGTGCACTAAGACTCAAGGTCTCACACATGATGATTCTCGCACATGACTCTTTCAAAGGACTCACCCAAAACTAAGAATCGCATTATAGACAAAGTTTCATGTGGTGATCAATCGACTTAGTCATATATTCATAATAGTCTAAAATGAGTCACATCATTTGATATACTTATTATTTTTTATTTTCTTAGATATAGTATTTTATGTAGCTATCTAGATTTTATAAATTTAAGGGTCAAGAGGCATACTTGGAATATTTTGATCTTTTACTTTTTTATTATTTCACCAAATTTTATATTGTTCTCTCATAATACTTACAACATATTTACTTCATATACTCACCTGAATCACACCCCACTCTCTCAGGTTTTATTCTAAATTTCTTGCATGTAAGGTCATGTGTCACCCATAAATAAATTTGGATCAAATAATTTTCTAACCACTATGTTATAAATTCGAACGCTAAGAGACCAAAACCTAACTCAAAATTCTACACAAAGAACTAACAAAATTTGAATTCATGTACTTTTATTTTTTTATTATTTCACCAAATTTTATATTGTTCTCTCACAATACTTACAACATATTTACTTCATATACTCACCTGAATCACACCCCACTCTCTAAGGTTTTATTCTAAATTTCTTGCATGTAAGATCACGTGTCACCCATAAATAAATTTAGATTAAATAATTTTCTAACCACTATGTTATAAATTCGAACACTAAGAGACCAAAACCTAACTCAAAATTCTACACAAAGAACTAACAAAATTTGAATTCATGTACTTTTATTATTATTAAAAAAAATGTACATTTTATTATTTAAGTTATATTTAATTAGTTTAAAAAAAAAGTTATATTTGATTAGCTCGTTTATAATTTACATTTTATTAATTAAGTTATTATTTTTTATGAGAAGTTTAAATATTCTTAGGGCATAATAATGTCATATAACAAACATCTCTCTCACATTCAAATATTTATATTATTTATGATCTTATATTAAACACTTCAATTGAGGCATATTTAATTAATTTTTAGTATTCTTAGATAATTTTAAATATTTATTATCTCAATATAATTGTTTTTTTTATATCTAGTGCTAAAATGCAATTTTACAAATGATTAGGGTTTTATGTAGAGATGCTTATCCACCGCTGCAATCGAAGAATCATTTAAGTCACGCGATCGACCGCGAGGCGGAAGAGCAGTAACTATGGCTTGGCTTGCTCGCTCTCTGGTGAACTCCCTTCGAGGCGACGATGACCAGGGCAGCGAGCACAATCTTTCGACGAAGCCCGGCAATGACGACAGATCCGGCGACCTAGTCCACACCGATGATGAGCCGCAATCGCCGAGTAGAGGCGTTAAGGAAGATCTGTCTGAGCTGACCAAGACTATCACCCGCCAGTTCTGGGGCGTCGCCTCCTTCCTGGCCCCTCCCCCCGATAGCCCGCCGTCCGATCGCAGCCGCGTGCCCGATCCTTCCGATACGGCGGTTGATGGTGTTTCAGATGAGTCAGAGGTGTCCAAGTCGCCGAGGATAGCCGGGATCCGGAGCGATTTCGCCGAGCTGGGTGGGAGATTCAAGAGTGGGATTTCGATTCTTTCAAGTACTAAGGCGGTGTCGGAGATCTCGAAAATAGCGTCCACGTTTCTGCCCTTTGGAGATGATGACGCGGAACAGGAGGAGGAGGACGGGGAGCCCAGTGGTGAGGCCTTGGGGATAACGGAGGAGGTTCTTTTATTTGTGAGAAACATTTCATTGCATCCGGAGACCTGGTTAGATTTCCCATTGATTGATGAGGATGAGGATCCTGATGGTACGATTTCTTTTTCTAGTTGCACATATAAGAATGCTGCGTTGAAATTGTCTGAGGTAATAATACGTAATTAATTCACTGTGCTTTTCCAGTAATTTCAACGTGTTTATAAATTGCTTAAAAGTTGGATGTTTTATGGAAGAGACGTTTTGTTTGTTCCTGTCGTCCTTGACATTAAGGACCGGCTTAATGATTAGTGTGATATTTGCCGACTTCTTGTTGGAAACCAACTTTCATTTTTGCTTCACTTGAAATTATATTTTATAAGCTCGAATGCTTAAGTATCTTGATGGAGTCGTCAGCGTTGGGGTTTCTCAATCTGCTCTCAGTTAGAGTAGGCCCGATTGCAAAGCTGAGAGACCCATATTAGCATGCTGCATTTGGGCGTCAAATTCGCTAACAACATCATCATGTATTGCAATTGGACAATAAGTTTGAATGCTGCAATCTCTACCATCATCAATAGTAGCAAGCAAATATCATTTATCGACAATTTGAGGTTGACTATATGAATCTTTTAATATTTTTTTTTCCTATCCATTCCTATGGAGTGTTACTTAAGATGCTAACTTTTGTTCACACATTTTAACCCTCTTCCCCTCCCAAAAATTCTAGCTTTTACCTTTGTCCTCCTCTTTTTTCTCAGTTTTATTTGAAAAAAAACACTATCTATGAGTCTTATTTGTGTATCTTCTTGCTGCCCAAATAAGGTAGGCATCTTTTTATTATTTATTTTCAATTGATAGTACACTCATCATCTTTTTGATACAATTATTTCTTACTCCATCCTTCATCATTTTATAACAAAGCCATTTTAATAGTGATGCACTCGAGTCATCAATTATGAGTCATTTTTAATGTTTTATAAGTTTTGTTAATAATTCTATAAAAAATTCTGTATAATTGCTATTTTTTAGCATTGGAAGCTATCTACTATCATTTTCATTTTAGCAAAAGGTACTATAGATCATACTTGTCAATGACGCAATATGGCGTGTGCCATGGCGGATGGCGCGGTGTACCTACGGTGCCAGCTGCATGGCGTGGCACACATGTTCAAGTTGGCTTGGGCGCTATGGCGCACGGTGCCCAATTTGAATTTTGGGGATTTTTTTAATATAATTATAAATATTTTTAATTTTTTAAATAATGTAATAATTAATTTTAAAATTATTTGATATGATTAAAATAGTTTAGTTATGTTTTCTTCGGCTTTATTTGCGCCATATTTTAGTAGAAATTTTGGACGAATTTGAAGCTCACTTGAATGGTTTGAACTTTGGACTACAAATATATTCAACCAAGCCTTACTCAACTTGATTGATACTCTAAAATAGGATCTATATAATGATTTTCATAATTATTATTTTTTATTTTGTGCTGTGTTCAAAATGACGCGCTATGCGCCATGGCTTCACGGAAAACTTTGCGACGTGGTTCGCCATTCGCCGTTGAAAAATATGATATAGATCTTGCCCCGCTCTTCCTGTGTGGCAAAGGTTGCTATGATTTTCTTTTGAGCCACGATGCATCTAGGAAAGAAAACAATAATGGAAAACATTCTCACGTAATATTTAATTTAGTGTTTCATAAGTTAATGTGTCATACTTTAAAGCTATGGGAGCGAGTTATGGAGCGTAGGTTGCGGCGTGATACTATTGTTTCTCAAAATCAATTTGGATTCATACCGGGTAGGTCTACTATGGAAGCCATACATTTATTGAGATGTTTGATGGAGAAATATAGAGAGAATATGGAGGATCTACATATGATATTTATTGATTTAGAGAAATCATATGATAAAGTTCCATGAGAAGTGCTATGGAGAGTTCTTGAGAAGAAAGGAGTTAATAATGCTTATATTCAAATCATTAAAGATATGTATGCATGAGTTATTACTTGTATTCAAACACAAGGTGGTTTGACCAAATATTTTCCTATTTCGGTTTTATTACATCAAGGATCAGCCTTAAGCCCATATCTTTTTGCATTAGTCAGGGATGTTCTCACTAGACATTTGCAAGAGGATGTACCTTGGTGTATGCTTTTTGCTGATGATATTCTTTTTGTTGATAAGACTAGAGAGGGAGTTGAAGGTAAACTTGAACTATGGAGGTCAACCTTAGAGTCTAAAAGTTTTCGCTTGAGTTTATCTAAATAAAAAATGACCAATTACATGTGCTATATTTGAAACTTAGCTATCTATAAAGCTAATACTCAACTATTTTCGTTGATAATGATACCACCCAAATTTCAAAGAGCACAACAAAACCCCAAACCATATTTTTTTATTTTCATTAAATTCTGAATAATTTGGTCATGCCACTCACAAATATATGGATTTTTCTTGTTTCATTTTTTTGGCTTCTGATTTTGTTTCTTATATAATCTTGTTTTGGGTGTTGCACTTGTGATTTACTTAGACTTTATTTCGTAATGCCTTCATATTGCTTTGTTTTTTCATGTTGTATGAAATGAAGTTATCCTTTCTATGTGGATGTACTAGTTGTTCTGCAAGTGTTTTCTTATAAACATAAAGTCATGAAGGTGTAGAGGCTTCTGGTTTCATGTTTATCATATCAATCAAGATTGTGATATTCTAGTTTCTAAAAAGCATTACAAAATGAAGCCTAATTCTTTCCCAGATCTGATCAAGGGTTAGATATAAAATTGTAAGTTCATATAAAGGGCACGCCCAATTCCGTCAATGTAGGGTGTTGATATATGTAGTCTTATCTTTGCATTTTTGGTTATCATAACTTGAATTATGATCTTTGAGTTACAATTTTGGCAACTTAACTGCTCTGTCACTGTGTCATGCTTTTTGATTCATAGGGGAAGGATCCCTTTGAGTAGCTGTAGACTCCAAGAGAAGAAGAAGGGGAGGAAGAAAGACTAGAGAGAGAGAAACCAGAAATATTTGTATTCCATGCCTTTTCTTATAATAAGTGGTGTTTTTATAATACTTGGGTCGACCAAGTTTACAATTTAGAATCAGTCTACCTAATCAAACATAAAAGGAAGACTAGACTAGTGCTTTATTACACATGCGGACCCATTTATTATTTATGCTTGTGGAATATGTTTTTGCCTTCTTCTTTGGTAGGCTTCATAGTTGTTGGTTATCGCGCTATGTTTGTAGCCCATGCTTTGCATGATTTTTGAATCTAATCACATATGTTCTTGTATAACACTCCCTTTGCTATGGAAAACAACCTTGTAGAGGTTGAGAGAAGGGAAAGATGAAGAGAGAGGGAGAAATTCAAACTAACTGTTATGAATGGTTTGATGAATATTTTTTTTAGAATGTATTTGATGTGATACAAAGTCGTTCAGGAGTTACTTTAAGAAATTATAGAGAGCAATTTGAACAAAATAATCCAAATTAAAATCATCATTTGCAATAAAAGAGTGAACCTAAGAATTCTTAGTTCATAACTCTCTTAGGCAACGAAGAGCGACATTCGATTAACCAAACCATTTAAGAAAATGCAAAGATCAATTGTAAAACTACGACGATAAACAAGAATCCACAATTTAATAATAAGAACTTTCACCTTTGGAGCCCATACGCTCAACTAGTCTAGGCTTTAGCTGAAGAAGCGTCTCCACATTAGAACCGAGGTCACTCTGAGGAAGAAGTAGCCGTAGATCGTCATTCTTGGATAGGTGGCCGGAGTGGTGGAGGATGGTGGTTGTCCAAGGATGATCAAGTCCAAGAAGGAAGTCGAGCGAGCGAATTGTGAGTCCAAGAGGGGGTGCAGGAATTCTGAGAGAAAAGTCAGGTTTTGGGCAATTAGGAGAGGAATTAATTTGAAAATTTAAATCAAGACTAAGGGGGAAAGAGGGGTGGCCAATGGGGAGAGATTTGGGGCTGAATTGGTGGAGATGGGGAATTAATTTGGGAGAGAGAAGGCAGCCATGGAGAGGCCGGCCACACTAGAGGAGAGAGGGGATATCGGTTTTGAGGAGTTGGGGCCCACTTGATTATTCCATTTATTTGAATAAAATTCTGAAATAATTTCAGCTTCAAACACAAAATAGTTTCCTAAATTAAAGACAATTAATTGGGTTGATTTTGAATTTCAAAATTGAAATTCAAGTCCAATTAATCCAAAGGCATGAATTAAGGAAACGCTTAAAGGAGCAAACTTGATCTCACGGCTGAATTTCAGATTTGAAACTGAAATTCAAAATCCCACTAATTTCAGATCTGAGACTAAAAGACAAAATCCCATTAATTCCATTGATTGAATTAACGAAAACCCTTTAGGAAATAATCTTGCATCATGGCTGAATTTCAAATCTGGACGTTGAAGGAAGGGAAGGGGCGGCGGCAAGGGGAGGATGGTCGGCGGGCTGGAAGCTGGCCAGTGGCTACTGGCCGGTGGTTTTGGGGCTGCAGGCCGGCAGTTGGGGCAGTCCGGGGAGGGGGTGGCGGCAACAGAGCAGGAGAGGGGAAGGTGTAAAGAAAATCTAGGGATCCAAAGAGTGAATTCTAATCTTCCACCAATGCTTTCACCCGAACCTTCGTGACAACGATGAAATCTTGAGAAATAAAGAAAAGAAAAATTGAGGAACAAGGAAAACCTAGAACTCACAAAGAGATCTAGATTCTCCTACGAACTCACTAAGAGATCGTGGAGATTTTGCACTCACAAAGAGAACATGAACTCGAAAATTTTCATTCATCAAAACTAGCTATTACATAAGAAAAGAGCCATATAAATAGGCCTCAAAATGACAAAGGAAACAAAAGACTCAAATGCCCCTTGGGCTACAATGACGACCAAATACCTCTAAGGGTAAAAACGGAAAATCAGAAAATAAAAATAAACTACTACATAAAAAGATAAAAGTACAAATCATGATCGTGGCCGTCGATCTCCGGCATCTCCTGAAGGTACATGTGTCGAAATCGTTGCTGATGTCCCCATCAATGAGGATTCATAATGCCAATCCCAAGCAGTTGGGATTAGGCTAATAATGATGATGGTTACAGTGATGAAAATAGTTTGTTGGTTCTGACTATGAACGGTGCTATTTCTTTCTCATTCATTTTAATGTTTGATGGTCACTCTTTGCAAATTTCTTGTAGGTAGTAATTGCAACATGCGCAGGTTGACATTGGATGGAGTCGATGTCATGGGGGAGAGATTAGCTGAAGAAGTTAGTCGATTCATATTTCTTATCATACTTGCTGAGCAAATCATAAATTATTCCGTCATTTGCCTAATAATTCTATTGGCCTTTTGGTGACGATAAGAGCACTATTTCCTTTATCATTACTTTGTCCTTTGGAATGTCAGGTTGCTGATGTCACTAATAGAAGACCCGAATTGAAAAAAATCTCCTTTGTTGCACATTCAGTGGGAGGATTAGTTGCTAGATATGCACTTGGAAGGTTGTACAGACCTCCTGGTGGAAAAGTCCTGGAAAATTCAGACTGCATTGACGAGGATGATACTAGAGGAACTATATGCGGTCTGCAAGCCATCAATTTTATTACTGTTGCTACCCCTCATCTTGGTTCCAGAGGAAATGGACAGGTGCCCATTAACCTTTCAACTAATAGATTAAACTTCTGTGAGGATTTGTTTGTTCTCAGACTTCAAATAGGATTAATTATTACGACTTCTTTGCACCTTTTTTTTCCCAACATTCTCACTTCAACCACGAAACGGCAACTTACAGGCAACTCTAGAAAAGAAATGATATGTGCTGCATCTTTTTATTACTCCAGAAAATTTGATTAATTTGATACAAATTATAATGTGTTTCTCCTGTTATCATTTTGCACCTACAGCAGTTGACTTTTTTCTTTGCCGACCCCATGTAGTGGGATAAAGGCTTGATGTTTTTGTTAGTAGTTGACTTTTTTTCGATATACCAAAAGGTGGCGAGGAAGAGTGGTTCTTCTATGCTTCCGATTTTCACTCTTTGCTTTAATATTTTATAATGGTTTTGGATATTGGTCACCAACACTCCAAAACTAGGGCTATATACTCGCATACGTTATCGGCGAGTCATAGCGGATGGACTCATACCTTATGAGCCCACAAGGGAGCTCACCTAAGGATCACAAAAACAAACTCCATAGGGCACTTAGAGGGGAGTTGCCCCTTACAAGAACAGTCAAGGGTCCTCACAGAGTACACAACTCTCCACTCGCCTCCATTAAGGGGTAGCCCGCTTGCACTATCCATAATGGATTATCACTAACTATGTTCGTCACTTCAACTACAGGAAAACATTCATTCAAAAGGGTTCAAGCTTGTCCATTATAGTTAGCCGACTAGATAGCTTGTCATCCTCGCAACTTAAACGCACTTGCTTCCTACTCTTATGTGATCCGATGCTCCACCACAAGTCAATGACCTTGGGATGTTAGTAAGCTACAGTTCTCTTGGCCCAGCACTCATTGCCAAATTTGCTCTCAACTACATATCCTCGAGCACTCAGCACTATGGGACTCGCCCTAAGACAAAGAAATAGGATTAAAAGTGGAAACATGTTGTTCTACGTGAAATCATCAACAACAATTAAAGGTTCAATAATGTCATGCAGGTGGGAGTAGAACAAGAATTGGGAAGAATGAGCATTGATACCCCCATCCATGCTTCCAAGCACTCCTATTCATCAAACATGGGATGATAAATTTATTTGAACTTAATTTAAATTATTTCCTTTATTTTTTTATTCATTTCTTTTAAATAAATTATCTAAAGAGTTATAGTGTAGTTATTTAATTGATATATTTAATCATGATTATTAAATATAGAACAGCTTAATCATCTTAATATTATCTTGTTCCTTTTAGCAGGTGCCATTTCTTTTTGGCCTTACTGCCATGGAGGCACTCGCATCTCGAGTTGTTCACTGGATATTTGGCAGAACTGGAAAACACCTTTTCCTTACTGATAATGATAATGGAGAACTGCCACTTTTGCTTAGGATGGTCAACGATTGCAGCGGTCTCTATTTCTTGTAGGGTTTTTTTTTTTTTTTCCCTGCTTTGGAATTTCTGTGATTCAGAGATAACACGTAGAGTAATGCTCATTCCATCTGTCATCCATTGAAGAGCACTGAAAATTTATTTTGGGCTTTGAGTTTGAGCAGCCAAGTATTTTCCTTGCATGATAGTTTTATTAATTTACTTACTGAGCGATATACTTTTGCAGATCTTCTTTGCAAGCTTTTAAACGCCGAGTAGTTTATGCAAATGCTGGATGCGATCGTATCCAGCTCTATTTGATTTTTGCTAGCTTTCAATTTGTCATACAAATTTACCATTGATCGAACTTAAAATAAAAGTTTCTTTTTTTTGCCTGTCAACAGTTACTTCTGTTGTCCAAATAACAAACCAATTCGGATTTTCCTAAACTTGAAAACTTAGATATGGTAGGGTGGAGGACCTCTTCAATAAGACGTATTTGTGAGCTTCCAAAGGTTAGCTTTTTAAAAGGAACATTTAGATCAAAACTACTCTTTATATTTGTATCCTTCATAACTCATCCATCAATTTTCCTTGTAGTGGGAGCTTGCTTTGAGTCAGAAGTATCCACATATCGTTTATGAGGAAAATTCAATGGGAGGCAATCCTGATGAATACACACAAGTTTCTCCCTCCGATGGTGACTATGAAGGTAACTTCTTAAATTTTGACCTAAAATGAATTCTAAAAGTTCTACTATATTTCTCTAGCCTCTTTTGTCCCCTTCCCATGGACATGCTTTATCTGTATTACATTTTTTACAAAAACTTATTTAAATGGACCATGAACTATTTGTATAAGGTCTTTTTTAGTACCAACTATCTTATATGTTAAACTTAGTTTCTTATTTTCTCAGGATAAATTCAAAATAGTCCCTTTGTTAGATTATTTCATATTACATTGGAGGAGTTAATGCACTATTATGGATTAGATCTAAGGAGTCAAAGCACTAAATAGGGAAATTATTCTGTGCGGAGTTCAGACGTGAAGTTACGTCCGGATTATGAGTGTGCATAGTGTGTAGACTCTACATGTAATAATTCTTCCTAAATAGGACACATTAGAATTAAGTTAATTAATTGTTTAAAAATTTTTGGCACAGTAAATAAAGTCTTTTTTTTAATATATCGGTCGGTTTATCAGAAGTTCATTTGAATTTGTGAAATTGATTTGTCTTATCTGTTGTGAAATTCATTATTTTCATTTTGACACTGCTTCCCTTAAGTAGCTTATTTTTTCTCTGTTTTTATCAGAGTTTTACTGTTATGAAATAGGACTCCAGGTTTCATTCTTCACGGCTGGTCGTTTTAACTTCAAAACGTTCTCCATCAAACCAATCATCTTCCTTGCTATCATAATAGTCTTTCTATTCGGCCACATTAGATTTTAGATGACTGAAGTAACTCACTGCCCGGTTTTAAAGCGATTGAAAATTTCAGAATTTTGGGAAACTGCATTTTTTTTCCTCATACATTGAGGGACCAAAAAAAGAGTGGAAATTTTTGAGAAGGATACTCTGTCTTAACTCCTGTCTGGATGAGCTCCAAAAATTAATTTGTCTTTCTATTATCGTTAATGCTATGAAATCGAGTGATTTTGATTTGTAGATAATATAAGAATAATAAAAAAAAATATTTACTATAATATTTATGATAAAAATAATAAAATATTAAGACATGTATATGTAACCATTAAAACAATTGTCCTTACAATAATTTTATAGATAAATATAAATTCATGAAATATTTGTGATAGAATTTACATAAATTTCTCTTTTAAAATATTTCATGTTACATGTCATATATTTTGCCGCATATGTCAATTTTTGGAGCAAAAATTTTGTTAAGGATGTCCTCAACCAAATTTTGTTCCAAAAAAGAGTGAGCAAATTGCAATTTTCCAGCCATTTAACCATCGAATTTGGTTGCAATTCTGCAGAAGAGATGGTCACAGGTCTTTCCAGAGTGTCTTGGGAAAAAGTAGATGTGAGCTTCCACAGAAGTAAACAATGGATTGCTGCACACAGTGTCATTCAGGTCCCACCTTCACCTTCTATTAAGCTAATTAACTGAGTGAATATGTATCTAACTCAGCTTTTCTTTCTTTACAGGTTAAGTATTCCTTTATGCAATCAGAAGGTGCAGACGTCATACAGCACATGATTGACCGTTTTCTTGTCTAAGGTTAATTTTCCAAACGCCAGACTTCTACTTCTGATATACGACTAAGAAAGAAATGCATTACATTTTTTTTGTTCAGGAATTATAATTATTGCTTCATTCTCTAGAAATTGCTTATTATTCCTATGGATTCTAATTGATTCTTTCACCATGATAATTTCATCTATTTATATGTTATATTTATGTAGAAGATACATATATAGATCAATACATTGTTGAAAATTCTCTCTTGCAAATCTCCAATGTTTTTATCATTTTTAACATAGATTTGTTCTCTTTATTGGATTTTGAGAGGTATGTCATTTACAGCAAAGGCTGTATTTGAAGGGCAGAGATTTTCATCTGTAATTTTCATCTTCTCAATGGATGGGATCTTAAGGAGAATTCTTAGGTTATATGATATGGAGAGTTTAGGATTGTGCTCAATGAGAACTTAATTATTGAAATAAAGATTAATAAATTAAATTTTGAAGCCATTGTGATTGACAACAAGAGAAAGCCAGAATCAGTCATTGGAAATATATAGTGGAAGGATTAGATAACCTGTTTGAGTAGCTAAAACAGCCAAGCAGCAAAAGATAAGAAGTGAACCTTAGCCAGTATTTTGTCCAAACAAACTCTAGCAATAAACCTCCACAGAAATATAAAATATGCTCATTAAAGTGAACCAGTTAGAGAAATCACAAGCCCACATCATAAGGTTAACTAAATATAGCATTCATCCAATGTAAAAAAATCAATCCAACAATAGCCAAGAAGAAGAGCAAGGTCATAGCTGTAGAAATCAATATCAAAATACACCAATTTGAAGAGAGATTATTCTGTGCGGATTCCGAAGGAGAAGAACAGTCTGGTTTTGTCTCTATAAAAGCGTAGTTCACTATGCTTTTACTGTTCACAGAGACAAACTGGACAGTGTCCACACAGAATAATTCATCCCGTTTGAATGGAATTTGGGTTAATAATATAAATCTTTTAGTGAGGTGTCAAATCAAAAAGATGGCACCATCCCTTACTGTTCATCTTGATGGCAAATTTGATTTTCTCAATAATAATAAAATCATTTAGAGTGACTCCTCTAAAGATAAAGATTATTCCTCTCTTGCCAAAACAAGTTAATTGTAATATGAACTACCAAAAGAAAAAAATAATAATAATTTATGTCATCAATAGCAATACAATTATTAAATGGGTTGTATTTTTAAGACCCAAGCATGACCTATTTTTTAAACGGGTCAACCTGAACCTAGAATTTTAGTGTCGGGTCTATGTTTTTATCATTTTTAACATAGATTTGTTCTCTTTATTGGATTTTGAGAGGTATGTCATTTACAGCAAAGGCTGTATTTGAAGGGCAGAGATTTTCATCTGTAATTTTCATCTTCTCAATGGATGGGATCTTAAGGAGAATTCTTAGGTTATATGATATGGAGAGTTTAGGATTGTGCTCAATAAGAACTTAATTATTGAAATAAAGATTAATAAATTAAATTTTGAAGCCATTGTGATTGACAACAAGAGAAAGCCAGAATCAGTCATTGGAAATATATAGTGGAAGGATTAGATAACCTGTTTGAGTAGCTAATACAGCCAAGCAGCAAAAGATAAGAAGTGAACCTTAGCCAGTATTTTGTCCAAACAAACTCTAGCAATATAAATTTTAATTGATTTTTCTTAGATTATGCTTTTCTTAAAATAATAGGATATCTTTGGATATATTATCATCAAATTTTGATAAAGATATTTTCATAAAAAACAAAAGTGTATAGTCATGAACCATTAGTAGTTTAACAAACTGGGCACAAATAAAAAAATACAACTCACTTACCTAATAATAAGAGCCGAGCAATATTTGAGCTCAACTCACTTACAACCTTTATTGAGAGAAAGGCTTAACATGAAAGGCAATTCATAGACAATAGCCCAATCGGGTCAAGCCCGAGTGCCTATGCCTCATGTATATAAATTTGTCTAACATTTTCTCTTTGTTGACAAAATAATGTAAGCAAATTATGTTTAACATTGGGTTGAAATTGACAGTCACTTAACCCGCCCAATCCATCAATAAGGTGTGAATAAGCCTCTAAATCATGGCAACAAGACAGGTGGGCATTGGGTCTAAGAAATGGCGAAACTTACTATCCAACCTCAATTCTTTACCCACATGTTCATACCCATCAATCTCAATCCCCTCAAAACCTATAGGCACTTTTGTCACCAAATCGTGCACATTAATCATTCTCAGTACTTTAACCCGGTTGATTTTCTCCAAACGATATCCAAAGGCCGGGTTTCCTACTCGCGGCCCACCAAAAGAGTACACGGCTATTGGCGGCCCATTGAGGAAGCATAACTCATCTGCGACTAGAACGGCCAGCGCAGCGCCTAAGCTATGCCCAGCAATGCTACTACTGCTGCTGTGGATAGGCTTTGTCTATTTGGGCCTAGAGTTTTATATAAGGCCCGGAATCCACATTCTACTTTAGGAATGTTACAAGCGGCCCAAGTAGGATGACTGCATTTGCCATCCAGATGGGCCACAAGATTTATACCTAGATTGTCCACCCATTCACACGAAGGGCTACAACTATGTCCCGGCGGCCCATTCGATGGATTGCAAATTCGTCGTCGCATACGGCGACGAATCCGATACAGTTTGTGCGGGAAGCAGATGGAAACCAGGTGAGGGGAATGGGATTAATGGAGGAAGTGGTGAAGAGATGGCGAGCAAGGCGGTAGGAGTTGGGGAGTATCGGGGGAGAGAAATTAGGGGAAAGTTGGAAGAAGGCGTGGTAGCCGGATTGGACCAAGTCGCCGTAACGGAGGAGTTCTCGGCGGAGATTAGGGTTTAGGGGATCGAGAAGATCTTCCCAGTCGTTGGCACCGTGGAGTTCACGCCAATGACTGCCAATTGAGGAACGGGGAGATGAATAGTTGGGATCGGAAAGGTCGTTTGTGTTGATCAATGGTGCTCGGGGTGAAGGTCGGAGAACGCGTTCGAGGTTGGTGAGATGGGAAAGGGAATTGCTGGTTGGGGGTATGGATAGAGCGGCGGAGATAGCGGCACGGGTGGTGACGATGGGCTTCAGTTGCAGGGGTCGGAAACTCGCCGGGAAATTATATGGAGGGGAGATCGGCGCCGGAAGGGATGAGATGATAGCTGCGGCGGATTCAATTTGCATGAGAGGTTAGGAACTAACTCGTCCTTTCCTGTCGCATTAGAATGAGAATAATGGAAGCAATGCAATTAAAAGATGCCATAAAAGTGAAGAATATTGCGTCAAGCTATGTAACACAATTTTTTAAAGAATATTTATATGAAAAAAAAAAAAGACAAGAATATCACATTAGAATTTGTTTAGGATTTATTTTGATATTACTTCAAATATAAAATTTAATTGATTATTCATATATTATACATATCTACATCCAAAATTATTTTGGTTTGAAGTAATAAAAATATAAAATATGTAAGGGTTTTGAAAATATTTGTATTTTTTCTTTTCTTTTTTGAAGTAAAATAAATATGGAGTAGTATTTTGAAATATAAGAGATTTATCATCTAGTTTAATTTTGATGTATTTAGAAATCATTAGATTTGGTCAATTGTCAAATATAATGTAAAGTCATTACTACTGGCGCGCCAGCCATCGACCACCACCAACTAATGTTGACATCAATGGCTGACACCCATCATCACCAACCACCCTCTCTTTCTCCAGCACTACCAGCTACATGTTATCATGTGGTGCCACCTATTGTCTGTCGACTTCCTCAGGCCACTGGTCATTAGCCACTATCATTTTTGAGTTTTACATTAAATTCATTTTACTATTAGTCAAATAAAAAAAATTAATCATTCGTATTTATTTTACACTCTTTTAAATAATTTCAAATATCTAAAATTCATTACATTTTTTTTTTAATTATATTCTATTTTACTATATATTCCTTTAATCAAGGTACCATGATTAAAATTTGATCCAAAATTGATCTGATTAGTTTTCTAATAATTAATAGGTTTTAAAATAATAATGCAATAATCTATAATCAATCTTAAATCCGGACCCAATAAGTTTTCTTGTAAGAATAATAAGAGTTCATTGGAGTTAGTAGTTGGTATTTTCATGGCTTGGTCGGCAAGGTCGGTCGTCTTCCAAACGGAAAGGGAGACTAATTTTATGAATAATTTAATAAAAAAAAATTCTTATAAATATCAATTATTTTACTATCTCATAATTTTGTTTTTTATGTGGGCAGTGAAGTACAAATATAGTTGGAAATGTTTGCCATTTATTAATAAATAGACGAGGATTTCAGCATTATTACTGAAGATGAAGAAAAGCTTGTTAATTTATTGTAGAAAAGCTTGGTCAAATGTTTTAAGTTCAATTATTTTTTTTAATTTCTTAAAAAGCCAAGAAAATGTTGTCGTTTATGTATTGTAGGTCACTGTTATTGGAATTTTTTTAGCTCTCTTCAGTTTTCAGGGTTTTAACCTTTCAATTTTTAGGCAAATTATTACGTCCGGTGTTCGGATTTGTCCGGACACCAATCCAGATGCGTCACGTCACTCAAATACATCGGATCCGATGTATTTAGGTGATGTGCCACATCTGAATTGGATGTCCGGTAATCGAACGTAATAATTCGCCTAATTCTTGACATCGAGAAGAAGTATAAACATTTGTCTGTGTTGGGTTAACTGATGATTTAAGTGTATGGCTACAAATGAATTTTAAGTTCATTTATTCCTTTTTTTTTATTTAGGGTTTCAACTGAACTTTAATATAATCCGAGTTTCAAACTCCTTTTCAATATTATTTATTGATTTTATTATGGATTCTTAGCTGTAATTAAGTTTTAATGGAACTTAACTTAATTATGTATTAGGTGCAAATGATTTCAATAAATATATGGATTTTTAATCTTCCATCAAGCCATTTGCTCAATATTTCCAGCATACTCATTGATGCATCACAAATAAATTTATCTGATTTAGTAGGAATCGATGCTATTTTTACCAAAAAGTTTGGAAGGATTTAATTTTGGAGTTATCTAAACACCATGTTAACTTATTATTTGAGCCATACAGTTCGGCAAGATGAATACAATGGTATGGAGCACCTCTGTTTGTCTTAATGGACCGGATAGTCTCATCTCCATTTAGAGTGGCAAATGACATAAATTTTTCATTTTTATCATTAAAACAAGTATCTCGATGAGATGCATCTAACGAGCCTAAGAATATCAAAATTTTTCATCATCAAAGAATTGTTGTCAAATAAAAAAAAAGATCAAATAATCGAGCGGGGTCGATTCAGATTGTCTAATGGAGTGTTCTAATTGTTTATAAAAATATCCAATATGACTTTTTTTGACATTCTATAAATAGCTTATGTGATTCCAATATTCAAGAAGACCTTCTAGTAGAGAGAATTTTGAACTTAAAGAACTCCAGAGCTTTACTCTCCACAAGTTGTTACCGGTCATTCATCAATATCAACGTTTATCATCATCACTATTTATTGACCAGTGCTGACACTAATCATTTTGTAGTTAGATTTTTATATGTCAACTATCAATATCTGACACTTAACAGTCACATACATTCAATGAATGTCATATTGATTACCTGTTCTCAAATCCTATAAGGAAAATGACTCAGTTAGATCACTTAATATTGCTTGACCTTGGGCATTCTTTGTCAATTGCATCCAAAATATGCTAAAGAGTGATTTTTTACACCCATTAGTCATTGATATTTGATACAAGCCTTCTCGGTTGTTTTTTCTCCCTTCTTATAAGAAAAATAACCGTGTCAAAGCATCCAACGTCGTCGAATATCTATTATTTTTTGGAAAGTAAAGCATGATAAATGCCAAAGAGTGATTTTCAACATATGTTAGCCACAAATGCCTGGCATAAGCTTTTACAGTTGTTTGATCTCTCCTCACGAAGGTGAATGAGTCAAACCACCCAACATCACTTGACCTTTGACTTCCTGTTTTTGGCCATCGTTGGATGATGAGGTCATCGATCAACGGTTCAGACACGTGTATCGCCGGAAGCATCGCCGATCGATGGCCACGATTCAGAGCTTATATTTTTAGTTATTCATGCATTTTCAGTTTTCAGTATTCCTGTTTTACCCTTGTGTGTGTGAGTGAGTTATGTTGGGGCCCCGAGGGCGATTTAGTCATTAGTTATGCTTTTATTTGCTTGTATCTCATGACCTATATATAGGGGTCATGTATCATTGTATGAGGTTAATAATGTTCTAAACGAATGTTCTAACGAAGTATTATTATCAACGTCTCCTTCGCTTACTTGTTCGAGCTCTGAGGCGATGGCGTCCTCTCTGTCTTTCATTCCTAGCATCCCATCAACCGCCATCGCACCGAGAGGACGGAGAGGTCACTGCTTCTCCGGCGCGCTATCGCCGGTTTTACCCTTCTTCTTGCTCAGCCAAACAAGCCGGCCGCTGTCCAATTTCCGGCCAGCAGCGCCAGTGTCCGCCCTGCTAGCAGAGCAGGAGACCTTTCCCAAGCCAACGACGACGCCTCCGCCGTCTCTTCCCTTTCGAGTCGGGCATGGTTTTGACCTTCACCGACTCGAGCCGGGCTACCCGCTAATCATCGGTGGCATCAAAATCGCCCATGACCGCGGATGCGAAGCTCACTCGGACGGTTAGATCTACATTCTTTGTGGTATAGGTGTAGGGTTTTTTAGGATTTTAGGGGGCTTTTTCCATGAATGATTTGCGTTTGTTCTTTTTTACTTTGGTGACCTAGGGGATGTGTTGCTTCACTGCGTGGTAGATGCTATTTTGGGTGCATTGGGGCTTCCGGACATTGGGCAAATTTTCCCTGATAACGATCCTAAATGGAAGGGCGCTGCTTCCTCCGTGTTCATTAAAGAGGCTGTTAGTTTCCATGTTCTTTCAGTCACCTCCATTCACACCACAACTTTTTGATATTGTGTTATTCAGTGTATTTAATAACTCTCATGCCCTTTCATGCATTGATTAGATCGGCATATGTGCTTGTTTTCCTTGATAATTGTAAGTTTTGTTGAAATATGTGTATTATATATTCTTTATTTTCCATCTTGTTGGTTACTTTTATTGAGCACTAGAATTTGTACTTCATTGAACAGCAAGGATTGTCATTCATCTTCTAGCACACCATTGAAACAGTATATCGTCTCAATGTCAGATTATCTAAGGCGTTACTCGATTTCAAAATTGGTTACTTTATCTTGAAGGCTATGGCAGTAACTCAAGAGTGGGGTGGATTAGATTTGATCAAAATTTCTCAAAATTTTTATCATGATCTACGCACTGAGAATGGATGTTGTTGAGGTAACAAGAAGTAATTGTAGTAGAGAAGGAATGCACTAAATTCACCACAAAAATAAATATAGTTATTTTGTGTTGGAGTATTGTGATGGTAGAGGGGGAGAATTTATCGCGTTAGCTTCGAACAAAGATTTGCACGCAATGAAAAAGGTATGGATGGAACTCACAAGAGATTCAAGGATATTCAAAACTATGGTGATTAGCCTAGTTGAAATAGTTTTTGTTAGTTATAATCTTGAGTTAAAGAGGGTTGCCCTTCCCTGAAATCCAAGTTGTCACCATAATGCAAAAGATCTATAGTTTGGTGAACGTTGCTTGTGGGGTGGATCGGGTGATGCATATAGTTGGGTGGCATTTGAGGAGGCCTCATCTTTACTGCTTTTCGCTTTTTCCAACTTCCTTGTTGGTAGTGGACTAGCAGTGAGGACAACTTTAAGGCTTGAACATCCACGTATTTTTTGGTCAATAGCTTCCATGCTCTAGCCTTGGGCCCATTGATGGCTACCCTCTTCCTCTTTAGTGCCTTCACTAACACCACCATCATCAACATCACTCTATTGTTGTTAGTTTACTTGCGGAACACTAGCATAGCATGGCTCTATGTCGGCATCTGCTGAGGTGATCTCTACCTAGGTGAACTTATTCAGGATTGGTGAACTTAGTCAGGATTGCCTTGTTTCCATTTGTCATCTCCGTGAAGTATGACCTCCACTCTTACAAAGAAAATGGGGCCCAAGTTCTAATGAATGATGAGTAATAAGATATCAGACAGAGCAATTCTTAAGGGCCCATCAAAAATTGAATGATAAATGGAAACTTAGTTGGAGCCCAACTTACCTTGTTTTGTGCTAGGAGCACAGCCCTGCATTGGGAACCCATACCCACACCCACCTATATACCCACCCATACCCATTGGGTATGGGTGGGTATGGGTACGCTCATGGCCTTGTGGGTGAGTACTCAATATCGGGGGATAAATCGATTTACATTGCTAATCATCGTATATCTTATTTTACTGCAATCCTCACTATGTAGTGTGCAACACTTGATCATGTTGCAACTATGGTAAATTCTGATATGTGGCTTCAAAGTTTGCAATCATAGCAAAGGGCAATAAGCCTTAAGACCATCAGTATGTGGTAGATTGCGTTCAAAAAGTATGGAAAGTGGGTGATTATAGGTGGGTACGACAACTCAAAAGTCACCATGGGTGGGCGAAGCCCGTCCGAGTTAAGCATGGGTTTGGTGCCAACTATGCACGAACTACATCACTCTATATTATAAGATTCTCTAGCTCCTTATTGAATGGAAGCACAAAAATAGTTAGCAAAAGGCACAAGTCTCGTTGAGAGGGTCATTTTGTGACTCATTAGCTTTTGCCACTTAGTAGTTAGAAGATATCAAGAACCTGAACTTGATCGCCAGTGCTTTCAGCCTATCAATGTTTAGAGTTGATGACAACAGTGTCTTCACATAAAGATGTTGCTATAGCTAGCCTTCCTCTCCTAGTTGCCTTGTAATTGATGATTGTAAGTAGTTGTACTAGAAGGCTTTCAGCCTTTTATTATTTAGAGTTAATGGCAATAATATCTTTTGTACAAAGATGTCAGAGTAGCTAGCCTTCCTCCCCCAATTTCCTTGGAGCTAATGACTTTGGTTGTACTAGAAACCATGGTGTTAATAGCTTTAGAAGTCAAGCAAAAAAAGTGAGAGCCTATAGGTCCCTTAACCTTATTCTAATTGAAAGTTTGGCTAGAAGATGTTGTATTGGAAGTTAAATCACCATCTTATCCCTAAGTGAAATCTATTAGCAATCGATTGGTTCCGGTGAATTCTATGTCTACATCACT
This sequence comes from Dendrobium catenatum, assembly GCF_001605985.2. NCBI lineage: Eukaryota > Viridiplantae > Streptophyta > Magnoliopsida > Asparagales > Orchidaceae > Dendrobium > Dendrobium catenatum. Next base: position 6,080,135 of record NW_021318595.1, read on the forward strand.
TTTAGCTGCATAATTCCTAAGTGATGTTTATTTTCTATTTTTTTGGTCATCGGGTGTTGTATGGAATTTTTTGTTTGCTAATGGTGTTTGTGTTGTCATATTTGATGGGTGTGTGCTTTAAGTGAATCTCATAGTCTAATAGTTGTTGCTTAAGCCAAAGGATTTGAGTTACACAACTTCCTAAAATCACATACTCTATTTTTGCTGTGGATAAAGTTACAAAATTATATTTTGTTTTTCTCAAATGATGATATTAATGAGTGTCTTAAGAACTGGGAAGTCCTAAATGTTACAAAATTGGTATTGGAGAACCTTAAAAAATCACATGAAAGAGAATTCCTTGGTTATGACAAATCTTGAATGATATAAGGTTTTTATATATACACTTGCTTAGGATAAGATGACTTTTTTGGTTTAGATTCAAAATGTGAATATTTGCAAACATTCAACATAATGTTTGGTCTGCCTGTAGTAAGGCATAAAAGGGTACCTGTCATGTCTCTATAAAGCTTAGTGTTTACCTATTTGCCTTGGGATTCTTGTTAAGCTCAATAGAGGGGCTTATAGGGCTCCTAGTGGCTTGAAAATATTTATATCAAACTTCTTTATAAGCTTTGAGTATATTTGGTTTGACTAATAAAGGTCCCTTACCCTCATGCTTCACTTAAAAACTAAAATAGTTAAGTTCAATGATCATGCTGCTTAAAAATTCTCATGTATGAAAATCAATCCCATGGAACAAATTCTCATCAGTTATATCAAAAGAGTATCTCATCCACATAGTTTTGGATAACAAGGATTTTTTTTCTAACTGGGTGAGTACTGCCTAATTTCCTTTTGGTGAATCTATAATCAAATAAGCAGGTACTAAGTTGTTCAAGCCATGTGTACTTAAGACCATAAAATGAGGATGCTTAAATCTTAAAGTTTGTTCAACATGCACATCTTCCTCAAAGAACTCTTTATGTCCATTTTGTGCTATTTATATCCTTCAAAGCAAACAAAGTCTTGGAGCAATCTATTGGTTTCTCTTCTAACTATCAAGTCAAATGCCTCTTGAAAATTTACACTCGCTATTTGGCTAAATCTCTTAACTACTCATTTAGTATTGTTCTAAATTATAATTTCTGATTCATTCAATTTATTCATAAAGATCTATTTGGTTCTACTTACTGATTGATTGTTGGGTTTTGGGATTGATTTTCATACATGATGTATTATTGCTAATTAACTGATTTAATTCTTCTTTCATTACTATCCAATATTCATCTTACAAAGCTTCTTCTATATATCCCTATATTTGACTTATTATGTTAATTCAATAAGTTTTATTTCATTTCTTAAAACAAATTCTAATTCTAACACTCTGTAATGAATCTCGCCACATGTACTCTTTAGGTTTTGCTCTTATACTTTTTTTTCCATCATTGTCCTTATCATTATCAATCTTCTTCTTGATATTAAGCTTCTCAAAAAAGTTTATGCCCATATAATCTATGTTATTTATTTTCTTTGCAACTCTAAATTCATCAAAAATCACATAAATAGATTCTCCTACACTCATGATCCATTTTTTAAAGATTCTATACCTTTGTTAGAGGCTGAATACCCTATGAATATAGCTTCATGTTATTTTGAAACAAAATTTCATATATAGTTCATTCATGAAAAAGCTTTCAAACCAGCTTTTGCAGAATGATATTTCGTCACTTCCCTTAAATGGCTAAATACGGCCCTTATATTTCCCATTACTTTGTTAAAGTCAAACCGAAATAATTGTTAATGATACAGTTTATGTTTGTCTATTTGCAGTCCACTGTTTTTTTCTAATATTTTCTTGTACCAATTTTCCCCCCTAAAATTAGCATATGGTAAGGCCATTGTATTCAACCATTATCGCCATAATCTCTTAGCTATACATTTGTATTCCACATAAATACTATTCTACATTCAAATACGACTGCTTTGTTGCTTTTGTATGCTAATATGAGCATCAACTTTCATGTTTGTCAATACCATTTGTAGTCTTGTAATGTAACGCTATCCTAGTGAAATAAAATGGTTTTTATATGCATCTCTTTGAAGGTGAAAAATGGCAGTTTCTAATGCCAGCCTTCTTAATGCTCAGGCTCTGTTTGGTATTTTTCTTTTCAAACTGTCTTATATGGTTGTAGCATTCTTACTTCTTTTCAGAAATTTTTTAGGTGTGAAGTAATTTTCATAATCAAATATATTAGAATTTTATAGTTTTAATAAAGATATTGTTTGACTTTGTTAGTTAGGGGAATATATATATATATATACCCTTAAAAAAAAAAAATTTAACATTTAGGCCAATTAAGTCAGACTCGCACACACATCGCATACACAAGACTCGAAGCTTAAATCTCTTAGTTGGTAGTCTAAACTCTCAACCAACAGAACAAGATGAGTTGTGTATATTACCCGCAACTTTCAAAACATATATATATATTTTTTGTTATAATACTACAACAGCTTTTATAATGGACCCATACTTTGGGCCTATAATGGTACAGTTTTCTCCTTTATTACTGTACTTGTCAAATTGAACTGTATGTTATTGTAATTGAATCCCAGGTTAGGCTTATGCGTGAGTCTGGTTATGAACTGGGAAACTTGGATGCCACCCTTATTCTTCAGAAGCCGAAGCTGAGCCCACATAAGGAAACCATTAGAGCCAATTTATGTGAACTGCTCGGTGCCGATCCTTCTGTCGTTAATATCAAAGCAAAGACCCATGAAAAAGTGGACAGTCTTGGCGAGAACCGTAGCATTGCTGCTCACACTGTTGTGCTTCTCATGAGGAAATAACGGTCAGAATGTTTATCCTGTAATCTCTTCATTCTGCAAGCAATAAATATATTGCATGTTTACTTCACTCATTGGTTAAACTCCTTATAAATGTACATATTACTACTCGATTCTTTATCTGTTTATTAGGATTTGTTCAGATAGAAATGGCCGTGAAGTTCTCTACATGATTTTAACTGGGATGGTCCTGATCAAAATTGTATTTGAATCTCTTTACTAGCAAATTAAAATCCTTTTTTTAAAAGAAATATCCTCTGCTGGAGAAATTATTCTGTGCGGAGACCGGGTACAGAACGCCGTTCGGAGATCAACCAAAATGCGCCATGCTAGCTGTATTTAGCCAAGGGTGATGTGACGCATTCCGGTTGGTCTCCAGATGGCGTTCGGCGTCTGCACAAAATAATTAATCACTACCTTCCGCTGAGTTCAAATTTCTAGCTATTCATAATCTTTTTGTATTCTTGTCTACTCTTACAAGTTCGTGGTTACCATAAAGCCACTTATATGACCATTTTTAAACTATGTGAGATCAAATCTTTTGGTTTTTAAATGCTAGAATTTGACTTTATATGAAACTTTTAAATAATTGTTGAAAATAAATCGATTAACCAGGAAATTTTAATTAAATGATTCTTTTTGTATATTGAATTTATAGAATCACTATGAATATCTCCCTTGATGATAAAAAATTATTTAATTGCTACTGAATAATGCTTTTTAATCTTATTTTAACACAAATTCAACACATTTAATTTGAATAATTATAATTAATGTACAGTTTAATGAGAGCCACCTACTTATATTAATTATGTATTGGTATTTGGCACTTGTGCATGTGAAATATTACTCATTTTCGATTGAATTATTCTTTTCTCAAATTCTTAACATTAAATCAGCACATGATTTATAAAATATAAAAAATATTCCATTGTTATTCTTCATTATATTTTAATCTAATTTGTAAATGATAGGAAAATATTTGGGCGGAAATATTGTTATGAAAATATGATAACATTGAGTTTAAAACTTTTTGGATTTATTTGAAAAAAAAAAAGTGATAGAAGTGTTGATTGCGTATCTGTATATTGTATTAATCTCAAATAAATAAATAAATTCATTCTAACCAAATTATTATAAGAATATTCAAATTCAATATTTTTCTTTTAAAATATTATTAATTTTTTAAATGATAGACAATAAATCATATAGTGCGTGATTTAAACTTGTGGAGAAATATTTTTCTTTAATAAATTGGATCAAAGTTATAATTTATATTTACGTAAACTTTTTTTTAAATAACTTGAGAATATTTTAATTCAAATTTAATCAAAATAAATATAATAATCATCAAATTTATTTTAAGATAAATAAATTGCATAGTTAAGTAATTACATATTGCATTAAATTAATTCAAAATAAATACATTATCATAACTTCAACTTTCTCCTTAATTTCACTCTTTTCCTTTATCCTAACCCTTAAACGACGTGCTCTCCTTCGAACGTGTCTCCCTCGTTCCTATTATCCATAGTTAAACTAAGCCTTGCTTTCGCGAGCGAGCGAGCAGTATAAATACCTAACCACTCCACAATTTCAAATGAACCATTCACGAATTAACAACCCTCCCGCCATGGCCATCACTCTCATGCATCGCCGATCAAATTTCCAGCGTCTTCCGACCAAAACCGCCGCCTTTCTTCCACCTTCGCCGCCCAAAACTTCCTCCTTTTTCTCCTTCTCCACCTCCTTCCTCCTCCTCGTCCTCCTCACCATTTGGTCCCTGTCCGTCCTCCTCTCAAGCTCCTTCCAAATCTGCTTCTCTTCCCGCAAGCTCGACTCCTACTGCATCTCCAGCGGCGCCTTATCCCATTCCCTCCGCCACCTTATCCCCCCCTCCAACTTGTCCAGAACTTATAAACCCATTACCGCCGCCAATAATGAAATTTCCGAAGCCGTTAAACTAGTTGAAGAAAAACTCCATTTAATGCGCAAGTGGGTTTCTGCTAACTCCAACATTAACTGTAGCGGTAAAGGAATTTTCGTCTACGATTTGCCTTCTAAGTTCAATAAAGATCTCATAGCCCAATGCAATAAGCTTCTTCCATGGACCGATCTCTGTGAGTTTTTAGTCAAGGATGGTATTGGGCTACCCATTCCGCGTCTCGGGCCGGGCTGGTACCGAACCCATCAGTACTCCCTCGAGCCCATCTTTCACTCCAGGGTTCTCAACCATCGTTGCCGGGTCTCCGACCCGGCCCAAGCCCGACTATTCTACGTCCCTTTCTACGCCGGCCTCGACGTCCTCCGCTGGCACTTCGCCAACGCTTCGATCTCAGATAAAGACAGGCTTAGCAGCGAGCTTGTGAAGTGGCTGGAGACCCGCCCGGAATGGACCCGACGAAGCGGAAGAGACCATATGTTTGTTCTCGGGAAAATCTCATGGGATTTCCGTCGGGTCGGCGACGGCCCATGGGGCAGCAATTTTTTATCTTTACCCGAAATGCAATCTCCCTTTAAGTTTCTTATCGAGAGGCAGCCGTGGGAATTAAATGAGATCGGGATCCCCCACCCCACCCACTTCCACCCGCATTCGGACGACGATATTGCCACGTGGCAGGCGCGGGTGGCTTCTGCGGCGCGGGGAAAGCTGGTGAGTTTTGTGGGTGCGGCGAGGCCTGAGTCAACGGAAAGCATAAGGTCGGTGTTGATAAAACAGTGTACGGCGGCGGCGGCGGAATGTCGGTTCGTTGATTGCGGCGGTGGCGGATGCGGCGAGCCGGGAGATGTGATGACGACGTTCATGGAGTCGGAGTTTTGTTTACAGCCGCCGGGAGATAGCCCGACGAGGAAGTCCGTTTTCGATGGGTTGGTGGCGGGTTGTATACCGGTCATTTTTAACCCGTTTACCGCTTATTATCAGTACCCGTGGCACTTACCGGAGGATTACGAGAAGTATTCGGTCTATGTGGAGGAGGAGGAGGTGAGAACAGGGAAGGTGAATGTGATGGAAAGGCTGAGAGCTGTGGAACCGGATAAGAGGAAGGAGATGAGGAGGTACATTATATATGAGCTAATGCCTGGATTGCTGTATGGAGATGCCGGCTCACAATTTAGGAAATTTCGCGATGCTTTTGGAATTATTATGGATAGTATGACCGAAATTGCTAGTAAATTAGAATAATAGGAAATAATTATTTAGAAATCGCAAAATTGTACTATGTATAATGATTTAAATCTTAAATTGTAATTTTTTAGATTATTTTATTATTCTATGAAAAATTATGTTTTATTTATTTGAAAACAAATTGATGAATATGCATTCATATTACGCTGATATTTTGGATTTCTATCAGTGGGCCAAAAATTGCTAGATTTCTTATAACGGCCCAAAAATGATAGCTTGAAATTTCAATGGGCCAACTTAGCCTGAAAGAGTGCTAAGGTTGGGCCATCCTATAGATCCATTAGGCAGCAATAAAAAATAATAATATAGCTGCAAGTACAGCAGAAGATGAATTTAATTACAAGTACATATGTAAATCCTCTTATAAAATATAAAAATTATTGTAAATGAATATTTATTAAAATACAATGTTATAAAAATAATTAGTTTTTTAAGAAGAAAATTGTACTATCTATAATAGTTTTTTAAATTTCTAAATTTGCGATTATAAAATTATAATTAATTTTACACTGGGCGCATCCATTATCTTATAGTTTTTAAGCCAACCATGCGATCATTTTCAATGGCAAAGGAGTACCCCATTAGGCTTAGCTGGGTATTCCTCTCTCATGCTGCACGACTTCTTAAGTGAGAAGAAAATAAGTGTGTGGTCTAATAGTTATGGAGCTAGTTGCTGCTAGACACACCAAGGAATTAGTTACTCTGCCGAACTCCTCCTCTCCGGATATCATGTTCTTAAAAAAAAAAAAAATCGCAAAGAAGTGGAGTCAACTCTTCATTATCAATGCTTTGGTACAACAAATAGCTGACTATTGGCTTTATATATTAAATTTCAGGATTTGGAGAGAACAAATCTCTTAAAAAAACAAAAACGATGATGTTGGTATATATCATTTTCGTTTATTCGCCCATTTCTTCCAAAGTCTAAAGTCTAAAGTAAATATATAATGCATAAAAGTACGCCAAGTCGCCAAGCCTAACATGTTGTGTTACTCTTAAGTTGCCTTTCATTTGAGGATGGCCATTACAACGAGAGCTTTCCGGAAACTATAAAACTTTTTTTTTAATTTGCTTAAAATAGGATAAATATTTATTTTAAATAAAAAAATATTTAAAAATACTATTACCAAACGGTCTCCGATTTTGACGAGCTTATACTCGAATCGAACGGCTCGACGAGACGAATCCAACGAGTCCAAGATCATTGAATTCCGACATCATTAAGGCCTTCAAATGTCCAACAAACGGTGCATGATCAAAGGATTCGATATCGGCCATCCATTCAAACCACTCCCTGTTCGCCCTTGATCTCACGACTATTTACGGGCTATGCCACTCCAGAAAAACTATAAATAGAGCCCTCATTCTACACCAAAGGGGGCTCAAGTGAAGAGAGAGAAGAAGAAGAGTAGGAGAAGGAGAAAGGGGAATAGGAGATTCCTCACCTCCTCGACCACCGCCGCCGGAGCTCTTCCTGCCGCCTGAAGACGCCGGAACTCTGCCGGATTTTCGGGAAACACCAGGAATTCGCAGAAGAAGAAGGAGAAAGGGGAAAAGGAGATTCCTCACCTCCTCGACTACCGCCGAAGCTCTTCCTGCCGCCTGAAGACGCCAGAACTTTGCCGGATTTTCGGAAAACGTAGAGAATCTGCAGAATTTTGTAAACTTCTTGGGAGAAACAAATTGTATTCGGATTATCCCAATTTGTGGGATGAATCCTCCATTTGTAATCTACAAAAACACTAGTGAAACTTTACAACTGGGCGAGGCCCCGTGGTTTTTTCCCTTTTTGGGTTTTCCACGTAAAAACCTTGGTGTTCACTTTCTCTTTTCTGTTTGTGTGCGGAATACTCGTGCAACGCTAGGACGCGAATTTGAAAACTCTACCACCACGTATATTCTCGCACGCAACAATGCTAAATACTATGTGCATATGTGATATTTGAAATTGAAAAAAATCATTAAAAAAAAATCTTGCAACGATTTTGAAATTGCTACAAGACGTATACTTCCCCAAAAATGGCTTTGATCGAGCGGATCTTGGGACTTATTATAATTTGCAACTTCTAAAATCAAATGTGGACCACTTAAATTCTAATTTCAACAAATTTATAGTCAAATTGAATGTACTAAGGAGACAAACACAACTACATCAGAATCGGTCCAATCTGAACTTAAATAGATCAAAATCAAAGGACCGAAGCAGATTTGAAATGTTCAAAACATTACTTGGATGATCAAATGATCTCTAAATATAGTATGCTTATAATCAAGCTGGGCTGCTCAACACCAGTGTTTGCCAATTATAGTCCCTCTAACCACCATTGCCCATCGATTGCAATCTCTCTTACCTCCGTCGCTCAGCGATTGCGATCCCTCCACTTCCATTGCCAGCCAACTGTGGTCCCTTCGACCTCCAACCCCCACCAACTCTGGCTGCTCTGACCAACGTCTCCCACCCACTTTTGTCCCTCTGATCTCCGTCAACGACAATTATGATTCCTCTTACAACCATCGCGTGCCACACTACGGGAAAACCCGTCATTACCGGCGGATAATATCCGCCACTCATACAAGATTTCCGTTGGAATTATAGGTTTCCGGCACACTTTCCGGCGGATATCACTGCGCCGGTTTGGAGCGCGTCGATAAAAGTCTTCCGGCGCATAATATGCGCCCGAAATCTTTCCGGCGCACTTTCCAACGCATTACCGGCGCAAAAAATGATGGCAGCCGTCGACATTTCGACCGCTGAATCCGGCGCCATATGCGCCGGTAATTTGCGTCGTATGCATGCGCCGGTAATTACCGACGGATAAAACGCCGTTGATACGCTGTAAATAACCTGCGGGATGTTTACGGTGCAAAATATGCGTCGGAAATCTCCGACGGATACGACGCCGAAACATACGCCGGTAATTTCTGGATACTCATAAAACTCCACAGAGCCGCCAGAAGAGCCCTCACCTGCTGCGACATGAGTCTCTCGAAACCATGTATATTCCTCCTGTGAAAGTAGAGTATTAATATATCTAATTAAACTAAAAATAAAAATTATAAAACACATATAAATATATACTTACATGGGCTTTCCTAGCTCTCTCATCAATTCATTGTTAATCCTTCTGTTGCTTATGAGTGAGACTATGCAATTCCACAGGAGTTAGTTCTCTACCAAGCGTCTCTTTCTGTTAGAATTAAGAGGATTTTATTAATATAAATTAAAGAACAATTTTAAAAAATATTTAAAATTCATTACCAAACGACGCTTGTGCTCAGTATGTGGAACGGAGCATCCTGTATGAAGTGAACTACCCAAGCCCCCAACATCAGAAGCTCTGTTCTATCGATTTTGATCCCTCCTCCTAGTGTACTCTTTGCTGCCCCAAGCTGCATTCAACTCAGCCCATATATCCTCTCCAATCCACAATGGTCGCTTCTCATGCTTTCTAATATCTGTGAACATGTCATGCATCCGAGTAGATCCACGGTTCTCAAAATTCTTTCTAATCTTGTCATTCTTTCTAATCAGATCAACAGTTATATCATCTATTTCTAAGTGCACTAGATTTTTGTGTTTAGAGCATGGACATCGAAACTTTCCTTCTGATAAAAAGCTGGGTAGTCGCTTCGCTTGCTGAATGAAAAAGTTCACCCCATTAATGAATTCATCTGTTAATAGGGCTGCAAACGAACCGAGTCGAGCCTAGTATGTGAGTGTTCATGTTTGTGTTCATTTAATATCAGTTTGTTCAAGTTTGGTTCATGTTTGTTCGAGCTTTATTGTTTGTATTCATGTTTGGTTCATTTAAATTAATGAGTGTTCATGTTCGGTTCATATTCAGTTCATGTTCGTTCGTTTAGTGCTTATTGAGCTTGTTCGCGAACATATTTAACGAATTTTTTTTAACTATCAAACAAACATGTTCATGAACATATCTATGAACAAACACATTTATAATAAAAGCAATAGTCTATGTACCAAAGGCAATGATTATTTATATTTATTAATTTTATAGTCAAATATTAATTATTTTTATCGAGCTTATTCACGAGTTCAAAATCGAACAAGAATCAAGCTTCTATCGAGCTTAATGTCGATCTTGTTCACGAACTTCAAATCGATGGTGTTTCGCGAACATAATGCAGCCGAACACTATTCATGTGTTTATTTATAGAATCGAGTATTTAAAAATATTGTTCAAGTTTGTTTCTTAGCTTAATTATAAACAGATGCACAGTAACCGAGCATTTTAATCGAACGGAACACGAGTAGCTCGTCGAACGTATTGGTTCGCTTAGCAGCCCTATATGTTATGTCTTCGACCTTGAGATAAATCGTAATATCATCTCAACTCTTTTGAGTTTCTAATATCCATACACCTCAACATATAAGAGCAATAAGTAATGGATTATCGCTCTTAAATAGATCTAGAAAACTGAATTAATATAGAGATGTAAAAAATCAGGGTGTGCTTGTAAAAATTTGATCATTTAGCATTGTCTGTCTAAGAAGATACAAAAGCAACTCATTCAGTACATGAGCACCTCATCCTTACATATACTTTTATATCAATCACACAATAGGCCTGAAGCATTCCTCCACTATATATCACACAATAGGCCTGAAGCATTGTCTCCATTTAGCATTGTCTCTAAGAGTAAAGACACTCAGCCACTTGAGCATCCTCATCTCTACAATACTTAACTTAATTTTTTACTTCTCTTTTAATGGCCAACATTATGTGACATAAAGCATTGCAGGTCTCACCATCATTTATAGAATTTTCTCTTAAGTTTGAGTAGTCCTTTTCTATCACACAACAGGTTTGATGTATTCCTCCACTTTAACCAACCAACTTGAATTCTACTAATAACATGTTTTCTTATTAATGACTTGATCGCCCAAAGCACTTCTCCATAGCATATGTAAATCCTTTCTTTTCTAAAATTAACTCTCCATAGCACTTCTCTTTGAACTTTATCATATGTTTTTTTCTAATTCAATAAGTATCATATGTAAATCCTTCTTATTCACTCTATATTTCACCATGGATAAAGAAAAAAAGATATGGGCTATGATCCTTGATGTAATCCAATTGAAATAGAAAATATTTGGTCAAAGCATACACATGCATGCAATGTGTTTAAACACAACATATGTAGATCCTCCTCTCTCTATAAGTGTCCATAATAGACACTTATTCTCAAAAAATGTATAGCTTCCATAATAGACACTTATTCTCAATATGATTAAGCATTCCAAAGGCTAGTACTACCTTCCCACTACCTAAATCAGCACTTGGAGATATCAAGACCATCTATCTTGGAAATGTATGGTAAGAACATCCATGGCTAAAGCAAAAAGCATACAATAGGGTACATCCTCTTGCAAATGTATGGTAAGAACATCCATGGCTAAAGCAAAAAAGAAATTCATGACTAAAGCAAAAAAGATATGTTCTTAAACCTAATCTATGTAATCCAACTGAAATGGGAAAAAATTTTGTCAAAAGAAACGAAAAAATAAAACCTTCCGTCGGCGAAGATGAGCGACCGTCGGCGGTGAAGCGACCACAAAAGCTATGAGACTCGTCGGCAAACTCCTCTGACCATCGGCGACGGCGATCTACGGGCGAGCGACGGAGGGCGACGACGATTTACGGGCGAGGTGAGAGAACGAAAGGAAAGAAGTGATGGCCAGAGGGGCTCGGTTACGGAAAATAGGGTTTTCTCCGGCGGATCGGACGCCAGAGATTTTTCCGGCGCAACATCTGCCGGTTTTGTTTCGTTGAGTTTAAATACCCCGGCGCAATATCCGCCGGTAATGGCGCCGGTGATTTTCCGCCATAAAGTGCAACGAAAATAGTGAGATATTGGTTTATTCCGACGCATATACCGGCGCAAATATCGCCGGAACTTTTCCGGCGTCGTTTGAGCCGGAAAGTCCGCCGTAGATTTTCGGCGCAATAATGCGCCGTGCTTACCGGCGCAAAAATATCCGCCGGAATTTCCGACGGTAATCGCGTGTTTTCCCGTAGTGCCAATCTAACGTATGGCTTTTCTTGCACTAGGATATTTACTAAGCAAAAGGCAATAGGGAAGAGAAATGATCGTGAACTTAGGCTTTGTTTGAGACAGCTTTAAAAAGCAGCTTTCTATAAAAAAAAATTTCTACTTCAACAAATTTTGGAACTAAAAAATTGCTTTAAAACTCAACAAAAGAGCCGTCCTAAACGAATCTTTAAAGTCAATGCTCATACATCATATAAAAAAAAGGAGAGATAAATATAAGAGAAGAATTTGAATCTTATTCAGCACATCCCATAAAAGAAAGTACATATTTACATGTGCTAGAATACACTTATCACTTGTCCTATATCACAGAATAATCATTGAGTTTCATATAAAAAAGAATGTACATAGTGACATATTCCCAAATGCCAAGGTTCCACTAAGGCTATAAACCAAGAAGTGCATTCAATAAATAACTTAATATATACTCATATAATGCTTATTTTAAGTTCATTTAATAAAATTTTAAAACTCACATTATGTTCAAGCTCTACTCAAGTCAATGCAAAATTAAGGTTTCGTTTGGAACTTTTTTTTATTGCTTTTTAAAGTAATTTTTTAATACAAAAATTAATTTTTTTACATTAAAAAATTACTTTAAAAAGCAATAAAAAAATCATCCCAAACGAAACTTGAACAAATAAGATCAAACGACACAATACTAAGCGCAATTTGATTCACTTAAAATTTTATAGATCACTCTCTTACCGTTGATTGAATATGAGCACAATCTTTTAATTAAATATTAGATGATTGGAAAAATAAAATTAAAATAAAAAAATCATGTAAAAAAAGTTGGTAGGCCTATATATATACAATTAGTCAATTAGTTGATTAAAATTATCATTTAAAAAAAATTATGATAGGAAAATTATAAAAAAAAAAACTTGATTTCGGTGGGCCTGCCTGACTATCAATCCGATCGGCCGATCAAGTTAGATAAATAATTAATTATTTTCTGCTATAAGTTCTTACCTGTACGCTCAAAAATCAACGGACGCCATTAATGGCGGACGTAGCTCTGCCAACCTTAGTCGTGAGTAGAAACCAACTGTTACACATTTATATATATTTTAATTATTTTTTAAAAATAAAATTAATGCTATCACATGTCTCACAGTGTTTGAAATCATTTATTCAAAATGGTAAAAGAAGGAACCTCATTGTTCCTTAAAATCACATCTTATCAACTATGATTTAACTGAAATTAAGATAAATTTGTTATAAGTTGAGATAATCATAACAATTTATTTCCTTAAAATTTTTTTATTGCTTCTTAAAATAAAATTTGTGTACAAATTTAAATTCTTATACTAAAAAATAGTCTTAAGAAGCAGTAAGAAAGTCGTCCAAAATGAGAGAATTTATTTTTTGTGGACACCGGATGATCTGTAGGCCAACTAGAATGCACTATATCACCTGGTACACTACGGTATGAAGCACCGGTACATAGCCAGAAAATGATATGACGAATTCTGATTGGTCTCCGGACGCCGTCCGGTTTAACATAGAATAATTTTCCCCCAAATGAAATTTTAATCAGTTTATTTATTTGACCAACAAAATGATTAGATTTATAATTCAGCATGAATTTCCCTTTAACATATATTATGGAACCTTAAGTAAGCTACCCTAAACTTTATGAAGTTTACTATGATTATTTTTTATTAAAATCCTTATTAATCATATCTACTTATTGATTACTATGAGTAATTAAGGCTTCGTTTGGGACGGTTTTTTTATTACTTTTAAAACGGAATTTTAGTACAAATTTTTTATTTTTGTACTAAAACGCCGTTTTAAAAAGCAATAAAAAAGCCGTCCCAAACGAAGCCTAAGTGATTAATTAATTATCAAACAGTTAATTATCATAATTTAATAGTAATATATAATTAAAAAGTAATTTAATACAAATATATAATTAATTATTGATTGTAATCTTTTTTTATTAATTATTCTAGGTTTATCATTGCTAATATACTTAAATTATTAATGAAATTGGTCAAAATCTTATTCAATATTTTATTAGTCAAAATTTATTATATATATTATATTTTTATTACTACCTTCACAAACAATTTTGAACATTTATGCCAATTAAGACAGATTCATATCAAATTTATTAATTGATAGTCTAAATTCTCAATAAATAGATCCAATGATTTATGTATTGACAATGTCTTACAAATATCCTCAATGACAACACCATTCATTACTTTCACGAGCAATTATTACGTCCGGTCACCGAACGCATTCATAAACTAATAACCACGCGCCACGTCACCTGAAACTCAGTATTGAGCACTCGGTATTGCTCTGTATACATTCAGATACATACAATTTTGACTGGACCTAATAATTGCTCTACTTTCACACACGCACAATCTCTCTCTCTCGAAACTTTACCTCTCTATCTCATTATCTATTGCCTTGTTCGTCAGTGAACGGCATCAAAAGGATCAATCGCTTGTGACAAAATATCAGCTTTTGTCATAAATCACCTCTATTACATTTTAAAATAAAAAAAATACTATCCTCACCCTTTTGAGTTTTGTCTTCGCCCACATTCTAACAATTAAAATAACAATCCGCATCAGCATGTTTTAAAATAAATTTTCCTTTGTTCAAAAATTTGTAATGGAAAGGAGGATTTTTATAGCCACCACGAACAGTGGCTCACCCGCTTTCTAACATGGGCTGATGATCAATGCGAAATATGCTTTTTTTCCATACTTCGATGTTTCGATTTTCAAGCAACATTTAATAAGACAGCAACGCTATTTGTTTATTGCAATTAAGAAAGGCTTGCACCTTATCAGCTCATCTAATAAATGTAGAACAAAACAGTATGTGCTGCTGAGAAGCGACCAAGGCGGCGATGGCGACGGCTTCTGCGTTGATGGAGAAAGTGCCGGTCAAGGAGTGGACGGAGGAGGAGAAGGAGGTCTCCGGAGATGCAGAAGGCGACTGTGGGCTCCATACAAAGCGGCGGCGGCGGCCCAGATTAAGCAATGATGCTGCGGCGACGGCGGTTGATGGTGCTGCCGATGAGGAGGCCTCCGGCAGAGAAGATAGCGTGAGCTTTTCCCTCGAGGAAGACCAAGGTTGCGCTGCTTCTAGCTCTTTTTTTTTTCCATATTTTCTTTTTTGTTTTTGTTTCTACCTTTTGCTTTAAGGAAAGAAATGGAGGTTTTGGCTGTCAGCGAAAAATGACGGCTTTGCAATCCTCTTTAATCTGGGCCCTTCGCCGGGCCAGCTGATGTTCACTGATTTCCTCGCCGGGCCCGGCGATGTTGATTATGAAATTTCTATTTATTTTTTTTAATTATTAGCTCGCTTTTTTGCTCCATGTCTAGCTAGTCTATTGGCTTCTGGTAACCAGTTCTTACAAAATAAATATATAATTTTGTTATGTATTTCTGATACCAAATCGTAATAATAATCGCTCTTTCTGTTAAGTTTTAATTCTTGAAGTGTAGAAAAAGGAGAAGAAGAAAACTTACGAAGTAATAGTGTTACATGTGGTTTAGGCTATTGGAAGATTATTTGTCCAAATTTCCCCAACCTAAGATTCCAAGCCTTGGCTTTTTCCTAGAAAAATCAACATTTTACCATTTCAGTAAAAAGGAAAAAAAAGGGTAAGTTTTTCTTGTTAAAGCTATAATTTTGAAAATTATTTCTTAGACTTGCTTATAGGGTTCATAATTGTAATGATCAATTAAGATTGGATGAATAGGTGGTATCGGGCCATGGTAGTCTATAGATAAGTATTTCTATAAGCACTCTCCATTAGGGCAAATTATTACGTCCGGTGTCCGGATTCGTCCGGACACCAATCTAGACACGCCACGTCACCAAAATACATCGGGTCCCTGTGTATTTGGGTGACGTGGCGCGTCTGGATTGGATGTCCGGACGTAATAATTCGCCCTCCATTAGGGAGTATTAGAGAATCAATCAAATAAAATGACCTCTATGTTATTATAGTTCTTCTCCCCCACCCATTTTTTGGAGTTATTGACATTCTAGAATCTATCATTTTTCCTTTCCAAACAATGGGGTTGAATCACTTATGTGGAAATCGAGTCGTTAGAGTGAGGATTGATCTCAATTTCCTTGGATTTTTTCAATCTTACACACACTAGTAGTCAAGTAAAGTAGAGAATGGATAGTTATCTTATTTAGGGAGCTTTACATGCATGTCCCTTAAAACTATCATGTTGACATATCTAACACTGAAATTGTTTCTTTACTTGTATAACACTAAATTCTTTAAATAACATCAAAAATATATTTTTATCGTTTCTATTGACACACTTTCCTAATAAGATCTTACTGTGATTTCCTTATCTCTTCTTCTTTGATATTCGGGCACCACCAATCTCATTGATGTGCTTACGAGGAAAGATCTGTCATTAATAAAATTATCCAAAAATAATAATTTCTATCTAATTTACAAATAAATCTGATAAAATAAACACAAATTTAAACTTATGAATTGGTCTGGTTTGATTCCATAGTAAGCTATTGGGTCTAGTCATGAGTCTGGTTTGAGTTTGCATGTTACAACACTTTGATATCACTTTTTGAAGTTGAAACATGTAGGGACATGACATGGGCCCAATATTCTAGCAAATGCATAACTATTAGCCTAAAAGCTTAAACTAATAGCCCAAAAACATTGCTATTAAAGAAGAATATTAAGTCTTTGTTTCTAGTTTGTCTCAACTTTTTGTCATTGTTTTGTCTCAATTTATTATCTCTCTTTTTTTCTTAATAACTTTGTATTTATTAGAAATAAGTTGGAAATTAATAAGTGCAAAATAGCAAATTTCCTTTTCTATCACCTTGAAAGAATACTTTCTGAATTTTCTGTGTAGATTCAGCGAAGCATAGTGTAAAGACATATACTTTATTCTGGGAAATGAAGGTTTTATGGATGAAGTTAATGCTAAATGACTTGTTTTGATGCATACCTGCAGGTACTAAATTTTGTAGCTCGGATGGCACCAATTTGAATTCAACAGAGCCAGAGTCTTTTGATACCGGGAAAAAACTAGAAAACGGGAATTCAGAATTCACAGATGTTTTGGATGATCTTCAAAGTGTTCCCAAGGAAGGAGAGAAACAGGATTATAATCACATTAAGATGGGAAATGGACCAAATTCACACATGGATTCTGTAGTAAATGTTGAAGATGAAGTAGTCCCAGCTACTGAGACTGAACCGCAAAGTCATGGGCATAGTGAGGCTGAAAAGACGTTTAAATTAGACGTTTCAGAGCTAGACCTTGAGAAGGTATTAGAGGAGCAGGAAACTCATGATTTGTTTTGTCCTAATTGCCACTCTTGCATTACCAAAAGAGTAATTTTACGCAAAAGGAAAAGAAGGGTTCAAGATTTTCAATATGAAGAACGCCCTGAGAAGCTGCATATTAGACCAAATATTGTGGCTACTTCTACTGAAATTGTAGAAACAAGTCATGATAGTGAGCCAGACGTATTCAGATGTTTATCATGCTTTAGCTTTTTCATTCCAACAGGTATAGCATTTTATCTTTATTGTTCATTTTTAATCCAACCTGATCACAGTTTGTTTAACATTATGAAGTTTATTTGATTTCCTGCCAATTGGATGACTCAGTTTTATTGAAATTGCTATGTTAGTTTTGTGAGATTCATCTTTCGAGTTGGTTTATGAAAATTCACTGTTCTTCTCCATGTCCTTTGATACTCACTTTAAAAGACTCCCTAGTTTATACAACTGCAAGCATATAAAGTATTGCATAGTTTTAGCCTACCAAAGAATCTTGGCTTAACATGCACAGAGGATGGATTAAGTAGATGAAAATGGAAATATTCACGGAAGTCCATGGTAATTCTGCCTATCACAGTGATGATATAGAAGATCAAGATGCTGAAAAATAAACAAAATTAACTGACTTTCCAAATTCATTAGTAATTTTTTTTCACAGCCAAACTGCTGCAAAGCTAGAATTACAATAATTATTGTTGAATTGAATAATATGTTGATGCAAAGTTATCCATATATTGACAAACAAATTGAGTAAAAAAAGTAAAATGCCATAAGTAAAAATATCTTAAATAATAAGGATTTATTATAATTTATAAATATTTTGCACTTGATAATAGTGATATGATTATGTAATGGTTTCAATAACTCTAAAACAAACATCTTGATCCTAGTAATATGAGAATTGAATTCTTTGTATATTTTTATTGGAATTGTTTGATGGACTACATATATGTTATTAGATTTTGCGACATTTGTTGGCCAGTGGCGAATATATGAAATAATTATTTATCTATTTAAGTTTATCTAATCCGAGAATCACATATAGTTTATTTTTCTCGCTGTTCAGTGCATCTGATTGGTACTTCAGGACTCGACTTAATTTTTTTTTGTTGGTACGGTAAAATGGTACTTGTTCTGGCAAAGCTCATTTTGTTTTGTTCCATTATTTATACTACAGAGGCACGTTTCACTTACCATAGTAGTTGATATGCACTACAAATAAATTATAAGTGGCATAAGATTACTATGATATGCGAGAGATTACAGAGGCACGTTTTCACTTAATGTATTGTTATTGTTACATGCAGAAAATGGGTTTAATATATTCCGGATCTTCCGAAAAAGGGAGGAAAGTGTGGACGTGCAAGTTCCCAACATTCAATCCTCAGGACAATCATCTTCCAAGGATGGGAGCCGGCTATCTTCTATTTTCAAATCAGAGTCAAGTAGGAACAAAGAAAATGAAGCAGGTTTGTCTTTGTTATAAATTTTTGGATTCCTCAGCAGTTCAACAAAATGAACTTAATAAAAGTTAAAATTTTAAGGGAATGAGGTAAGATTAATTGAATGCTAGGCATCTTGGAAGCAGTTAATCATCTAAGTAATATTTTCTATTTTTTTAGCTGGAGGTGGTGGGTTGGTTGTTGGGCCATTGGCATATGAAAATAAAGTGGATTTAACAAACCTATTTTTGGTTGCATTTAAGAACTTGGTGAAGGAAGTGAATTTATATGTATCTAAAAATTGAAAACTTAGCACTTCCATGATTTAACCAGATGGAAGTATGGAATAATGAGTTGTTTGATAGGAACTGATTGTCAAATAAAAGAGCAATAACTTCTTTATCTATGTGGAGATTGGAGAGGGGTGATGTAAAAGATTTATTGATGATTTTTATGGTAGATAAGATTTGATTTCTACATTTGGCTAGCATCGTCTTTCATGGATTGAATATGTAAGTTTGTAGTTCCAACATTGTCTAAACAAATAATGACCATGCTTATGTTGTGTGTAACATATCAGTATTATGAGACTGTTGGAGAAGTCTACATGTACTTTCATGCGTGGTACATATCAAATAATAAAATTTCAAGTAGTTTTTTTCTCTATTTTTCTACTTCTCTACATTTGGCACTCCTTCATATTATTGATTGAAACAATTTGAGCTTCAGTTCTGCTCTATCTTACGCTGTTACGTGCACATTGACTTTTGAATTGCTACAGTGTTTGGACTAAATAAAACAACATAAGAGTTCAACAATTCTTTATTTTCTTTATGAACAATAATGAATCTATGCATCATTGCTAATGTTAATTATGAACTTGTAAATTGCAGTGCCAATCCCGGGCGCTGTGCTACCAGTACAATCTCCTATTACTTCTAATATTGGATATTCTGGACAAAAGTACCCAACTTCTCTGGTTCTTTCTGCATCTGAAACACAAAACTATGCAGAAAATGCGAAATCCAAAAATGACGGTGCAGGTCGGCTTCTTTTTTAAAATCATAGACACAATTTAACTCTTGTATAACTAATTTTTTATATTCATTTTATCAAATATTATTCTGTTCTTTATTTTCATCATGCAAATAGTTTAGCCTGAAATTAGCTTGAATTTCAATACGATATTCCTTTATCATACTTATTATTGGGCAAATTTGTAGAACTGCTATGGAAGACCTGCAAGAAAAGTTAGCACAAAACAGGAAACCTGTACAGGAAGCACAGTTGAGAAATCCATTTGAATCTCATGAATTACTGTATATCATTGTATTATCTGTTGTGTATTACATGAGGTATATATAGAGATTTAGCTTTACACGTGTATGCAGCAGATTGATTTGGGTTGTTATAAATGTGCGGCTGGATGGCTACATGGCTGTTTCTAGTACGGTAGCTAAGGTAGTGGAGGTTGCTGTCTTTACCCCCTCGCAAATGGACGGTTCTGTCTGAACTGTCAATTTGGACTGCAAAAAATGAAATTTGGGCGTGGACAGTGGCTTTAAGCACGTCAGCGAGTTGGTCTTGTGTGGCGATGGGAGCCACTGTAATGACATTGTTCTGTATGTGATCTGTGATAAAATGCTGATCGATCTCAATGTGTTTCGTGCGGGAGTGAAACACAAGGTTATTGGCGAGAGCAATAGCTGATGCATTGTCGCAGAATATTGTGGTTGGGCAGGGAAGTGGTATACCGAAGTCTTGAAGTAGACGACGTAGCCATAGAACGTCGGCGGTTGCTACTGCTAAAGCCCGGTATTCGGCTTCTATTGAGGAGCGTGCGACTGTGTGTTGCTTTTGACGCACCAAGAGACGATTGTGTGGCCAAGGAATGAGCAATATCCCGTTGTGGACCGGCGAGACATGGTGTCGCTTGCCCAGTCGGCGTCGAAGAAGGATGTCAGATGCAGGGAACCATAGGTGATGGGAATGCCATAGGAGGTGCCACGAATGTACTGGAGAGTGTGTTTGAGAAGGTGATAGTGGGGAGGTTGAGGATCATGCATATGTTGACAAAGGGCATTGACGGGGTATGCAAGATCCGGTCTAGTGATTGTGAGATATTGAAGACCCCCTGTAAGTTGGCGGTAGATATGGGGATCGAACAGAGCTGAGTCGGTAAACTCAGCTGTGATTGGTTTGGTGGAGATTGGATTTGAGAGGGGTTTGCAGTGAGATAGGCCAGCTCGGAGTAGAATGGAGTTAGCATAGGATGCTTGATTGAGGAAAAGGCAGTGAGGAAGTTGGTGAATTTGAATGCCAATGAATGTGTGAGCTGAGCCTAAGTGCTTCATTGTGAATTTTTGATCTAGGCTTTTGATGAGGTTGTGGAGAGCTGTGGGATTGTTGCCGGTGAGGAGGATATGATCGACATAGATGAGGAGGAACATTTGAGTGTCATTTTTGGTGAAGGTGAGGAGAGAATGATCGGACTTGCTGTGAGTAAAACCGAGAGAAATGAGGTGTGTAGAAAAAGTATTGAACCATTGCCTCGGGGCCTGTTTGAGGCCGTAGATGGCTTTGTGTAAGAGGCAGGCATGGTTCGGATGAGAGTGACTTTCAAACCCGGGGGGTTGTTCATGTACACGGTCTCGGAGAGATTATCATGAAGGAAGGCATTCGCCACATCGAGCTGATGAATTTGCCAATGTTTATTGAAGGCAATGGTTAGAAGAATGCGGATGGTGGGTATTTTAGTGACGGGACTGAATGTCTCATTGTAATCAATGCCGTATTCTTGGCGGTAACCCTGAGCAACAAGGCGGGCTTTATGGTGAGCTAGCATGCCGTCTGAATGGTATTTAGTGCGATAAGTCCAGCGGCATCCAAGCGGGGCAGCTTGAGGGGGAGGAGGGACTAGTGTCCATGCCCCCTGTTTTTGAAGGGCTGCAAATTCGTGAGCCATGGCATCTTGCCAATGAGGATGTTGTTAGGCTTCGGCAAAGGTTGTTGGGTCTGGAGTGGTATGTTGAGTAGAGGTTGTGGTAATATGGGAGAGGTCAAGGAATTGTTTGGGTTTGAGGGAACATGTCTGAAGCCGGGTGACCATGTGGTGAGAGGGGACGGGTGGAGCTGGTTGTTGTATGGGAGTGGTAGGTAGGCTGGGGTTAGCTATCGGTGTGGGTTGGGAAGCAGATATAGGATTGTATGTAGCAGGGGACTGGACTTGAGGTGGTAATATGGGTGGGGAGTTGGCTGCGGGTTGTATGGGTGCTGTATGGTGGGGTAAGGAGGAGGTAGGAGTTAATAGGTGGGGATTAGGATTTGAATTGGTAAGGATGTTTGGTGGTGGAGTTTGAGGTACTGGTTGAGGGTAGGGAAAGGCTGTTTCATCAAAGGTCACATGCCTGGAAATGATAATTTTATTATTGATAGGATTTAGACATTTATAGCCCTTGTAGGAATCTAGGTAGCCAAGGAAAATGCAGGGGGTGGCCTTGGGTTCAAGTTTGTGGCGTTGGGCTGGTGGCTTCCATGGATAGCAGGCGCAACCGAAGGTGCGAAGAAGGGAATAATTGGGTTGTTGATTATATAGAGTTTGAAGGGGTGAGATGTGATTGGTAGTAGCTGTGGGTAGCCGATTGATAATGTAGGTGGCAGTGAGGGCTGCATCAGGCCAAAATGTGGGTGGAAGACCGGCGGTGTGGAGTAAAGCACGCGTGGTTTCGATGATATGGCGGTGTTTCCGCTCGGCAGTGCCGTTCTGCTCAGGGGTATAGGGACAAGAGACTTGATGTTGTATGCCATGGGTTTGAAGGAAGGTTGTGAGTTCCCTATTGAGATACTCAGAGCCCCCATCGGTGCGCACGCACTTGATTTTGTGGGACAGTTGATTTTCAATGAGAGCTTTAAATTTAATGAAAATAGGAGTGACTTCATTTTTATAAGTCATTGGGAACATCCATGTAAATTTAGAGAACTCATTAATTAAAAGCAAGTAGTACTTAAATCCCTAGTGAGATATAACCGGGGATGGTCCCCATACATCTGAGTGTAGTAATTGAAGGGGTGAAGATACATGGGTTTGAGATCTGGTAAAAGCTAATTTATGGCCTTTAGAGACCTTACAAGTTGAGCAAAGAAAATCAGAAGTTGGAATGCTGAGATGTTGATGCTGCGTGGAGATGGTGCGAAGCACTTGATTGTGAGTATGATCGAGTCAGTTATGCCATAAGAGTGTATTTGCTGAAATAGCTAAAAGAGCGCTGGAGGAGGCGGAAGGCAAGTTAATTTTGTAGAGCCCATTTCGGCATGGTCCCTGGAGTAGTATTTGACGAGTCTTGAGATCAGTGATGATGAAGCCAGATGAAGAGAAAGAAATAGAGATGTTATTGTCTGAGGTAAGAGTGGAAACAGAGAGGAGATTGTGTTTAAGATTCAAAACATGGTGTATAGAGGAGAGAGACAACTTACGATTGGGCGTGGGGAGGATGCCTGCACCTGAATGCGCTATGGGAAGCGCTTCTCCGTTGCCGACTGTGACGTTGTCCGATCTGAGGTAGGTAGTGGGATGTTGTAGATTGTCCAGATGTGAGGTTGCACCATAGTCAATGTACCAGTCGTTGGAAACGGTCGAGGTGTCTGTAATTAGAGCTTTGGTGGTGGCTGCTGCGGCTGGTTAAGATGGAATGTAGTTAGCGTTGAATCTGTGCCAACACTGAGAGGCGGCGTGACCTCGTTTGTTGCAGATCTGGTAAACTGTAGGCGGGGTGGTTGGAGTTTTAGTTGCACTACTTGGTGAGAAGCGTCCTCTTCCTCTGCGACCGCGATAGGTATACAGCACAGCGTGAGTATTTAGAAAGTTCTGTTCACGGGTTAGCTCTGCGGCTAGGCTAATCTCTTCGCTTAAGAGTAGCGAATACAGGTTTTCAAGACTGAGGGGGGATAACTTTGTTCGGATAGAAGTCTTGAATGCTTGGTAGGAAGGTGGAAGGCCATTGAGTGTATACATTATGATGTCTTCTCCGTCGATATTGGATCCCGTTGCTGCGATGTTATCGACGAGGGTCTTGATGTTGGTCAGATACTGCTGCATTGTAAGATCTCGCATAGAGATGTTGTGTAATTCATTTTTCAATTGAATTACCCTTGATCTGTTGGATGCCTGAAGTCGTAGCTCGAGAGTAAACCAGATCTCCGAGCAACTTTCCAGATGAAGAACATAGGGAAGGATTGCGGCTGTAATGGTTGAGCATATTGCCGCAGCTAGATTCTGATCGGCGACTTGCCATTGAGTATAAGCTGGATTGACAATGGTGGTGTTGTCCTGTTGAAGAAGAAGACGCTGAGGGATGGGGATGCTGGAGTCTAAATGACCACCGAACATTTGCTTTTAAAAGCTTGAGGATCTGTGATTTTCACAGTGGGTAGTTGTCGTTAGAAAGAGGAAGAGGGACGATGGTTTTGATATTAGCTAAAACCAGTTTGACAGATGCGAAGATGGGTGATGGCTCAGAGGTCTTGTCTTTACAATGCTCTGCCACCTGAGATGAGGAAGACGATTGTGCCATTTAGACCAGGAGTTGCTGAGAGATCTCCTGCTCTGATACCATGAAGAATTGCTATGGAAGAATAGTTAGCACAAAACAAGAAACCTGTACAGGAAGCACAGTAGAGAAATCCATTTGAATCTCATGAATTACTGTATAGCATTGTATTGTCTGTTGTGTATTACATGAGGTATATATAGAGATTTAGCTTTACACGTGTATGCAGCAGATTGATTTGGGTTGTCATAAATGTGCGGCTGGATGGCTACATGGCCGTTTCTAGTACGGTAGTTGAGGTAGTGGAGGTTGCTGTTTTTAAAATTACGCACTCCTCTCTCAATTTTATGAACAATTATTACGTCCTTCGATCGGACGTAGAGGAACGTCCGGTCGGAGGCAAATTCCCGCCAAAAAACGAGTTGTACCGAGCAATACCAAACATCCCTTAGCTGTCTTTGTCTTTGTTCTTTGATGGAAATGATTCTCTGTTAGCACATGTTTTGGCACTAACTTGTGCATTTTCTTTTTTTTTTCTCCTTAAAGATCTCTTGTTTACTTCCATACATCTGAAACTGTCGATGCATACTACTGAATGTTAATTTCAGATTCCCTAATGCTGAAGTACAGTCTCATATAACAAATAACCTGAGAAAATAAGAAAACTTCATTGCTTCTTGCTGCATCTGAAATTACGAAGAAGATAGATAAACAAAATGCCATAAATAATGTTGCTGGCCAGCTAATTCTCTGAATATTTTTGCCACTGATTTTTCTTCATTTTTTATTGTGATATCTTATTTATGGTGATATTTATATGCTTTATTAAGCCATGAGATCGGTTTTACGATAAATTGCTGGACGTTGTTGATTTAGCATAACTATTACATTGTAAACTTAAGGTTGCATCTTTCCAGACCCCACTATGTTGAGAAGCTCATGCACTGAATACACCCTTTTTGTTATTGGGTAAATGTGATGGGGACATCAGATCTTGGAAGGTTTATCAGAGGTGGGGCCGCCGATCTACGGCCACGATCGAGTCATTGTACTTTTGATTTATGTCATGTATTTTCTTATTGATGTGTCATTGTACTTGTTTTTATTTTATTTTATTTCCCGTTGTACCCTTCTAGTAAAGGGATGTCGTATGTAAGCCCCGAGGGCATTTTCGTCTTTCTATTTCTTGAGTTTCATGTACTAGGCTATTTATAGCCCCTTGTTTTGTTTTTCAAAGTTAATGAATGAATGAATGATTATTTGAGAATTGTGTCTTCTTGTTGGAATTCTTGAGAGAGCTTGAGAGATCGAAGAGAGATCCCTTGGAGAGGGAAATCTGCGCATCACCCACCAACCTTGGAGAAGGCCGGGTTCGTGGTTCCTTACCTTATCTCCCTCGCAAACCTTTCTTCCCTCACCTAGCCGCCGACCAAGGTTCTCCCAAAACCTTGCCGCCGGCCACTTTATGCTCCTCCATCACCACATACTCTCCTATACTTTGGCTACACCCAAAACTGTGCTTCCCTTGCCCACCCGACCCCCTTGCCCCACACATTCCCATCCATGTTTCCACCTAAACTGCCAGCCCTAACCCATTAGCTGCCGCCCCATCCCCTCTCCCACCTTTCTTTTGGGGTTTCCTAGTTTGGTTAGAGTTAATTAGGAATCTATTTGAAATTCAAATTCTTTCCTAATTTAACTAATCTATTTTAGGAAAGTTTTTAATTTACATCTATTTGGATTTCAATTTCAAATTGGATTTGATTAAATACTTTCCTAAATCCTAAGCCCAAATTAAGAGATCATAATCCCCCCCCCCCCAAAAAAAAAATTTGCTCCTCCTAGCCTTTATTGCCGCCGGCCCCTATAGGGATCAATTAGGATTTATTTTCTAATCCCTCTAAACCCCTTTGGAAACAAGTCTAATTTCATCCCACCTCCTTTTGGCCGAAATCCTCAAGGCCTCTCTATGTTATTTACTTTCCAAATCCTAGTATTTGAGTTTGGAAATATTTCCATGCCATCTACCTCTACCCGCCCCCTCTCCCTCTCTCCCCAATCTCCTCTCTCCACCTTATTACACCTCTCTCTCTTGGAATCAAATTGAAGTTGAATTCCTAAACTCCTCCCAATTGGAAATCTGAAATTAATTTCAGGTTTTCAATTTGTTCTCCCCACTTAACCTATTTCTCCTACCTCCCGACCTCATCCCTTGACCGGCCTCCTTCTACCAACACCACTTTTAGAGAAACTTCCTTCTCGTCAATGATCTTCAAGAGTATTAGCAATCCTTGGGAAGACTTTGTCATCGAGCATCCATGAATGACCGATCCCAACACCGAGTACGGACTTAAGTACGACGACCACGGGATTGTATTCATCTTACATTCAACCTTCTTCGACGTCAACCCGAGGATCGACCATACGGTTGTAGATTATGTCGAACACATCTTGGATACTTTGGTGGAAGCTATTGAAGAGCAGTTAAAGATCGTCGAGTGGAGGACCATCGCCGATCCTTGACGAAGTTTCTCTACTCCTCTTGTGTTTCTTAGGTCTAACATTTATTGTGAATTGATTGAAGTCACGAAGGACGCTTCCGCCTGCTATTGCTAAGCTTAGTAAAAGTAGGATTTGAGTGTACCTATTTACTTCTAGCTCTCATTGTTAGACTAGAGATTTTTATTAAAACTACTATTCTGGCATGATGTTGTTTTCTAATCTATTTTGAATGTTCAAATTTCTGGTTATGTGACTTAGCCTAAGCGGGCGTGACCCCTCCTACGTTTTATTCCGTTGTTTTAACTGCTTGTAGTTTTCTTCGTTATTCTCTAATCAAAAGTTGTGCAAAATCTTACAACATTCATTGCATTCATACTCAGTTCTACATCAAAATGTCAGGCAACACTCTCAAGTTAACACAGTGCAATATTCAGATGTAGAAGCTTTGGATAATTTATTATTTATTTTTGAAATTTGGGTTTATTTTATAAAATATGTCCCTAGGATCATATTTCCTCTGGTCCCCAACATCTAATTACCCAAACTTAGACAAACTAAGGAATTTCTATCTATTGACCTCCATATATAATCCATAAGTCAACTCGAGCAAATGCAATGGAAATCTGGTCAAATGGGTTCAATTTTGCTATTAATCGATGAAGGATGTCTCTTTTTCTCTTAAACCAACACTGAGCTTTGCTCGCCTGCCCTCTGTTTAGTGCACCCCCTCCAGCATGACTCATCTATCCCTTAAATTCTATGTTGATAGTGTGAGTTGCTAAAGCTGTTCAATTTTGTGGAAGCAGCTCAATTGCAACCCCATCTTGAGATTTCATTTGGTGGGGATCATAATCTAGAAGAAAATCATGGCATTACAGCTTTACCAATACCGGTACCTAATGAAGTTGAAGAAAGTTATGCAAGCAATGGAAAGCTCCATCCGGGTAAAACTCTGAAGATCTGCACTTGGGTTACCTTTATCGTGCAAGATACAATTTTATGGATTACAACTTTTCTCTTTTAGATGCTAACACAATTTATTTCAGTAGCAGCAACTCAATTTCCAATTGTGCTTGATGTATCATCTGGTGGGGATCAATTGCAAAATGAAAGTAAGAACGCCCTAGCTCTACCTGTATCTGAAGCTGCCAACGCTGGAGAAAATTATTCAACAGTTTTAAAGATCAGTTCAGGTTTGCTTCTTCTCAGAACTCCTGAGCATTAGCTTGGACAAAAATAAATTCCAGCATGGATGACACGTCACATATTTAAGAATATTTACTCTTGCTTCATTATGAACTCTTCATGGAAGATTATAATGTTAATAGCATGAAATCCTTTTCCAATATATCTGCTAGACTACATAAAAAATCACATGCACCAGCCAATTAGGAAAACGGATGATACCTAGTACCTACTATGTTGAGCAAGCCCGTAGCATCAAATCGCTAGTTCGAAGGCACTCCCTAGCATGAAAGATTTATCAAAGCTTCTCCATTAAGTAAAACTGCATTATCATGTGAGCTTTTTATTGTTATATGATGTTGGTTGTTGATTGTAATTACTAACATTTATGAAGCCTGCAAATTTATCTCTCCTTGAACCTGCACTTCCTAAATTTTGTTTTGCTGCAGTATAATTTGGTTTATTGGAAAGAAAGTTTCAGAGTTTGTTTGCTCGCGACGTCATTGAAACAGTAAAATGGATATCATTTTCTTATTTTCCTGCAAACTTCCTGTACAACTGATTACGTTAAAATAAAAAATCATTTTTTATGATCCCTAAACAAGTTATGTGATATATTATGAAGTATGTTCAGATGATGTGAGTTCTGTTTGTTTTTATGCACTTTGTTGATGTAATTTACTTTCTAGATGATGGTGATATCATGCCAGTGATCATAAACAAGCCTCCTATATCAGGAGGAATTGGTCAAAACAACCATGATTTTGATGGAATAATACCGCCTGCTACTGTCTTCTTACCCCATGGTTAGACTCAAAATGGGAACATGTTGTCTTCTGTCTTCGTTATTTACTTATATTCCCTTTTGAATTGTTTCTCTCTTGGTTTATTCTAACACTGTAGCAGATGATGATGTGATTAAGCCTATTGTAATAGTTGAACCTTCTTCCCAAGGAACTTCTCAAAAGGATCTAAGCATTAGCATTTCTGCTGCCCAGCCTACAGTATTCCTACCTGTTGGTGATGTGCAGATTAGTGTTGGCAATCAGATATTAGTGGAAACAAGAAGAGAAAATGAATGGGAAGTTCTAAAGAGTATCGTATATGGGGGTTTGATTGAATCAATTACCAGCCTTGGTGTAGTATCATCGGCCGCTGGTGCTAAGACCTCAACATGTAAGCATGAATTTTCTACTTTATAATTTTCTCTAGATCTTTCCGAACAACTCTCGCTGCCATTATGGTCTTAAGTTTTATAAAACAATGTTAAACCGTAAAACATAAAGTAAAATAAACTTTAATATATTCTGCATTAAGTTTTTCCTTTTCTTTCTCTATAACAACAGCCAGTATAAAATAATTGTTGAGCAATGATGCTCATCAGTTATTGAATAAAGATATATTGAGAGTTAAACAGTTTCTCTAAAAAGATTAAAAGGCTTATTTGGTAGGTTATATGCTCTCGTTTTAACTAATATTTGATGCACTTTATTTTCATAATTAAATTAATCTTAAAATAAGGTTGAGTTGATTGCTGAAACAACTTTTTGTGATGTTAACCTCGATATGTGTTATGTGTGGAATTTGATTGTGTTGATCAATCGTATTATTATGTTGCCTCAAATCTCAAATTTGTTCTGTTGCCTCAAACCTCAATAGCATTCAAACAACGCTTTTGAGATTTGTTTTTCACCTCTACTATATATAGATATATAATAAAGTTTCACCAATTTCTTTCGTTTTGCAGTGAATATTGTTGCCCTTGGATTGGCAAATCTTATAGGCGGTTTCTTTGTGATGTTACATGATGTAAGAACCTTTCAATAGTCAATTTGGATATTCAATTCAGCATTTGTATTTAAGTATTACATCCATTCCCATATCTCCATTTGCAGCTTTCAGAACTCAAAAGCAGTGCAGCTGCAACTCAAAATGATGAGCGGAGTGGTCGCTACTGGAAGCTGTTAGGCAGAAAATCAAACTTTGGTTTGCATGCAACAGTAGCCATAATGTCATATCTATTCTTTGGTCTGCTTCCTCCTCTCATCTATGGTTTCTCATTTAGAGAAAGCGACCTAAAGGAGGACAAGACCATTGCAGTTGCTTTCTCCTCACTGCTCTGCATTGCTCTACTCTCTATTGGAAAGGCTCATGTGAGCGAACCAAAGTCTTATATCAAAACTTTCCTTTATTATCTTGGGCTAGGATTCTCAGCCTCCGGCATTTCCTATGTAGCTGGGGTGCTGCTTCATAGATTCCTACTGCAGCTGGGTTTGTTTGAACATGACGCTCCTTTGCCATTGCCATTGCCGCCGCCTTCCATTGACCTTTTCGGTATGAGCTCTGGACTAAGTTCTTGGGCAGCAGAGTAAGGATGAAATTAACTTGTTGAGGCTTCGTTTGGGATGACTTTTTTTCTGCTTCTTAAAGCAGTTTTATAGTGTAAAAATTGAATTTTTTGTACTAGAAAGATGCTTTAAGAAGCAAAAAGAAAGCCGTCACAAATGAAGCCCGAGTCTAATTTTGTGACTTTAGCTACTGAGTTAGTTTAATTTCAGTTTTGACGCCTTTGTATGAATGATTATGAGTCCAAAACCTTTTGGTGCCATTACTGTTCCCTAAACCTTAATTGTTGATCCAAAAATAATAAAAATGTAAGCAGTCAGCATCTTCACCTGTTGCTGTTGGGATGGATTTTCCAAGTCTAGGCGTTGAGTAAAGCTGAAGGGTGAAGTTTTTTCTGCTTTTGAGAAGGTTAACGAGTCCATTACCTATATAAAGGGCAGATATAATAGGGTTACTCTTTTTGAAAGTGAAGGTAGATCTTAGTGGCCACCTCTAGAACAATTATTACGTCCTCTGACCTGACGTAGAGGTACGTTCGGTACGTTCACCGAACCAAATAATTGTTCCCACCTCTAACGGCTATTTCACAGGAATAAAGAACTACATTTCTTCTCAACTAAACAAGAAACTAAATTTTTTATTTTTTATATTTAGTTTATTCCTTATAAGTCCTTCAGCGAAAAGAACCTGCCAATTACTGGTGAAAGGAAAAGCTTTCAAGGAGGACGTGGGAGCTACTCTCTTCGTCTTTTGTTGGTGCCGAGTTACTCTAAGAACTTCAATTAAGAAGTGCCCATTGAGGATTTTTGCCTGTCGTTCTTTAACATTTCTATGACAGTTAAAGCAAATTTATATTTTATTTTTTTTATTTTCATTAAGATTTGGGTTGGGATATCTTTCTTATTAATTTTTGAAGTAAAACTAAAAAGTTGCTTTAAAAAGTAATAAAAAAGCCGTCCCAAATTAACCTTAATCTAAGCACCTTGTATTAAATAATTGCATATAAAATAAAGAATAAGGAATGAGCCCTCTAAGGTACTCACCTTAGTTGAAGATGTTTAGGAAGAATCATTGCATGCTATTTAATTATAAAAATTTGAAATTGTTGTGTTAGAATTTTGATGGCAATGAAATATTGGCGCTTAATGTCTTAGCTTCTTACGAAGGTTTAGCATACACACAAATAAAAGAAGTTTGATACCAGAGTTTTTACTCGTAGTAGTGAAAAATATTGGACAAACTAATTGAAACATTCCACTAGTGTATGCTATCAATTACAAATGATGATTGTCATGTAATTGGGGAAGATGTTAAAATATTATAGTAAACATGAAATGCAGGTAATGAATTTTTTGTTAGAAGTTGTATGAGCCTTGATATATTGGAGTTATCTTCAAGAGATCATTTGTGGCATGTTCATTCATTCTCCTTTAAGGATATAAGATCAAAGTCTAATTTTGGAGTCAAAGTTGGTGTCGACCATGGGCAAATACCTTATTAGTGATAACATGTATTAATGTTGTGACTGATGGTAAGTATTAGCTTAATAAGTGATGCCAATGCCAAAAGCATGCATTGGTTTTATAGATGTTGGTGTATGTCGACACTATTAGCAACAAAGAGAGACGAAGTCAACTGGTGTCGTTGTAGCCAAGTTACAATAGTCTATTTTAGGGAGTGGGCTTTTGACAAAGCTAGTCAAATTATCATGACACTCTATTGGATAGTCCATATTGAATAATTTAATTATATACTATTTAATTAATATTTAAGTGCCTTAATTACTTCAAAATCAAATGATCTTGAGCTCTTTAGATTCATCGTATCAAGATACTCGATTTGACTATAAGCAAAAATGATTTAGAGATCATTTGATCTTTCACTTAATGTCCCAAAGTTTACAATCATACTTAAAACACTTGACTTTAGCTCAGATCAAATTAGATATATTTTACTTTAATTTTTAAAGTTTATTTTCATTAGAAATTCAACTGGCCAAGCACAATTTTTTATGCAATGTTTTAATTGGTAACTTTCATACTCAAATTCAAGATTATCTGAATTTAAATTTTACCAAATATATAATCAAATTGAAAATCTATATGAGTCATCTGCATGGCCTTATCGCCCAAAGTAATAAGCTTGGATTATGCTTCTTAATTAAGAATTTAAGATGATATATTTTGAATTCATCCTAATTGAATGAATTCAATATATATAAAAAATAACCTAATTACAATATTTCAATTTTTAAAATTTATTATATTTTAATTTTACCTTCAACCAAATTGGTCCTTAGATTTCAAAATCCATGTTCTCCGCTGCAAAGGCACAGCCAAATAAAGTCGCCAGCTTTCTCATCTTCGTTCGCTTTTCAGATTTCTCAATCGGGATGGGATCTTTTATTGGTCTTTATTTACGGAGAGGAGATAGAAACCAGTGAAAGAAAGAAAGAATGCAACGATGATTCTCCCCATGGCTCTCTCCGCCGCCTTTCTCCTCTCCAGCACCATTGCCTCTGTCACATACCTCAAATTCCTCCGCCGGTTCACTCCACTTTCCTGTTGCGGCAATCGACTGAGTCTTACCGACGGCGACGGCGACGGCGAAACACCCGCTCCCATCGCCTACGGCCCGGATTCACCCGCCGGGCTCACCAGCAGCCCTATCCTGTTCCGTCGATTCAGATGGGCGGAGATCGAATTGTTCACAAACTCATTCACCTCAGATGTTATTGGCGAAGGGGGTTTCAGCACCGTCTATCTCGCTCGCCTCCCAGATTCCTCTCTAGCCGCCGTGAAGCTCCACCGCAGCGGCAATAGTGAGCGTCTCCTTCGCGCCTTCAAGCAGGAGCTTGATGTCCTCTTCCGTCTCTCAAATCCTCACATCGTCCGCCTCATAGGATACAGCGACCACGGAGAAGACGGCGCCAGCGCTCTCGTCTTCGAATACATACCCGGCGGCACTCTTCGCGATCGACTCGTCGGCTGCGAGGCGCCGCTTCCGTGGGATCGGCGATTGAGCATTGCGCTCCACGTGGCGGAAGCGGTGGACTACCTCCACGAAGGTGGTGAGCTTCCGATCGTCCACGGCGACATTACGGCAGCGAATGTGCTGCTCGACGAACGGCGAGGGCCGAAGCTCTGTGATTTCGGATCGGCTAGGGTGGGCTTTTCGGCTGCTGTGAAACCCGCTGGCACCGGCGACCCCATAATCGGGTCGCCGGGCTATACCGACCCACACTACTTGCGTACGGGGATCTTCTCGAAGAAGAGCGATGTGTACAGCTTCGGCGTGATGTTGCTTGAGCTCATTACCGGTTTGCCAGCGATCGCGGCAGAAGAAGGCTGCCCGCCACTGGCGGCGGCAGCATTGAGAGGAGCAGCAGCGGTGGCGGTTGATCCGATGGTCGCTGGGAGTTTCGATGAGGAAGAGGCGGCGGCGGCGTTAGGGCTTGCGGCGCTCTGCGTCGGCGACCAGCCTAGTCTGCGGCCGTCCATGGCGGGGGTGATAAGGTTTATGAGGGAAAG
Organism: Dendrobium catenatum; assembly: GCF_001605985.2. Taxonomy (NCBI): domain Eukaryota; kingdom Viridiplantae; phylum Streptophyta; class Magnoliopsida; order Asparagales; family Orchidaceae; genus Dendrobium; species Dendrobium catenatum. The sequence continues at coordinate 6,114,094 of NW_021318595.1, forward strand.
CTTGCCATCTTCCACTTCAACCGTTTATTTGAAATCCGACGGCTCGGCGGAGCCGTGAATTATTATTTTTTTGTTTTTACGATATGTTGGACCATCGGGCGAGAATTAGGTAATTAGCAAATTATTTGTATTAAGCTACATTGTAGCTGGACGGGAGTAAGAAATCAAAGAAAGGATTTTGTTTTGTTTTGAAAAGGGCACGACCCAATTTCATTAACTAATAACTTAGAGAAGAGAGAAAATTGAAGCAAAAGATTAATAAATCAATAAAAAATAAGTCCTATAGAGGTGAGAGCAAATAGGACTCACTAATGGCAAAATATACATGTAATCATTTAGATATCAAAGATAAGAGAACTCCTGGTTGCCAGAGAGACCGTCGAGAAAAAAATTGCAAAAAAAAATCCCAATTTCCCATTATGATCTTCCAGGGAGTCTTATTGTGGACGTCCAAAATGTATTTATCATTTCCCTAAAAAATGACAGAATTGCACCAAAACATAAGGGCATCTCTAACCGAAAATCTCATCTTTCACTCTAAAATATAGTGAAACTAAGAAAAGGCATGATTCATCTTCAATCAAACTCTATTTTACGTCCAGGTAATCGTCTTTCTCCTTCGCGTGTTTTTTTTAGCAAATCCGGTGGAACAGAAAAATAACGCATGTGAACAGTGCAACGTCAATATTGGCATTGCACTGTTCACCCGCAACCAAATACCATAAGTTTTGTCTTTCGGCTGGAGCTCGTGAGCGACGCCATTCATTTGAAATAATAGCAAAAGCTAAATCACAAACAAAATATAGAAATGAAAAGCTGCTTTTAAAAACAGTAAAAAAATGTTTGAAATGAAATCTTAGTTACTATTTCATCGAGAATAAATGCATGTACAATTATTCAACCGGTACCAAATAGAGGTCAACAAGTTTGACAAAAACTAAGAAATAATGAGAGGGATAGAACCCCACCAAGAATTTTGCACATGAAAATGTGCTTCAGAGACTCTCTACCTCCCTCTCCTCACATTTTTCTGAACAGGCCACATGAGATTTGAACTGGCATTCCAATGAGCTAATTGACTTGCTTTTCCATTTCCCTACTTTGTTTCCCTTCTTTCCAGCTTTTGTTAATGCTCTCTTCAGCTTTCTGGATGGCATTATATCATAGCTCAGTTTGGGATGACATTCTAAAATGACTTTCGAGTATAAAAAATTTAAATTCAAGAAATTTTCGTTCTAAAAAATTGTTTTAGAAAGCAAGAAGAACGCCATCCCAAACGAAGCCTAAGTCATTCGGAATAGGTTCGACCTAGTTCAAATCAAATTTCACCAATTGTGACGTGTGAAGGAAAAGAGAAATTCAAGAGTGACAGCTTCTCCATTATATAAAGAAGTTATCTAATAAATAACTTGCTCTAACACCAATGAAAATTTTATGAGGAAAATGCCTTGATGTTCAATAGAAAATCAAATTGTTGATTGTTTTGATGATGATGTTTATAATTATGTCAATTATATGCGGAACTTATATTTTGTACAACATACAATAAAATGACTCCATATGTCATTGTCACTTCGATGAATTTCTAGATTTCCTATGATCTATATATGCATTTATTTTATCCATTGTTTAAACTTATATCGAGAGGTTCTCTCATTCCTTTTTCTTTCCCTAAAACAACACAACCCTTCATAATTAAACAATGCACCGGGTAATTTTATGACCGATAGTTCAAATTACAAATTTTTAAGAATAATAATTATGTTCTAAATTCATAACTTACATATTGCATCACTAACTTGCTTTCTTGGACCAGCCTAAAAAATTGCTCCTGCATTTGCTTCCTCGTAGAAAGCAAAACAAATTAGCCTCTAAAGGTCTCCACAAATTCCTCCTCGAAAATGTTAAACATTTTTTCAATCCAAAAATCTATCTCTCTACGAGCCTACCCACCAGTGCTCAACTTCATCATCTAAAAGCAATATTGTCAAAGGCACCTTTTCTACCTTTCGAACACTGCATTCCATCCAAGCATTTCTCCAACCTTAATAGCCAATCCTCTGTGGCTTGAGGATCTATGACCCCTTAAAAACAAGGAGGTTTTAATCTCAAGAATAACTGCAAATGACGATCAATACCGTCTCCTCTCACCCCAAACATTCTGCTATGGACTTCACCCATCAGTTGTGCTACCATCCTAACAAAATGCATTATTGAGTCTAACATTACAACCTCAGCTGTATTATGAATCATAGCAGCTCTAGAACTCTGCCCATCAGGTACCTTAGGATCTTGAGAGTGCATGACTGTAACACTTCAAACTAGACAAAAATGAGGAGAGATTTAATATCAAACGCATTTATTGAACTCAAACATACATAAAACACGAGTTCTAAAATGATATCACATATTCTCACTCCTAACAAATTATCTCCTAAGATTTTGGTATTGATTAAATTCCTCTCGATCGTTGTTTTAATACCACCCCATGACGCTAATAGTTATGCAGGGGTTTTAGAGTCAATCATCAAAGTATGAAGAGTTATGAAGTATGTTCAGATCTAAAGATCGAGAAATTTAACTCTAATTTCTTAATCAAAGTAAGTCAATCATCCATAAATATAAATAAACTAGAGCCACTAAATATGAAGAGTATATATAAAATAAGCATCCATATTGCGCAAAACACAAATTTAATTCCTCAAAATAATCATATACAAGAATATATATCTCAAATAGGCCAGAGAAAACATAAATATTCTAGAATTCCAAAATCATAAATTCCAAAATCAAAAGCTTCTATCTTGAAGGTTAGAGTCCTTAATTGATGTGATTCAATTGTTGGCTCACTAAGAGTCATCGACCCCATTCGGTTGGCTAGTTATATAAGTTGCCAACATTTTGGTTGTGGTCTCTAACTTGTTAACTAAGGTCTTCAACTTGCTGAACGAAATTATCGACTTACTAGGATGACTTTGCCATTTTGACTTCGTAATGTATAGGTGGCTTGCTACATAGTTGACTTGCGGTAAAGCCAACTTGCTGGGTGAAGTAGCCATATTGCTTATGATTTTTATAGACAAGTTAAATTCATCAACAAGGTGAACTAGTTTAAATTTATTTGAATCTTACTCTTTAATTATTTGGGTTTGCATTATACATAATTATTGATATAGTAAAAATATTATAAATTTATACTATTGCAATTATCTAATAATTTAATATTATTTGATTATACATGCATATCTTTCTAATTTAGATTATAAAAAGGTTAAACTTAATTTTACATGGAATTTGATGTAGATTATTAAAAAGTATTTTAATTTTTATAGCAATTGTAGAATAATCATATGAAATAAAAATTTATTTCAAAAAAATATTATAGAGCACCTAAAATTTAGGTGTTTTACACCGCTGCATATTATATATATATATACATTATTTCTTCTATGTGGTTTTTTCGGTACCCTAAATCCTATCCTTCGCTGATGGACTCTCACCCCAACCCCTCCGTGGATGATGATGACGATTTGCCGGAATGGTGTGTACCTCTCACATTCCCCTCCTATACTCCACCACCAGGATCCGCCATTCATACTGTGGCTCCGCCGGCGAATGATGAGGTGACTCATGCCACTGAGTTTATGGGCCCCGGCGAGTTCGCCGAAGACGGTGCTCATGAAAACCGGCGGAAACGTCGTCCTTTTGGTGTAAGAACATGTTTCTTTTTTTTTTTTTGTCATATTTGATGAAGATCATTCCTGATGCGAGGTAAAGTAAGAGCTTGTTATTATTCAAAAAGGCCATTAGGGTTTCTGCTTGTTCCGTTAGGGTTGTGCTAGCCGTAGTGGTCCTTGATGCTGGCTATTTGTTTCTTGTTTCTATTGATGATTTTCTATCCATGAATTTGAACTATAAACCTCGTTCCCAGCCCTAATCGGTTTCCTGCGGATATCCGCTCCTGTGCACAGCTTTAAAAATTGTTCTTATTAGTTTTTTTTTTCTTTCTTTCTTATCGAATCAAATTGCCTTTTTTTTTTTCCTTTCGTATAAAACTTTTTTGGAACACTAGATTAAAAATTTGCCAGTTTCTTTTGGAACGTACTATATAACCCTGAAGAACATGAAATAAAAAAGGCCCCAATAAAAATCAAACTAGGTTAACAAGTCATAATTTTACCAAATAACCTTTATCAAAATATGGTAGAAAAGTCATATAAGTTTAGTTATTATATCAAGTGTAGAGTGGTTATCTTTTTGACGGAAGCTGAATCTCACATGTGGTTATTCCAGTTAGAGGAGAAAGACTATTACCCTCTTATTTAGATTTTCATGCTATAATACTCAATTATAATATATATCGCTCGTTGTTGCAATTAGAACTAGTACGTGCAAGATTTTAAGAACTTTTAAAATCATTTAATCATATGAATGATTCTATTTGCATGGAAAGATAATTTTGCTTTTCAATCCTTAGAGTATTTTAAATGGTTTGTATTTAAATGCATAAGCTATTGATGGTATTTGAAGTGTATTTGATAGTTCCGATTTGTCAAAATGCATGAGCAAAATGGAGTTAAAAGTTTTCTTTTATGTGTCCTTCAATCATCTTTGTCTTTTGCATACTTGTTGAAGATTTAATAACTATGAAAAATGATGAAATTTGATCCTTAACTAATTTTCATGTTATGGATGAAATCAATGGCGTGATGTTTAATTTGAAGGTCTTATATGATAGTAGATCTATAAATAAAATTAGGAGCATAATTGTCTATATATATATATATGAACAATTAAATCATTCAAAGCCCTTTATATAGGGTACTAAAGATTCCACACAAAAAATATATAAACCCTAGTTTTGGCATCCAAATTGGGACAAAGGGAGATTATTTGAAGATAGGAGGACATTGATAGGCTTGTTTAATTCAAAAAGAAGTTAAAGGAGGATGAGAGCAAAGAGCAAGATCGGTATGGCTTTGTTTGCATAGGAAACAGATTTCAACGCCCAGCTCTATATTTTGTTAAGCTAAATGTAAGATTTTGATTGGAATCAACCACTATTTTTAAAATTTTATGTCCTTCTTTTAGACATTTGTTTGGGACCATGAATTACAGCCCTTCCTTATGTGGGCTACTTAAATCTCCTTGTTGTGCTCTTTCAAAATTGTTCTATTACCTCAATTATATTTTAAAGTGAATATCAAAGTTTGGGCTGAAAGGAAGAGAGGTCCTAACATAAAGGATGGCATCTAATTCTTATCCCTATGTGGAGCTTTCAAAAGTATATGCAGTGCCCTTATTTATGTAGTTATTATCGGACCCAACTTGGGGCTTTGCTTCGATATTTTATCATACATTTGCAGAAGATCTTCAAGGCAATTTAATGAATGTTTTATCAACCAAAATTTGTTCCTTCTTTCCGTTGGGGTTGTGACTTCACTAATAATGTTCAATTTGTATGAAACCAGCAGGGGCCTTCCCCATGGATATAAGACCCAATCTTAGATCGAGTTTATAGAGATGATGATGTAGATCCAATAAATTCAAGCCCCAGGCTAACTCTCATTCTACCAATTTAAATAGATTTTTTGCTGCCTCCATTGGTATGAAGTCAATTCAACCTCCAAGCTAAATTATATAGTATAAAGATTAACCAAACATTGGACCAACTTCCATGCTTTCGGGTCTACAAATGTCATGCAAATTTCAATGCTACAAAGCTTAAACAACATTGGGCCGATTCCCAAGCCTAATCAACTCTGAGCATATCTTATGTTACCTAGTCAAATCAACATCTGGGCCAGCTCCTATGCTATCTAGCCTAATTAAACATTGGATCAACTTCGATATCATCTGGTTTGCTAATTCTGGACCAACTTGTATACTAGTACGCCTAGCAAAACCCCAGTTGAGTTTCAAGGCTATTATTGCTAACCAAACTCCAATCTAGCTTCCGTGCTAACAAGCCTATCAGATAGATTGGGTGAGTGGAAAGACATCATACTCACAACGATCCATTACTTTTCCATATAAATCAATCTACGTGTGTGCGCTCAAAAGTCCTTGAGCAAGCCAATTGATGTGGTGTCATATTTTTCTTTGGAACATGTGGAATGGTATTTTATACTCTTGTTTCAACCTTTAGTGATTTCTTTCAGATGATCTAGTCCTTTATTTATTTTTGGCTAGAAGTTTGTCCTCGATTTTTTTGATCTTGTAGATCAACAAATTTTGAATAGCTGTTAACAAAAATACTTGAGAACGTGATATGCATAAGGGTTTCAATTTTGTTTCTGCCATGGTTATGTTAGATCTATTGCTCTAGGAGCTGATCATTTTTGTAACCCATTTTCATGTTGAGGTTGTGCTTAGATGGATTCTTTCATTTTCATCTCTTGTTTCCTCAATTAAGTGTCACTTCAATATGATTTTTTCCCTTTCCACAAAAACATCAATGTGGAAGTTTCATTAGCTCTTCTCTATAAAAAAAAAATCGTGAACTTCTTGCCTTTTTGCTTTGTGAGATTTCTTCAGTACATGTATGGTTGTTATCTATTGGCATTTCGTGACTACTATTTCAAGTAATTCCTGAGTCACTTTGATAATATTGGATGGAATAACTTTTTTCCCCCTTATGTTGGGCTTTTTTGTCCATTTTATCCAAATAAGTTATATTTTAGTTAGTTTTTCACAAGATCCTATTTCTGTTTGATGCGTGTGTTGCTGGCGTCCTTCTTATTCATTCTTTGTAGACCTTGAAATGAAATTTTTATGCTTCTTTCGTATGAAATTTTCATTAAAGCAATTTTCAAAGTTTACAACTTTTAGAAGTTCGTGTTTGAGAAATGGTATTCACTTCCGTATTCCTTTTTTATATAAAGCATAATCTTTGACACCATAGATCATCTTATTACCGACCCCCCCCCCCTCCCTTTTTTTTATGACAAACTTATGTTAGTTTTAACCGCATATTTTCAGTAAAACAAGGCTGGTATGTTCTATCACGATATGAATTTTCATTTTGATTAGCTTTGTTAAACTGTGCGCATTATTGTAGACGAACAATGTACAGTCTTGTAAAATACTTCTGTTCTGCAGCATTCCCTTAGATACATTTGTGTTAGCACCATCTTCTGGTAATCTAATCAAGTCATTGTCCAGGCTCAGGGTAATAGGTCTCAGTTTAGGGATTGGTATGGAATGAGACGGGGAGTTGGTGTCCAGGGCAAATTCCACCCCTATCCTCGTCAGGAGGTTGACATTGGAGCCGTCCACTTTCATGGCAATGATGTTCAACATGGAAAATCAACGGTAGTTGAGAATTTTGGGCAGCAATCGGTTGCACATGAAGTAGTTCCTAAAATCAATCTGTCAACACCTGGAGAAGACGCAGTGGCACTGGAGCCTCCTTCATTGAAAGAATCTTTGCTGCTGCAACCATCCACCCTTCCACTTTCATGGTGCGATGTCTGCCGGGTTGACTGCAACAGCCTGCAAGTCCTAGAGAACCATAGGACTGGGAAGCGCCATAAGAGAACTGTCCAATTATTGGAAAGGATGGAAGGGCGACCGGACATGGCTGAAAAGTTAGTAGCTGATAATGACACGAAACCCGAGCAACACAATGAATCTGTTATAGAAACATCAAATATAAAATGTGATGCAAATGCGAATCGAAAGAAGAAGCGGAAGAGGAACACTGCACCCGAGCAGCCTCGTGTTTGTGTTCTATGCAATGCAGTTTGTAATAGCGAGGCCATGTTCCAGGCTCATCTGGTCGGAAAGAAGCACGCATCCCGGATATGCCAATTCCAGAGACCCAATACTATTTTTGGACAAATGAATGGTTACATTCCCACCAGCCAGTCATCAACTTTGGCATTGCAGGATACTCAGCCTTTGTATTATGGCCTTATGAACTGTGAACAACCTCAAGATTATGCTGTTTTGAGTCCAATTTAGAAATAGGATTCGAGTGCTAGGAGGAGAATCTATAGAATCTGAAGGTCAATATGGCTCAAGAGTATTTATTACTGACTCTGTGGATGTTCTCACATAATGTATAGTATTTCATTTAGCAAACTGAAGGTTCTGGGAAAGTAGCTGATTGGTTTTTTTGTGTTAGTTTTGGCTTCTCTGTAGGACATGACTGAAGCATGGGGTAAGATAGTTGTGCTGGCCTTCAAATTCATAACAAAAGTTTCGGCAAATGTTAAAAGAACATTGAGTTGATTGACTGCTATGAATGGAGTTTTAAGTTTTTGATTCCTTATCTAACTTTTTAACTTCTTTTCTTGCTTTCATGGATCTCCACCAAACTTCACCATGCAGGTAAAAGGGGGGCTTCTGGACGCTATAGCTCCACAGTGGCTGATTTTCAAGGTTGTCTATTATGGTAACTTATCTGCATATCTATACTGTTTTAATGATACCATTGGGACTTTTAGTTAAGTCTTTTTCATGTTTCAAATAGTTTGTGTCAACTTTTAGCAGTAAATGAGAGTAAAATGTCAATATTTGATTTGTTTAGAGATTTTTATGATGACACACCTGCTCTTGCTGTGTTATATGTATTTACATTTCAACTTCATCACCGAAAGACTTGCATTAATTGGGCCATGCAGTTGCAAATAGGATTGAACCTTCGCAAGGAGCCGGCTGGACCGGTCTAACATGATCTTGTTTTGATGGAGAGATTATTATATGCGGAGTCTGGATGCAAAAAAAAATCATTCGGTTTTGTGATTGTAAACAGTAAAAACGTAATGGTGAATAGTAATTATGCTTTTACTGTACTTTTATTGATTTTCTGTGTCCGGACTCCACACATAATAATCTCTCGTCTTGATGATATAATAAAGAGTTTTTGATATTAATTTAATTGTCAAACTATTTAGCTTTCATTAGTTTTTTATGATGAGGTTTTTGAATTAATAGTATTTTATAGGAAGTCCAAAGTGCCCCATGCCCATTTAATATACACCTCTATTAATATGCCTTTCTCCACAATCGGTATTGGTCTAATAACATCCAATACTTAATATCCAAGTAAAATATTTCTCTCTAACTCAAATTTTTCGTGTGATTTTTCACCATCATTTAATAAGTTAAATATTGAATATTGGAAAAATAATTTTTTTAAATATTTTTTAAAGAAATTGAATTGAACTATATTATTTTGAAAATGGTCTATATACATGTTATGTATTTAAATATTTAGCATTAAAATTTTATGCATTTACATAATAATGCAATTTTGGAATCACATGAAAATATCACTATTTTTACTTTTTTTTTAATGGAAAATATTTTTTATGCATAAATTTACATCTGATTTAAAAATGTGTTTCAAAAGTAAAAATAAAGATTTAGGTATTATATAGTAAATAGGTAAGAATTTAGTAGTATGTATGTAAATCTCCCCATTTCATACTTTATAAATTTAGGTGTAATTTACAAATGAGTTTTAATTCCTTAAAAAAATTATCGGGAAAGCAAAATAATGGCAGCACATAATTTAAAAAGCTTCCTTAAATTTCTCCCCAAAAAAAAAGCACTAGTTTTTGAAAAGCTCTCTTTATTTTAAACGAATAAAAAGCTAAATATTTAATAAAGATAAATATTATGTGTGATGAATAAAATTTTTAATAAGACTTATTTTACATATATATAGATGTTTCGCAGTAGTTTAAAAAAAATAAATTATAATAAGAATTAGAAAATAAGAAAATTACTACCTGATTTTTCTAGGAAATAAAAAAAGCATTAAAAAAAAACTAGGAGATATTTGTGTGAATTTTTCTTAATTGTTAAAAAAAAAAAAACTAAGATTATTACTATAACAGCACATGGCTACATTATTGCCTTCTTGTTGTCGCTTCGCTGCATTTTTGGCTTATTTCTGCAGGCTGAAGGTTGTCTGTTCTTACCATTGCTCATCTTGCTTTGCTATCAAGTTTTAGAAGAATGATTAACTCCAACAAAATTTATTAAATCTTCAGAAGAAGAAGATTAAAATTTAAAATTCCTTTGGCACAGGCGCACATCACAGCTTTATATTATGGATACAAAGAAATTCCAAAAATCTGTCATATTAAAAAAAAATTCATGAAAGCAGCTTAATTTATATGAAATCTCGAAAACTTATTTTATGATAGAATTTAAGCCAAGTCGATCTTATATAACATACCAAACAACAATAGGAAGATCGATCTCCAATAATCCATCTACAGACACTTACAAAGAAGCCATGGACAAAGCATGCAGAGTCTCAGCATCAGTCTCTATCATCATAGACCGTCCGTTATGAATCATGCGGTTGTAGAGCAGCCTGAGAGTCCTCGCCATCCTCTGATTATTCGGCGTCGGAGTTCGCCGGAAAAGTATTCTGTTGAGCTGGAAGATTAATAGGCGAAGGGAATAAACAACTCCAGGTAGAGAAGCTGGCATTCTGGCAGCTAAAGGAACCCTTAATATGAATGGAAGGAGAAGAGCTGGCAATATGTGGACGTTTGCGTGGCCTCCTGAAACGAAGAGCTTCAGCTTGGTCACTACTAATACAACTATGTGTCCTCCCATGGCTTCAACTACTGGTTTTAAGATATTTTAAACTGTGGTTGAGAGTTTTATAACTTTTGTACTCCCATCTCTCTCTCTCTCTCTCTCTCTCTCTCTCTCTCTCTCTCTCTCTCTCTCTTTCTGAGTTTGTTGTCTCTTTTGTTTCTGTCATTTCCAGCTATGAGAGCATCAATTGAGCTTAATAGAAGAATCCTGTGCAAGATAAATATTATATATGTATTTAAATAAATCATTTAAAAAAAAATCAATCTTTTTCTTCATAATTTACTTAAGTTCGGTTGATTTCAACAAAAATGTTTATTAATTAGGGGTCAAATATGAGCATAATCTCATTCATGGGCGGATCCCCCTTAAGCACGGAGAGTTTAGCTAGGCAATTGCCCCACTTAAAGTTTCAAAATATTATAGTCTTTAGTCAGTTGCCCATAGCATAATTAAATATATTGTGTAGAAATGTTATTGTTACAAAACCATGAATCAAATACAAAGAGAAATAGTAAAGAGAATTCATCATTTTATTTAACAATTTGAATTCCGAAAATAACCCTACAAGCAAAATCTGTTCTGATGGCGTTGCCCCCGAAAACTCCCGCAAGAGCATTGCCCCTTGACCCCGCGACCTGATCGGACATGTAGAACCCCGCCAGGGGGCGCTACCCCCCTTAGACCACCAACATATATGCGAAGTGTAAGACAATCAAGGATATGAACAAATAGAGGTCGAGCCAAATTCAAGACAACTTCAACATACATTTTGTAGAAATTGAATGATTAATCATCTTTAGCGATCATTTTATTTTTCATCTATTGTTTGGCTGCAAATGACTTATTTTTTATAGCAAAAGATCAAGCCAAATTCGAGGCAACATCAACGATTACTTATAAGTTTTTCCACCCCCTATGAAAATTAAGGCTTGGTACGCCCCTTACCTCATTTGATTATATGTTTGGTTTAGTAATAAGAATGTATACATTTTAAGGGCTGAGGAGGAATGGAATGAATATATCTGTATAATTATAAATTATTGATGAGGGGCTAGAACAGTAATTAATATTCCCAGCGAAGCTTCGAGGAAGCATCCAATGCCTTGGATCTCACCATAGGCCACCATGCATGATGACCTATCACCATCGAGGCTTTGCGCCATTTGTCTCATGCTTCCTCATACGACCCCAACTTGCGGTGTGTCTAAAAAGACAGAATTTGCTAAATTGTCAAATTTAAAATCATACGATTTTTTGTTAAACTTATTTAATAATAATTTTTATCATATTAATCAAAATTATAATTATATTGCTAAAATCATTAAAATCGTCTCAATAAAATTCTCAGTATCTTAATAACGACTGTCATATTAATTGGCAATACAACAAATTAAAAATAAAATTAAGCCTATTTAACCTTTTTTTTTTCCAAAACAAAATTATGCAAAAGTCGGGTCAAATTTTTATTTTATTTATGTTTTCTTCAACTTGCCGATCTTATAAGAAAATGTTTCCTTCATTAGAATCCAATGCATTAGCATTATATATATATATTCAATTTTGATAATAAATCATTATTAGTTTCTTACTCGCTAAGAAATGGAAGAGGCTCAAGAATAGACAAGAGCAATGATTAAAATAGGTACAGGTAACGAGCACATGCGATAATTGGACAAAAAAATCAAAGATCACAATACAGAGTATCTCATATACAATGAAAAATCATAATATAATTGGTGCGAAGAGTGTGTAGTCTTCGCACCAAGAAACTACCTGATACAGTCATCAACATAGGCAATGGCATGACAAATAATTGCAGAATTTAGCGCAAAAATTCACAAGATCCGATCAAATCCTGCACGAGATGAATAGAAATTCTTTTAAAGAGGTGCAGTAAGATTCATCAGTACTGCATATTTCAGGCCTCATATTTTTTAACTTACTCAAACACTTTCCTTTAAGAAATGAAGCCCAAATACAATACTTACATATCAATATTTATAAACTACAAAAATATTATACAATGCTGCATTTTGGCACCAGATTTCCTTGGTTTGCAGGAACCATGATAGTGGAAATAGAATATTAAGCAGCAGCAACAGGCGTTGGTTTTGATGGAGGAACTTTGTTCTCTGATGGGATCTCAACAAATTCTGAAAGGATCGCTCGAAACTCATCACCAGCCAGTGTTTCCTTCTCTACGAGCACATCGACGATCTTATCGATAGCTTCGCGGTTGTTTCTTATATGGCTTAGAGCAATCACATAGGCACTGTCGGTAATCCTCTTGACGGCGGCATCAATGTCCTCAGCTAGTCTCTCTGACATGGAGTTCCTAGCCATCATTCTCATTATCACATCTGCACTCTGTGCTGAGGAGTCCATTAGAGACCATGGGCCAATCTCCGACATTCCGAATGCGACCACCATCTGCAAAGTACAAGAAAGATCATTTTCAGTTGAGCCACACTTTAAAACCTTAACACCACAATCAAGTTGTGTAGCCTAATTAATGCCCTATGAACAAACACTTCACAAAGAGTAATTTGTGGATTGATCTTCGAGGCAAGATTAAGAACGCCTTGAAGGTTGAAAGAGGGACAGGTAAGCCCTCCTAGAAGATTAAGATAGAACCCCTGAATCGACTACAATATTTAATGAGTTATTTATTTAAACTTCAGCACCATTTATTTCACTTTTCCTTTCTGATTTGTCTTTCTAAGCTATATCAAACTGCTTATTATGTTGAGCTTCCTTGCTTTCACCACTTTAGACTAGGAGGGCACAACTAAATTAAGCCTTGTTCGTATGCCAATTACTCATAAACAGCTTTTAATGCATGAGAGTAAAGCTTGATGTTATATCAGACTGGGATCCACTATAGGCCTCGTTCGAATTCAATAGTAATTCATTGAGAAGAAAGATACACAAAAACTGGCTTAACTAACTGGGATAAAGCTAATGATATTGATTAAGATGCTATACGTACCTGCTTGGCCAAACTAGTTATCTGCTGTAGATCGCCTGCAGCACCAGTGGTCACCTCAGGCTCTCCAAAGATGATCTCCTCAGCAGCTCTACCTCCAAGGCCACCTACAATCCTTGCAAAAAGTTGTTGCTTAGATATCAGAGTTGGATCATCAGCAGGAATAAACCAAGTAAGCCCTCGTGCTTGGCCACGAGGAATTAGGGTTACTTTCTGGACTGCATCATGTCCTGGAGTTAAGGTCCTACAAAATATGAATGAATAAAAGAGGTCAGGGTTTGGGTTAGAACGGAGCATGAACTTACTGAAAAAAATCATAATAATAGGGTCAAAGTATCTCACAGTAAACATAGAAGAAACTTAGAAATTCATTTGATCTTCTCTTGATAGAGTGACTTGGTGGATATTAAGAAGAAAAGAGGAGTCAAGCGTACTTATAAGGGTGCTTATAAGAAATATACAAAATAGGGTATATTAATGTATAATGCTTGTGGATGACATAGCTTTGATAGGTACCGACAACTCTGAAGTAAAAATAATAAATTAAAAATTAAAAAATTAAGTTTTTTTTTTTTTTTAATGATTCAACAAGGACTGCTAGAAAAGATGGAATGCACGCATTAGATGTTGATCTAATTTGTAGTGTTATCAACAATTGAATTCAAGTCTATTATATTAATCAGGAAATTGCTAGTGTTATCAACACTGCCGTTGCCAGGTCCCAAGTCCGTGGGATAAAGGCTTGATGTTGTTGTTGTTGTTGTTGTGTATATTAATCAAGAAACAATTTCCATTCCTGGTCTTTCAAAAATAATTGTTAGGTAAAAAAAATCCAATCATTTGCTTTTTTCTTTCAATGATATTAATTCCATCAACAATTTTATTCAATAGCAACAACTAAAACTCTATTTTATTTTTATCCATTTTTCAAGGGTGACTATCATTGTTCTAGACGGCTAGACCTCAAAAAAAACCTCTACCATAATTTATGTTCATTTATTAGCATAAATGAACAAGCTTTAACAAATTTTAAAAACTAGTCATATAGATTGTATAAGCTTGAACAATAAGTCGCTTGTTTATTTAGATTCATGAACATGCTAGCTTGTTGTTTAATAACTCGTTGAAAATTAAGTAAACTGCTCATTTAATAATAGCATACTTGCACAGTTGGTTATTTGATGGCTTATTCTATGTTTGCATTAAGTTTCTCATAACTTATATACTTAAAAAATAATATTTATTATTAGAGGTATATGTATGACGAAAATATCAAATAAATAATTAGATATATAAATTTAAACATTTTATTTCTAATATTTAAACTTGATTTAAAAAAATTAAATATCTGATGAATACCATTTTTATTACAATTTATAATTTCAATAAAACCTAGTAATTAAGCTATAAGTTTAAATTATTAGCATCAAACAGATAATTAATTAAGATTGATTAAAACTTCATTTCGGCTCAAACTCGATAAGAAAATAAATGAATGAACTTGAAACTACAATACTTGACTCGATTCATTTACAACTCAAAATATCATATAGCAAAGATTTGGTCGAGAATGACTAGTCTTGGTTGTCAGCGTTGAGTGGTTGAACCTACTTGAAACATACAATCTTTTAATATCCAATGCTGAGTTAATTACTGATAGTCATCCTTTGAATTCTGGATCAATTTTAAAATTTTGAGATATAGTCTCCTTATTTGGAAACATCATGAACTCCCTTTAAATTTATATATCCATATTTTTTGCATAATACTGTGGGCCTTGAAAATTTGTGTCGGGCACTTTTGAGAGTCTTGTTCCAGGTCAAATTTTTAGAATGCCTATTGGATTACTAATAAGATCCAATGTTGAGAAGTTGAAACATAAAATCTATTAAGATCCAATGTTGGGAAGTTGAAACATAAAATCTATTAAGATCCAATGTTGAGGAGTTGATCATTGATAGTCATCCTTTGAATCCTGCATCAATTTAAAATTTTTGAGAAAGCCTCTAATTTGGAAACATCATAACTCCCTATAAATTTCCATATTCATATTTTTTGCATAATATTGTGGGCACTGAAAATTCATTCAGGCCCTTCTAAGAGAGTTTTATTCCAGGTCAAACTTTCAGAAGGTGAATTAGATTGCTAATAATACACTATTATGATATTTTGCCCCCATTTTAAGGAACAATTATTAGGTCAGGTGACCTGATGTAGCTCTACGTTCGGACGCCAATAACATGTCGCCACATGGTCTTACTCAATACCGCGCGGCCCGACGACTTGACCCGGGAATGCTATGTTCGCGTATTGCTCGGTATTGCTAGGTATTGCTCAGTATTGTTAGGTATTGCTTGGCAATAATGAAAAATATCGCTATGTGAAGAGCAATACCGAGTACTCGGTATTGCTTTACTCGGTATTGCTCGATATTACTCAGTATTGCTCGGTATTGGTTTTCACATAATGGTATTTCTCGTTATTGCCGAGCAAAATCGACCAATACCGAGCAAATATAGATCAAATACCGAGCAATACCTAGCAACACGTGAACATAACAATCTCGTATCTGTTTCAAGTCGGGGTTGTCGGGCCGCGCGGTAAATAGTGAGAACACATGGCACTATTTTACTGGCGTCCGAACGTAGAGCTACGTTAGGTGACCGGACCAAATAAAAGTTCCATTTTAAGAGAACTTTAAGACCTAGTTCTCGATTTTTCATAGACAAAAGCCCTCGTGTTTATTACCTCTTCCAATAACGAGAGTTAATTTTCAATTAAAGCAAGTTGATCGATGTTAAATGATTAGCTTATAGTAGCACTAATGGTGATGAACCTAATCAAAATCTTATAGTTTCATTGTCCTATATTTTTGTTAACCTACTAATTCAACGGAGGTAGCTGACTCAACTTGATCAAATGATCATTGTTGGCAATATGGGTTTCATCATACAAGGGACTTTATAGACTTAATATGAATGTTTGTCTAGAAGGATAATTTTAAGATGATCTTATCTAAGACAAGGCTTTATACCCTACCAAATGTACCCTATGATTTACGACTCAATGAGCTAAGTCATTGGGGAACATTTGAGCTTTGGCTTTGATCATAATTAAACAATTTACTTTTGCAGCGAAATCATCTGGTCAAAGGGCCCCAATTATAGTTGTAAATTAGTCGTGTCATTTGGTAATAAAGTCATCTAGTTAGATGACACATATCATATCATAAATGGTGTGAAATCTCTTAAAAGTGATAATGGAAATATGTTTGATATGATATTGACTTTTTATGAGATGTAGTTATCTTAAACTTATCAACCTTGACAAACGGTAACGAATGGTAAAAGAAATAAAATAAGAAATTTGAAATCACTGATACTTTCTTATGAAGAAATTTTTCAAATCCAGATACTTCCTCTTTCTACTTCAGATTTTCTTCCTCTACCTTTAATTAAAGGTTCCTCTCGGCTTAGATTATAAATCACAGGATGATTTGGACATAAATATATAAAAAAAATCGACAAACAAACATTCATTCATCTTCCTCCTCTCGGACGACCTCTATCGCTCTTTTTGTTCATTTGGCTTACCTGGAAGAAGCAAAACGAAGTTATCTCCTGTGAGGAGTCACTGCTTTTCAGTCCCGTACACATTTCTCCACTCAATCCCGCGATCCAAACCCATCTGAAGCTTCCGCATCTGTGTTTGGTATGCTCGGCTTGCCCACTCAATTCGCCTGTTTCGTCCGTCCGTTAGATAGGAGCTAGTTCAAATAAACCGGCTGAATTGGTTCTTACATCTAGCAATATAAAATTTTACAAATTTCAAACCCTTTTGCTCCCAAAAACAAAATTGTTTAATTACTCGTGTACAAACTCAGGCAATATGGTTGTCCTTTATAGATATTTTTTATATTCCAAGCAAGTCGACAAAGCGAAACGGACAACATTTGACTGATTGCTTATTTAAGTTATACATTTTGAGTTGAACTTCAGTAATACTGTATTATTGTGTCTATTGGTCATCATTTTCGTCATATTCAATCGAGCTGCATAGCGGAGTAAATATGAATGTCAACAAATATATAACCAAAAGACATAATGATATACAACATTTCATATTTCTCATTTGAATTTTTTTTCCAATACTTTAGAACTACATCAATAATCAACGATAAATTTCATAGGTTAAATGGCACCCAAACCATAAAACTGAACAACAAAGAATTATGATAAAGCGAAAAAGAAAGAACTGCAAGTAAGAAATTTAAATGAACATACCCGCAGATTGCATGCCCCACTTCATGATATGCCACCAAGCTTTTGCTTTTTCCATCTGTCATAACAGTTCCTTCCATTCCAGCCACAATCCTATCTATGGAATCATCAATCTCTTTAGATGAAATGGCCATCTTTCCTCTTCGACCAGCCAAAATTGCAGCTTCATTAAGAAGATTTGCAAGGTCTGCTCCACTAAATCCAGGTGTTCTCATTGCGATAACATCTAAAGAAACATCGCCATCAAACTTCTTATTGCTAGCATGCACCTTCAGTATCTCCGTGCGTCCCTTTACATCAGGCACGTCAACCGTTACCTGAAAAGAATTTCTAAATTTAAGCAAAACAAGCCGCGTTGATAAAAAAAAATATTGCCTCCAACTACCAGTACATATCGAAATAGCTTGAAAGATAACTAGACGTAAATGGAATCCAAAGATTGATATTACTAATACCAAACAATAAATAAGTCATCTTTATACCATAAGTAGCCTAATGATTGCAATTTGGGGTCGACTCACCTGCCTATCAAACCTTCCAGGCCTTAGCAATGCTGAATCTAGAATGTCTGCACGGTTAGTAGCTGCAAGAACTATGATACCAGTATTTCCTTCAAAACCATCCATCTCAGTTAAAAGCTGATTCAGAGTTTGTTCTCTTTCATCATTCCCTCCTCCAATACCTGTTCCTCGCTGCCTTCCAACAGCATCAATTTCATCAACAAACACAATACAAGGTGCATTTTCTTTAGCCTTCTTGAAAAGATCTCGAACTCGTGAGGCACCAACGCCAACAAACATCTCCACAAACTCAGATCCTGAGATTGAGAAAAAGGGAACGCCAGCTTCACCAGCAATCGCCTTGGCAAGTAGAGTCTTTCCAGTACCAGGAGGACCAATGAGAAGAACACCTTTAGGTATACGAGCACCAATAGCAGTAAACCTTTCTGGTTTCTTCAGAAACTCCACCACTTCCATGAAATCCTGCTTTGCTTCATCAACCCCAGCAACGTCATCAAAAGTGACACCGGTGTTAGGTTCCATCTGGAACTTGGCTTTGGATTGACCAAAGCCAAGGGGAAACCCTGGACCACCAGGTCCTCCAAGACCACCAGATGATCTTCTAGAGAGAAGGAATAGACCCCCAATGAGGATTAGTGGAAAAGCTAAGTTCCCGATTAAATTAAACAAAAGAGAGCCAGAATCCTCCTGTGCATTATGAGCTGCAAAATCAATATTTTTTTCTCTTAATTTTTGAAGAAGTTCTTGACTCAACCCTGGAAGCTGCACACGCACTCTCTGCACCCGATTGCCAAGCTCAGGTGAAACAGCCTCTACAATTGCAATCGTTCCATTCTCAAATAAATCCACTTTCTTTACTCTATCCTTGTCCAAATACTCCAAAAACCGAGAATATGACATTCTTGAAGAAGATACACCTTGCTCATCAGCATAAGCATTTTTTGCACCGATAAGAGTAGACAATGCTAGACCAGCATTTCCATGTAACAGCTTCAGAAATTTTCTTCTTGACGAGAGCTTATTTTGGTTCAAAGAGGCAGTAAAAGACACGGGCTTAGGCACCGCATTGTGTGAAGGAAGACTTGATGAGGAAGCTAGACTCATTCCATACATTTCCTTGGTAAGAATTGTTTTTCCATATTTTCTAGATATCCCATTAGAGGTGAGGCATAGAGAAGAGGCAGCCATTTGAGCTTACTGCAGACAAGGAGAAAGGCGTTAAATATATACAATTACAAATAGAAAAAAAAGTTTTCAAGATACAGCTCGAGCATCTTTATCAAAAGACAAATCAGAGAAGAAAAGAAGGTAAACACTGCAATCAAATTTGAGCTCAACCATTAACAAGCTACAGTACTACGAATTATCGCCATATTGCAACGAACTGAGTTCAGTTTTATGAATTTTCCTACATCCTTCATGTTTGTGTACGTGAGAAATTAAGCCCATTACAATAAAATCTTTTTGCATAATTTCTAGCATATTATCACTAGCTTGTCCCATTTCCTTTTGTATCCTTTAACATAAATTACACCAAACAAATCATCAGTGCATCTTTTTCTATCCAAATATATGTGCAAACCATCTACAATACTGCCATTATTTTATCCCCAACATATTTTATCCACATTATGTATATTAATAATCATTGCACACTCATTTCCTATTTTGCTACACACTCAATTCTTATTTTACTACACGTTTATATTCACATTCTCATTTACTCGACAGACAAGAGAGTTGTCGATGAATTAGTCTAATATCTAGGTACATTGCATTATAGCCAGTTTAATTGTAAATTTACAAAATCTACCCCACATTCAAAACTCTCATTTATGAAACACTCAGCAACTCTTCATGTCTTAATTGTTGGCCGACATCAAATCAATATAGCATAACCAGTTCAACTACAATTATAATAAACTTACCTATAAATCCTTTAATATTCTTTCCTCACATTATAATTTTGGGAACTTCTCCAATCTAACGACCTCTATTTAACTCTAAACATTATATCATCGTTTATAACTTCAATTTTCTATATAATAGATCAAATTTACCTAAACTAATAAAACCTAGAATACTAGAATATCACTTGATATTTAAAGAATATTGCCTGATAGTTATCAATTTCACATCCAGTAAAATTGCACATCATAAACTCATTTTTATTACAATAATCATAGTCAGGTAACTTCCTTGGGCTCGACTTCTCCCTGACGAACCCCTTTAAGCTCCAGTGGTTCCAAAATCACCTCTAGATCCTGTGCCACTTGGGAACCATACGAGAGGGTGAAGCATCAATTTCTCTCTTTCCACTTGAGGACAAGGTGACTCTTTGAGAGGCAAGTATTGATAGATCGATCCAAACATGACCGGTCAACTATTACCAGAGGCAGAACGCGCGGGTGGGTTCTGCCCTCGCATGCCTGTCGCCCTTAATTATGAGGCCCACTAGATTAATTAGGAGAATATTAATGAGGTTATAGGAGGTAAATTCAAATAGAAGGGGTTTTTTTGGGATTTACCTAATTGTTGTATGTTTAAGTATATTTTGGGGGGTAAGGGTTAGTTTTCATGTGATTTCATCCTGCAATTTGTTGTTTTTTTTGTTCTTGTGTGGGCTCTAGCAACGTCTAGAGATTTGGGAGAGACGTATCTTCCTCTCCAATAGAAGATCCATTGTACCTTGATGTTTTTCTTCATCTACTATCAATCAAAAAATCAATTTTGAGTTTCTCTTCCAAGTTCTTCGCAATTTCTCTTTTTCCCCAATTGTTAAAATTAATAATATTAAATCATGTAAATTAGATACAAATAAATATATCTTAATAATTAATAAAGAAAATTGGTATTATTAAAATTTTATTAGAGTTAACAGACTAAAATCTTGAAGTAGCCAAACAGTTCATCAAAATTTAGTTGGATTTAGCCTTTGTCATGCCAAACAAATTTTAGGATTTAATCCGAATTTACAGGATTTACAATAGGATATTCAACATAAGTGGGTAAGATATTTTGATAATCTTTTAAATGAATATTGTGAGAATACGATTGAGTTTAGACTATTTAGTGACTATAGTACCCTAAATGAAAGTAAAGATTTTTGTTTTATCATAGTATTAATAAAGATGAAATTGGAGAGGCTTTAAAAATAATTAAGTGTAGAAAAGAGTGAGGCATGATGATATTCCGATAATCAAGAAATTTCTTCGCTTACTAAACTTTTTAATATTATTTTAAAGACTGAAAAGATGTCACATGAATGGAAAAGCAATGTGTTGGTTCCTATTTTTAAGAATAAAAATGATGCACAAGAGTGTGTGAATTATAGAGGAATTAGTTAATGTGTCATACATTAAAATTATTGGAAAGAGTAAGTGAGTATAGGTTACAACGCGAAACTATTATTTCTCAAAATCTATTTGAATTCATGTTGGGTAAGTCTATTATGGAAGCTATACATTTTTTTGAGAGGTATAATGGAGATATAAAGAGTGTAAGGAGGATCTACACATGATATTTATTGATTTAGAGAAAGCATATGATAAAGTTTCAAAAGAAGTGCTCTAGAGAGTTCTAGAAAAGAAAGGAGTTAATAATATTTATATTTAAGTTATTAAGGATATGTATACAGGAGCTATAATTGCGTTGAAACACAAGATAGTTTGATCAAGTATTTTTCTATTTTAGTTGGATTACATCAAGGATCAACTTTAAGCCCATATCTTTTTGCTTTCATCATGGATGTTCTTATAAGACATTTGCAGGAGGATGTACCATAGTATATGCTTTTTGCTAGTGATATTTTTCTTATTGATAAGACTAGAGGGGGAGTCAAGAAAACTTGAATTATGAAGGCCAACTTAAGAGTCTAAAGGTTTTTGTTTGTGCGGATTTAAAATCAAATACATGAAGTATAATTTTAGTGGTAATAAATCCAGAGGCGGGATTGTGAAATTGGGTGATCAAGTCATTAAAAGAGTGCAGATTTTAGATATCTGAGGACTATTGTCCAAAGCGATGGTGAAATTGATGGGGATATTATTAGTAGAATTCAAGTTAGATGTTTGAAGTGGAGTGCATCGACTTTGTTGTGTGATAGAAAAGTAACCCTCAAATTTAAGGGGAAATTAATAAAATAGCAATGAGACCTATAATATTTTATGGCATAGAATATTGTCCATTAAAAGAGAAGCATATAACTAAGTTAAGTATTGCAGAGATAAGGATGCTCAAGTGGATTAGTGGCTTTACATATAAAGAAAGAATGTGAAACTAGTATATACGTTCAAAGGTTGGAGTAGCTCCAGTGGTAGATAAGATTAGAGAGTCACCTTCAATGGTTTCATCAAATAAAACATCGGCCTTCCGATGAGTCAGTTAGGAGAGCAGATGTATTAGATCCAGTCTATGTTAAAAAAAGGTAAAGGTAGACCTAAAAAGACTTAATTAGAAAGTATTATAAATGACTTTTTTTATTAGATTTAATAAGAATTTGACTCTTAATAGGACACAATGGAAAAAAAAAAAGATTCATGTAGTTGACCCTACGTAGTGGGATAAAGGCTAAATGTTGATGTACTAAAATCTACTTGAGTCAAATCCTACTTGCAAGTTGCAACCAAACAATCCATGAAAGAGATGTGGAATAATTAGGCACTTTGTGACAATACTATGCATTTGTGAATAATGGTAAGCAGCACATAAATTTCAATGATGTAATGGATTCGTCAACTTGACGCCACCATAAAGGTCGTCTCATCCGTCACCCAATAATTCCGCATAGAGTAACATTTTTTTTCTTTAAGCAGTATTTAGCATATCTGCAATACTAGTCAAATGGCCTAACAAAATGGCTTAATACCAAAAAAAAGTCCTATATCAGCCTAGTTCATTCATAAGTCAATAAACATATCCAAACTGAAATTGATGTGCACGATGCAAGCTCAAGTTGGATTTTAAGAAGAAGAAACACATTACAGCAAACAAAAAAAATCCCCAATCAGAGATCTTGCATGATTGTACTATTCTTAATAATTCATACGCTAATATGAAATATTACATTAAATAAATTATTATTTGATTAAAAAATTTTAGGCCCAAAACCCAAACAAGATCATTTTAGCAAATATAGCAAAGGAAATTTTTTTAGGACTTGTGTAGAACTCATAAACCCAATGACCCTTATAGGTAATTGATTTATAATGTGAGAAACTGTTAAAAAGAACTTCCCCACAATATTATTTCGGAATCTTTTTATTAAATGAGAGCTTTTGTGAAAGCAAGTGAGTGATCATTCATTGGTTTAGCCAATCCATTTTGTTGGCGTGTATACACTTAAGATAACTCATGTATAATTACATATCTTAAAAAGTATGAGGACTCTAAATTGTTTTGAAAGTATTTGGCATTGTCAAATCTAACTCAACACCAAATTAGTTTTTTTATCATGCTAGGAAAATTTGGAAAGATGGTACTTGCGTCACTTTAACTTTTAGTAAAAATAAACTGGTGCAATGAGCAATAAAGAATACAAACCACTAAGCCCAAGGGATGTTGAGTGAATAATTGCCCCCAAATATCACTATGAATAAGAGAAAATGGACTTAAGATTCCTGTGTCACCAAGTGAAAACATGTTATGTGTTTTCATAAATCACAAACATCACAATAAAATTCTTCGATATTTATTTTTGTAATAACTAAAGAAACATAATTTTGAAAATAACAAAGGATAGACGGCCAAGACGCGTATGTTGAAGCCATATCCTTTCTTTATTGGATTTAATGATTTCAAAAAGAACCACTGGATGTGCGCGTATGTATATTTGATTATTTTGAGTGGCTTCTATACAATAGAAATTTAAAAAATAAAAATACATATATATATGGCCAAATCAGATAATGCAACCTAAATATGTTGCTGCTTGACATGAAATAAAATAATATTTATACTTTCTTCATGCAAAAAAAAATGTTAGAAATTAATAAGGATAATGAAAAACATTCTTTTGCTTATGAAGGGAAAATAAGAATGACAGAATTTCAAAATATAGAACAAATTTTACTGGTTAAGCTCCTACCCCAAGCAAATCCTACCTCCACAAAACCATTCGGTCGGGTCAAAAAATTATTAAATCTAAAAAGAAACAAATGTAAGACTTCATGCTTAAGCTCCAGCACCTAAGTATAAGCTAATTTCAGAACTAGGTCAACAGCAAACATATCTTTTAACTGCTTTTTGATATTGCACTTTTTTGGCCTGTTTTCTTGATTAGAAGAGCCAAAAGGAAATCCAGAAAAATCGTTCGCAACAAAAAATTCGTGAGATAACAGCTTGTTAAAAAAGTGTTTGAATCAACAGATTAAACCTATATAGTTTATATTAGCTGCGATTTCAGCAATTTTAGTTAGTTAAAAGGCCTTGCAATTTCTTGAATAAATGGCAGATACGAAATCACATAAAACTGCAAAGCCGCCGTGCAAAAATTGATGCAAAAACACGAGAAACACTCCGAGAAATGAAGGAAGTACCTTGATCTAGAGGAAGAAAATACAAGGCCGCTGAATCTGTGCACTATCGCTCTAACAACTTAAACAGAGCAAAGGATTGGGGACTACGCGAAAGATAAGTGAATGGTTTTAAAAGCTGGACAAGGAGGTCGGCCTCTCATCAGTACCATTAGATTCGGCTGCGCATTCGAAGGAGTAACGTGGCGTCTTCTCTCACCACTTGACGACACTAAGCAACAGTTATTTTAAGAGAGAAAAATTCAGAAATAAAGAGGAAAGAATCAAATTATAAATTGGTTCTTTCCCAAAGATTAAATAATTTTGAATTATTTTTATTAATTAATTTTTTAAAGTGAAATTAAAATAATCTCATCATAAAATTAATTTAATTTCTTCTTAAAAATTTTAAAGGGCCGAAATAATTTTTTAATAGAGTTAAAGATTATTTTTATCTTTCTTTATTTTTTTAAAATAAAATAAAAATAAATAAATATTATATATATATATATATATCTTTATTAATTTAATTCAAAAAATAAATAAATTATTTTCCAATTTATTAAAGGACAGAGAAATACTCATCAACTAAAATTAAGATCAAATACCTATATGCCAATATATAAGTTATGATGCCGATAATCCTCTTATAAAGAGTTTTATGAGCCAAAATGTATTTGTAATATTAAATACTTCAAAAGTATTTGTAGAGCAAGGGACTCTCATATTTTTAGTTTTAAAAATCAAAATCAACTTTGATAAATTTTGTACTCCTTTTTTAATATGATTCCTTGATTCAATTTGCAATCAAAAATGCACTTTAATTACACATAATGTACATATACTTAATCATGTATGTTTTATATATCACTAAAAATTAATCATGATTAGGCACCAATTTCGAGACAAAATTGAGTTGAAAACTTTCGGAGTTAAATACTGGGCCATTCAAACTCGGATTTTAGTAAACATATGGTCGAATTAAACGTCTCAAAAACACAAACCCGACGACACCAAATTCGACCCAATCTAAGCCCAAATGGGTCCAAATCAAGGGTCCGAAGCACATTTATAGTGTTTAAAATACAAATTAGATGATCAAATGATATCCAAATTTGACATGCTTATAATCGAATCGAACGACTCGACTAGATGAATCCAACGAGTCTAAGATCGCCAAAATTTTGACATCAATAAGGCACTCAAATATTTTATAAATGGTCCATTATCAGGGAAGTCGATATTAGTGATCTATTCTAACCACTCTCAATATGTCATTGATCTTCTCTCTGTTTATTGGTCATATCATTCCAAAAAAAAATTATAAATAGATCCCCTCTTTTCTCATTGAAGGGGTACCAAGTAAGGGAAAGGAAAAAAGGAAAGGAAAGAAGAGAGGAAATGAAGAAAAATCTGATATCTCTCTCGCTACCAAGCTCCTCCTCGACCACTTCATGGCCACTGACCGTCTCTAAACACCGTCAGACTTCTACCCGGTCACCAATTATATCGGACTTACACCCGAGCATCATTTTTTTTCGAACATTGATCCTTCATCATTCGCTGACTAGAGGCTTTCCAACCTTCGTTGCCCATCGACTATTATATTTCCTATCTCCATCACCCAACTATGGTCCTTCCAACCATTGTTACCTAATTATAGTCTTTATGACTATACTGGCTATAACAAGCCAAGGTTTTCCCTCCAATGAAGAGCTTCATTTATAATCGACTATAAACACTAGTGGATTCATTCAAACTGGGTCAGGCCTCATTGTTTTTCCCCCTTTTCAGGCATTTCCACGAAAAACTTTTGTGTCTCTAAGGAATATAATACCCTATCTTTTTATTTGATTGTGTATTGAATCTTTGAATAAAGCTAAGAAGTTAAACTTTATATTTCTCTATCGCCGTGAATATTCTAGGACCCAACAATTTGTGGTCGTATGTATGAACGTAATTCCTAGTTGGGGGTAACTTTTGCTCTAATCTCGAAAGGTTATTCATGTTAACATCTTGACATCAACCATTATTGCATCAATTTTATGAGAATCAGATGTTGGGGGGGGGGGGGGGGGGGGGGGGGGGTGCTTGACTACAATCATGACTAAGAAATTTTCTCCAATGCTTTCAACATCTAAGATAATATCTTGGGAAACTATTTTTCATAAATCTTTTAACAAATATAATGATACTTTCAATAAATTATAAACTTATACAGTTCCTAGCTGAACTTCTACTCCTTATGCAAGTTCTTAACCTCAGCCTCAAAAAGACAATAACAGTCTAAAGATAGACTATTATTTATCAATGATTTGGAATACACACGCTTATTTGCACCCTCCCAATAAAGGCATAATCAATCACAAGGGGATTCGATTCGACCTCTTCCACATAGGTTAATATCGTCGAGCAATGCTCTGATAAATAACCTCAGATATATTATACATCTTTGGTGGATTATCCCGACCTCTTTCACACAGATTAATATCATAGTGCAACACTCTGACAAATAATCTTGGATAGGTCATATATCCTTGGTGGATTCTCTCCACCACTTCCACATAGGTTAACATCATCGAATAACACTGACAAACAACCTCTGTATATTCTCTCGACCTCTTCCACACAGGATAACGTCAATTACTTAAAATAATACTATATTTAATTATAAATTTATTGAATTTATTTGTTATATTTCTTTTATGCTTCATATTTCATTATATATTTGTAATTGACTATCATTATTATAATATTTAAATATAATAAGTATTTATTATGTCATCCAATTCAACTCTGATCGAACCATTCAGACCATCAAACCATTAATCAGCTTGATTTTCAAATAGAGTCTTCAAATATTAAACTAAACGGGCCAGCAATTTGTTACTGATTCAATAAGTTGTCTAACTGATTTTGATTTGGTTTAAAAAAATGTTAATTGTTATTATAGTATGATAAATATTATGAGCTTTATTAGGTGATGGTGGACAAAATATTTTTTAGTGGGTTAAAATTTCAAATTTATTTTTCATATAATTTTTTTAAAGGGTGGGTATTTGGGGATCCGCCCATAAGCTCCATGCGAGGAGAACTTATTCTGTGCGAACTTCGGACGTAGAGCTACATTCGGATGGCAACAAAATTGTTATGTGTGGTTTTCATACATGGAGGATGCCAACATGGATATTCATTTGTCTTGTTGCCTGACCCTGTCCAAATCATTTGTCTTGCAGCCCGACCAGTCCAAACATTAAATTTAGGATTTAAGTCTCTTTTTAAGGATTTTAGTCGCGAATCACCTGAATATATAAGACTTTTAGCAAAAAAATTTGCAAAAAAATGCTGAAGAAGATGAAGATTGATCTAGAGGATGACGCTTCTTTTTACGAGCAGACAATATTCTCACTGTGCGCGAAGGCTGAAAACGGGTATGCAAATGTCCAAGAAGCATAACAGTTAAAAGAAGTGCAACCAGAGGGCAAGTTCAGCTTATCAGTAAAGTTTAATTTCTTCCAAGTTTTCTTTACAGCATTATAGCCATTATGTATATTTCCAAATTTAATTCAAATTTTCCTTATAGAGATGTAGGTTTCAACTTATCTGCATTTTTGAAATTATTAATTTTTGAATTAATTTATTTAAAGTCTAAATAATGCATTTTGGCTTCATATTTGATGCATATTATGAAGTCCTAATTTTCTGTTACAGAGACATTTTTTTGACGTATTTATTACATTTTTACTGTGTAATTAATACATGTTTGCTCTAACATATTAATTTATGCATTTATAATGTAGTTGATGTGTATTTGTTGTGTATGTAGTGCGTATTTACTTCTTTTTTAGTGAATATTACAAATCTACTAGTTTAATAATTTATGTTTTTTTGTTTGATTAGAGTGTCGTATGATATGGATAGTACTTTATTGCATGTTTGACCTATTTTATTGCTATCATTTTTTATTATGTGTATCTCAACTATTGTTTGTTAGGCTTTCTGATTAAGTTGGTTAAGGTGGTCGTTTGGCTCTATCTCACAGTATTAATGACCATTTATTATTGTTTTGACCTAATTTATTTCTATCTCTATTACTAGTTTGATCATCTTCCAATATTGACTAATTATTACATGGGGATGCTTGATAGTCAAGATTTGTTACATATTCGCTCTGTTGTTGCAAATAAGCAATTGACATTTTTTTTTCAAAAACCACACACTGCATTCTATTACATGCAAGGAAAGAAGTAAACTACGAACCAACAATAAAGGGCTCTTTTATCAATAATGTACCTAAGGTTAACTTGTAATTGTCTTTAAAAGAAGTGACCATCGACTCAAAGGTTTTTATTTTTTGATTTATTTTTTAGCTCTTTCAAGTAGTAGTAAGTTGAAGTTACCTTAAGGACTTTGTAAACCGTTTTGAGTATTTATTATGAAATTTTTTGCTCATTTTCTTTATTTTATGGCTTACTGTGTATTTTATGTGTTTTTACTATTTAATTATTGAATGCATATTTATTACATATTTATTGCTTATTTATCAGGAACTTTATGTTAATGAGAAAGAGGCATATGAGGCTTATTATAATTATGATCATAATCTTAGTTTTAGTATTCACAAGGATCCTCATAGTTACTGGTCAAATTTCAGCAAAATAAAATCCAAAGATTTTGTTTGTTCAAAAGCTAGTTTCAAGAAGATGTCTGATCTTAATATCCAAATGAAATATAAAAAATCAGACACCCGAACAGGTTGTCCAGCTATGAATAGGTTTATAATGGATGAAGTTGAATATTGGAAGGTGAAAATTTTATTAAAAACCACAATCATGATTTATGTAGGGCAGAAGACCGACATCTACTTAGATCATGTAAGAATGTGCACAAAAAGTTTTAGTTCTTAAATCAATGACAAAAGTCGGGATAAGAACTATTGATGCATTTTCCTTCCTTACTAATAAAGTTGAAGGTGTTGAGAATATTGGATTCTCTTAGATGGATGCGTATAACTTTATTCAAAAAGAGCATAGATTAAATTTGAGGATACTAATACTTTGATTCAGTTATTTAAAGAACATTAAGTTAATGATAATATGTTTGCTTGGGATATTCAAATTAATAAATTTGATAGATTGTTTTTTTTTTTTTTTTTTTTTAAATTAATAAATTTGATAGTTTTTTTTTTTTTTTTTTGAGTTGATGGAATTGGTATGATAGATTATGACTGCTTTGGTGATGTGGTAATTTTTATATTAGTTATAGGTTTAATAAGTATAATTTAGTATACGCACCAATTATCGGGGTCAATAATCATTGGCAAAATATTTTGCTTGGGTGACCTTCTTATCAAAAGAGATGATTAAATCATTTACATTGTTATTTATAACTTTTGTGTGAATAATGGGTGATAAATATCCAAAAATAATATTCATGGATCAAGACTAGGCAATGACCATAAAAGTTGCATGACAACATAATCACCATAGAGTGTGCCAATGGCATATCCATAAAAAGGCTCCATCAAAAGTATCGTACTTCAATAACAATTAAAAATTCAAAAGCCTCTTCCATAAGTGTTTGAGAAAATATAACTCTAAGGAGAAGTTTGAGAATACATGGATTGAAATGATCATAAAAGTGAACCTCCACGATCATGGTTGGTTGGAGGATATTTATAGGATAAGGAATAAGTTGTTAATAACATTTAATAAGGATTATTTTAACATGAGTATTCTATCCATACAGCGTAGTGAGTCTACTAATAATATGTGTCATAATATTTCTAAGTCCACAAGTTCTATAATTAATTATTATCTAGATGTAGAGAAGATGATGAAGAATTGGCGCCGAAATGAATAGGATTAAGATTACAAATGCAGCAAGTCTGAAATAGAACCATAATAAAAAGCAGTCCAATATTAAAGCAAGCTACTTAATTTTATTCAAGGAAATTATATTCATTTTTTAAGAAAAAATTTTATAGGGTGTGGGTGGAATGAGTATAGAGTTTGTGTCATGTGATTCTTCAAAATTTTTTACTATTGTATAGAGAAAAATGATCATTCTAATTCTTGGGTTGTTGATTTGATACACATAATGGAAGTATTCAATGCATATAAGAAGATCATTACCGTGCCAACGAGCAAAGAGTGATGACTCTATTTGCTCAGCGAATGATTTACTAACAATGGTACTAACATTGAAAAAAATCGTAATAGTCAAAACTTCTTACTTGTTTAATGTGACTACTGAAATACATATTCATAAAGTATTATTCTTATTATTGTATGAATTTTTTATTACTACATAGATTTATTATTATCGCATTATTTTATTTCTCCTATCATTTTATTGTTACGACTATTGATTCATTGTACTGATATTATATATGTGATATATTGAGCATGTGATATAGGAGATTTAAATAGCATGTGTATATTTTTATATGATTTTACTGCATTGATTTGATTTTGATAACATTTATTTTGATTTGATGTTTCATTCAATTTAGGAGATAAGATTGATTTTATCGATTTGACACTCATACAAATTTACTAGTTTTTATACTATAGCATTTTACTGTTTATAGATTTTAATATTACTATATTTGAGTTTTACTATCTTACACTTATTCAATAATCATATAACTGCTACTCCTATTATTTGATCCTTAACATACATATTACTCTTTTATCGTGTTTTGAATTTAGTTGTAAATTTTGGTGACTTGTTGGATTTTTTAAACTCATTATATTTGCTTAAATGATTTCAGATTAAGGCAGGGAAGCAGGAGTGTGAGGCGAATCAGGATTCTTCAAGTTCTATTTTTTTCTTTAAACTCATGACAGAGTAATTTTGATATGATTTTATAGATCCTAATTATTTTATATGATTTTTAGAAATGAATATATATGTGTACATTAATATTTTGAATTATAGAATGTATTTTATTGTTTAATAATGATAGATGATATTAGATAGCTCTTATGTTATTTATTAGAAGATAAATGAATAATTCATCCAAATTAGATTTTGAGGCATTATAATGCACCTACAGGAAAGTTTGAAATGATGAATTTTCTATGTTATCACTGTATGGGAGTTTTGAGGTTGATGGATATTATCCTCAAGAAGTACATATTCCTGTGATGGTCAGCAAGAGCTCGAATATATATATATTCAGGTCAAAATTTGAAAAACTCTTCTCAAAATAATTTTAAAGCTAGTTGTGGATTCATATTCAAAAATTATATCATCAGGTTTTCATATCAAATTAGTATACGAGCACAACATAATGAGGAGGCTCAATAATACATGTTGGCTGCAATGAAGGATATGTCTGAAAATATTGATTTGATTCTTTATGGAAAGAGAAAGAAACACAAGTTTACACATGGTGGCATTGCAAAAAATGAAAGAGGCTCTAAAGCGTAGGCCTAAAAGCATTATCGAATGCAAGGCTAAAAAACCAATGAAAAAAAAAAACTGAAGAATATGGTTTTACTTCTAAACTAATTAATTTAGTTTATATTATGACATATTGTAACTTAGTTTTCTTGAGATTAATTTTTTTAATAGGGAAACCATCCGTGAAGAAAAACACAACACAAATGTCTACAATTTTAAATTATAATTTTATAGCATGCTCGAATGCTTAACCGAAGAATTTATAAATGACGTACACTCCAATCAACCATAAGTTAAGCAATGTAATTTAACAAGCATACCCGAATGATTCACTGAGGAATTTAGAGATGTCGTACCCTCCAGTAAGACATCAGCTAAGTAGTGTAATTTCGCAAGCATACATGAATGATTCACTGTGTAATTCATAACCGGTGTGCCCTCCAATAAGCCATCAACTAGGTACATGATAATGATGATGAATATCATTAATCAGAGCAATAAATGAGATAAGTATATTTATGACGATTGATTGTTAAAATAAAATATTCATTATAAATAAATTATTTTATAAAATTATTTAATGCATATCAAATGTGTATTTATTGTATAATTTGCTTAAACACAACATAAGCATAGCTAAAATTTTAACACAATGCTCTCAACATAGCTAAACAAAAAAAAATGTCATATAAAATACTTGGTCAAATATAGACAAATTGAACCCCAAACAACAAGGAGATGCGTATTGCATGCGTACCTTATGCATTCCAAATGTGTATTTACAACATATTTGCTTAAAACAACTAGAATCTAAGCCAAATTCTTTGCTTGGGGGGATGGCATGTGTAATAATTAGTGTTAGTTGGGGATTGATGGGTGGTCGGTTGACATTTATTGCTTATTTTATAACTATCTTTATGTCATGATGATAGTTCTAAAAAGGAAGTTTAATTTTAATGGTCTTTTATTTTTGTTTTGACCGCTTTTAATGTTTTCTCTTTTTTTTCTATATAAGGCTTGGATCTTATGAGAACATAAGGATGAGTTTTGACCGTCCAGCTGTGTTTCGATTGAGTGTTGCTGATTATTGGGAGTTAACCTCCAATAGAGTCTTTACTGCTTATTTATAAATACTAAAAAAATACACATGAAACCTGAATGTCCTGAATCCCCAACTTTACATTAGTCTAATGTCCATAAGCCAAGCAATCTAAAACTTTCCTTTGATGCAATTCTTATCACCACTTTTAGTGGAGTATTTATTTCTGACCTCTTATCTATTCAATTTATCTTTGGTTGATATTTTTCTATGTAATTTTTTAAATACAGGAAGAGAACCCACAGACTTCCCAAATGGAACAAAAATAATTATACTAGTATTAGTTCAAAAAACTGTCCACCAAACTCGAAAATTTGGAGCTGAGTATTTTTTTGGGTATTTGAAATACACAAAAAAATAACCAGCTCCAAAATTTTTAATTTATTGGTCAGATTTTGTACAAATATTGGTAAAACTATTTTAGTTCCATTTGGGAAGTCTGTCAGTTTTCTCCTTTCATTTTAAAAAATTATATAGGAAAATGGCAACAAAAAAATTAGACAAATAAGAGGTCAAAAATAATAATCCATTAAAAGTGGTGATAAGAATTACAATAAATGAAGTTTTAGATTGCTTAACATTTGGAAATTAGGATAGTGTAAACCTGGGTAGTCCGGATATTTAGGTTTGATGCGCAATTGTAGTAATTTTTTGAGTATTTGCAAATTCACATTTGGACCAAGATAGTTTTTTATTTTTTTATTTATTTTTTAGATTTATCAAGATGTTGTTATGTGAATGTAACTTAATGTATCATTTTATATTTATTGTTTATGAAAGAAAAGATTTGCTATATAAAGTATGTGTATACTATGCATATCAAATGCATGCCTTATGCGTACACTACGTATATTTGTTTAAATAACATAAGCACTACATATAATTAAGGTTCATAAGTTAAAATCTTAATAATTGATGCTATGCTCTCAACAATAACATAGATAAATTTAAAAAAAAAGTCATATAAAATACATTGTCAAATATAAAAACAAAATTTGAACCCCAAACAAGTTGGAGATGCGTACTTCATGCGTATCGAATGCATATTTGCTTAAACAAAATAAAAAATATTAGAGACCAAGGAATCTAAGTCTAATTCCTAACCTTATAAATAAAACCTTAATATACTAAACATTAAAAAATATCATCCTTCATATAATAACATGATAAATAAACTTTACGACAACAAAAAAAACCTTCCCCCCCCCCCCCCCCCCTCAATCTTTAACTCTAGAACCCTAAACCCTTAATCCTATCCTTAGAAATATAGCCTAACTAACATAGGCACTACATATAATTAAGGTTCATAAAATAAAATTTTAACACTTGATGTTATGCTCTCAATAATAACAAATACTTTGTCAAATATAAAAACAAATTTTAAACGACCAACCCACAAGGTGATGCGTATTTCATGCATATCGAATGTATATTATTGCATATTTGCTTAAACAAAATAAAATCATTAGAGACCAAAAAATTTAAGCTGAATTCCTATCCTTATATATACAACCTTAATATCCTAAACACTAAAAAATATTATCCTTCATATAATAAACATGATCAATCAATTCTATACCCTTCTCAATCTTTAACTCTAAATCCCTAAACCCTTAAAAAATATTATGCTTCATACAATAAGCTTGATCAATAAATGTTACACCCCCCTTAATCTTTAATGCTAAAATCCTAAACCCTTGACCATATCATTAGAAATGTAGACTAAATCACTACAAATAATTAAGGTTTATAAAATAAATTTTTAACACTAGATGCTCTCAATAATAACATAGCTAAACTTTAAAAAAAGGGTCATATAAAATACTTTGTCAAATATAGAAACAAATTTTGAACCACCAAACCACAAAGATATGTGTATTTAATGTGCACTTTATGCGTACCATATGTCTATCGAATGTGTATTTGCTTAAAAATAACAAAATTCTTAGTATTGTATATGTAACTAGTGGGTATTTACTGAGTATTTGATTAAACACTAAATAATATCCATAAGATTAATAAAAATTTTACAAAAAGTTTTCTTTTATATAGTGTACAAGTTATAGTTTACAGAAAAATTAATGAATGACAAACAAAAATTATGCAAAAAAAATTTAATCAAAATAATGTACATTGAACAATTACAGACCATGAGAAAAACTATGAAAATAAAAAATTCATTTCAATGATGCACGCAACAATTGGTATGCAAATTCTGTCCTATATTTTGGCATAGTAGCATGCCAATTTTTATTATTAGTCCATTTGGTGTTGTGTTGAAGAATAATATTTTCTATATATTTGCAAACATACATTCCACAATCTACATTGCTAGTCTGAGTTGGCACGCCCCTGACAATTTGAAACTTCCATTGTCTGATATCACTATCAAAAGCTTCTATCGTGTCCTTGTATAAGCTTCTAATATGAACAATACATGGAACATAATTTATTTCACTAATAAATTTCAAAAAATTTAACAATTGATATCAAACTTACTATCTTTGTAGCAATAGTTCTATGCATGGGGTTCGTCAAAGAATCATAAAATTGTCACTTTTTTTCATTCACCAACCCAACCAGAAGCGACCAATGCGATTCGTCAATAATTAGTTGAAGTAGAATTTTGCATGACTGAACATAATTATAGGTTATATGCTCGATAAACAATTTTGACTTTGGATCCCTCTTCTTATAACTCTGCAAGAATTAAATATAAGAAATAAAAAATGAAACAGCTAAAAATATTATATATAAATTAAGCATGTATAATAACTCAATACATTGGCGACATATATAGAAATTTATGATATTTGTTGGACGAAAGTTTACTCTTCTCATTTAATAAATTGCGATGGAATCTATATGATAATTGTTAAGGTAACTATCAGATAATAATTATTCAATGCCACATTTAGAAATTATAATATTTCTAGAAGAAAATATTGTATCACCTCTACAAAAAAATTAGTAATAAAATACACAGTTAATAAGCATAGAACACACAGTAATTATGTATAAAATACATAGTAAATACGCAGCATATAAGCACAAATTACATATAACTCAATAAACATTCAGATAAAACACTAATAAAAATGGAATTAATAACATAGTGAAAATATTTACTTGTCAGTGAACTTCATAATGTATTAATCTAAAAAATATTTCTTCTCAAAATTCAACATATTTATCCCAGTGTATTCCACTTTTTGACTTGCAGGGTTAGCAGTTATTAAAACATGATAAATATTGATTGGTTCTTTTTAGGATGGATTAAGAATATCTTATTTCTACTTCTTGTACACTCTCATAATTTTTATAATATTATCTTGCTCTTATAACTCACTTGTTTTTTTTTTTTTCATTAAAAGCTTGGGCATGAATAACTGGTTTGGGATGCCCTAGAATCTAAATGTGAAGACTTGTTCATTCAACCTTTAAATAAACAACAACCAAAGCTATCTAATATTATCAATCAGTAATAAATAGCAAAAATAGATTCTATAATTAAAAACATCAATTTAAATATATTTATTCATTCCTAAAAATTATATACACTACTCAAGATTAATACAATCATCACAAATCTATCAAGTCGTGAGTATAAAAGAATAACTAGAATAAAATAAAATAGAACATGAAAAATCATGACTAGCCTCACATTCTTGCTCTCCTGCCATGATATGAAATTATTTAATCATATATAATGAGCTCAAAAAGCCTAGCAGGTCACCAAAATTTATAACTAGATTTAAAGCATGGTAAATGAGCAATATGCATGTCAATAGTCAAATGATAATAATTATATTCATATGATCATTAAATCAATGCAGAAATAACAAAATTCATATGCAGTAATAGTAAAATATATAAATAATAAAATACTATATTACGAAAGCCTAAAAAATAGTAAACGGATACGAGTGTAAAATATATAAATTAATCATATCTTCATAATCAAATAAAACATAAATTCAAAATAAAAATTGTCAAAATCAATATATACATGTTATCTAAACCTCATATATCACATACTTAGTATATTACATATATAATATCATTACCGTGACTCAGTAATATATGTATTTATAATAATAACAATAAAGTGTTATGAGTAATAAAATAATGCAATAATAATAAATCCATACAATAAAAATAAATCCATATAATATTAAGAAAAATGTTTTAGGAACATGCATTTCAGTAGACACACTAAACAAGTAAGAAGTTCTAACTATCTAATGTTAGTATCAATGTTAGCATCAATGTTAATAAACCGTTTGCTTAGAAAATAGAGTCGTCATTTTTTGTTAATCGGCATATAAATAATCTCCTTAAAAGTTCTAATCAGTGTATCACGTGAATTAATAGAGGATAACACCAAATTACAATATTTAAAGAAAAGCCCATCGGCCTCCTATACAGGTCAATCAGTTTCCAACAACCGGGTCAAACAGTCTTTACTTATTTATTTCAAACACACATTATTATCATAATACTATAACAATAATAACGATCACCTATTACTCAAGCACATATCTACATTCATTTTCAATGCTTTGTAATAAATAAAATATAATTAAACTTAATTCATATAATATCATAATGGTAGACAATAAAAATCTTATTAGGCAAGAATGATTATTTTTTAAAAATTACCAAAATATCAGAAATTATATAAAATGATGTTTTAAGATTTTCATTATACTACACTACTATGTTTAGATATCAAAATAAATTTTTGAGTAGACAAAAATATTATATATAAATTAAATATGTATAATAACTCAATATATTGGCTAGATGTATAGAAATTAATGGTATTTGTTGGGCGAAAGTTTACTCTTCTCATTTAATAAAATAACGAAGGAATCTATATGATCATTGTTAAGGTAACTATCATATAATAATTCATTAATGCCACGTCTAAAAATTATAATATTTTCAGAAGAAAATATTGTATCACCCCTACAAAAAATTAAAAATAAAATACACAGTTATTAAGCATAGAACACACAGTAATTATATATAAAATATATAATAAATACGTAGTTTATAAGCACAAAATATGCATTAGTCAATAAACATTCAGATAAAATACTAATAAAAATGAAGTTAATAACATAATGAAAATGTTTACTTGTCAATGAACTTAATAATATATTCATCCAAAAAATATTTCTTCTCAGAACTCAACATCTCTATGCCAATACATTCCACTTTTTTAATTGCAGGGTTAACAGTTATTAGAACATGATCAATATTGATTGGTTCTTTTTGGGATGCATTAAGAATATCTTATTTATATTTTTTGTATACTCTCTTAGTTTTTGTAGTATTATCTTCCTCTTATAACTCACTTGTTTTCTTTTCATTAAAAGCTTGGGCATGAATAACTAGTTTGTCATGGGGAGTATATTATATGTGATATCCTAGAATCTAAATTGGAAGAATTATTAATTCAAATTTTAAATAAATAACATTCAGAGCTATCTAATATCATCAATCAGTAATAAATAATAAAATTAGATTCTATAATGTAAAACATCAATTTACATATATGTAGTCATTCCTAAAAATTATATACACTACTTATGATCAATACAATTATCACAAATATATATCATGTCATGAGTATAAAAAAATAACTAGAATAAAATGAAATAGAACCTGAAGAATCATGACTAGACTCCTCTCCTGCTATGATATGAAATTATTTAATCATATATAATGAGCTTAAAAAGTCTAGTAGGTCATCAAAATCTATAACTAGATTCAAAGTATAATAAAAGAGCAATATACACATCAATAATCAAATCATAATGGTTACATTCATATGATTATTAAATCAATACATAAATATCAAAATTCATATGCATTAGTAGTAAAATCTATAAACAATAAAAAACTATAATACGAAATAAAACCTATAAAGCAGTAAATTAGTATGAGTGTTAAATTCATAAATCAATCATATATCCATAATCGAATAAAATATCAAATCAAAATAAGAATTGTCAAAATCAATCAATATAGTAAAATCATATAAAAATGTACACATGCTATCTAAACCTTATGTATCACATGTCTATTATATTAAATGCATAATATCATTATCGTGAATCAATTGTATTAGTATCTATAACAATAACAATAAAGTGGTAAGAGTAATAAAATAATGTGATAACAATAAATTCATTTAATAAAAATAAATCCATATAATATTAAAAAAAAACTCAAGAACATACATTTCAGTAGTCATACTAAACAATTAAAAAGTCCTGATTATCACTGTATTTTTCAGTATTAGTATTAATATAAGTAAACCATTGGCTCATTAATAGAGTCATCACTCTTTGTCCGTCGGCATAGTAATAATCTTCTTATAACTCTCAATCAGTGTATCGCATGAATTAATAGAGGATAACATCAAATCATAATATTTAAAAAAAAAGTTTGTCGACCAACCATTATATACAGGTTAATTAGTCTCCAACCAACGGGTCAATCGGTATTTACTTGTTTATTTCAAACACACATATTATTATCATAATATTATAATAGTAATAGTGACCAACTATTATTCAAGCACATATCTATATTTATTTTCAATGCATTGTAGTAAATAAAATATAATTAAACTTAATTCAAAAATGTTAAAATGTCATAAAGGTAGACAATAAAAATCTTATTATGCAAAAATATATATTTTTATAAAATTATCAAAATATCAGGAATTATATAAAATGATGTTTTAAGATTTTTTATTATACTACACTATTAATTTTATACATCAAAATAAATTTTTTAGTAGATAAAAATCTGTATATTTTTAAAATCACATTTAATTGATTCTTTAGTATATAATTCAAATAAATCATTTTAGGACTTTAAAAATTACATACAAATATAAATAAAATAAAACATATTATTTAAAAAAATATTAGTGAAATCGATTTGCAAAATAGACATCTAAAGGTCCCAAAATCTTTATTTTTACTGATAGGTATCAATTTCTTAAGGATTTTCATCAGATCCCAAAAATTATGAAAAAAAGTATGTAAGTAAAATACTACAATCAAAATACTAAGATATGTTACAATTTGGTGTTATATCAACTCCATAAAAAACTTAATAAAGTTAAAATATGGGTTATTGTAGGACTTGTCTTGGGCTTTGGACTACTCTTGGGCTTTGGACTGCTCTGGGGATTTGGTTTCGTCTAGGGATTTGGTCTCATCTAGGGCTAATGTTTTTATTTGCTTGGAAGATATCACTTTATTTTGCATTAGATAATTGCAGGATGAGGATAAAAGAGTAGGTTGTTGCTCAGGATAAAGAGTGCATGAGTAATATAATTGTAGAGCTTGTCATCAATTAATTCAACTCTTTGAGCTAGTTGCTTAAACTTCTTATTCATTCTACCTTCAAATTCATGAAAGAGGTTAGTGCAGGTATCTTGGACTATCTTGATTATTTTCTCCTGGAGAATATTGAATGATTGAGTTGAAAATAAAAAGTGGGGTAACTTAGGTGATTGAGGTTAGGGTTATTGGGGAGATTGGGGGGAGAAGCTATTTAGGAGTGGGGGTTTGATTGGGAGAATGATGGATTGATGGATATTTTTAGATGTTCAAAAGATTAACTTCCTCCTAGGTAACTCCTTAGAGGACATCAAAATTTTATGAAAAATTAATTTGGTAACAAATCCTTATTCTTTTCTATTCTTCTTAGAGGTATTTATTAAAATTTGCCGCATGACAAATATGCATATGTACTTATCTTTTTTTTTTAAATTAACAAATAAATTACTGGTCTTCTC
Source organism: Dendrobium catenatum (assembly GCF_001605985.2). NCBI lineage: Eukaryota > Viridiplantae > Streptophyta > Magnoliopsida > Asparagales > Orchidaceae > Dendrobium > Dendrobium catenatum. The sequence goes on from NW_021318595.1 coordinate 6,155,293, forward strand.
GGTATTATATACAATGTTAGCAGCCCATGGAAGAAAATATGACCTTTTGTCCGACTACTTAGGGGTATGAATGAAAGTTTGCTCTAGGAACCAAACCTGTATAAGATCAAAATTAATTTTAGCAAATGAATTAGTTAAATTAAATAAAAATTTAAATGAATTTAACACTCATAATTAGTAGAGACACAAAATCATTGATGTAACCTATTGACTTGTTCTTTAAAATCATGATAGATACCTTATTAAAATCTTCAACAAAAAAAATTCCTAATTGACCACAGATAGTTAATTGATAAAAACTCAACTATGTTATTTGATATTATATGTAGAAACATAGGGGTTTTGAAGTTACTAAGTTGAAAAAAATAAATTTGAATATAAATACATAATAAATATTTTGAACATAGTCACTAGGTTACTATGTATATTCAACTCCAATATTTCAAACTTTATATTCGTTGATGTGACTCCTGTAAGTGACAAGGTAAGCCAGTAAATCTCTTCACCTATGTTTAACATACCAATAAGGAGGGTCACTTCATCAACAATGGAAGGTATAACATGACACTTATAATAAAATATTACTTTGAAATATTCCAGATCGTTAGTAGCTCATAAATAAATGAGGCGTTTTACTCGAATCTAGGAAATTGAAGAAATTGATATATATTTAATCTATTCAAATTGTTCTCAACATCAGGAGAAATTATCTCATCAAACTTATCACAAATTGTTCAAAATGTTGAAGCATAGCATCAATAAGAGATAGGACAAACGTAGATCTACATAAATTAAGAAAACAAACAAATGAAAAAGAAGATAAACAGAAGATACACAGAAATTACACATAATTCACGTAGAAAATACGCACAGCATAAGGTAAGAAATCATTAATCTTTTTATGTTACGAATGTTTTTGTTATTTGCGTTTTGATGTGTTTACTTGATTATTATTTTTATGATCCATAATATTTATGTTAAAATGTTAGAATTTTAGTTTTTAGCAAATACACATAGAATTTTGAGAAAATACGCTGAAAAATAAATATCAGCAAATAATTATGCAATTATAAAACATTAATATAATATAAGGAGTCGAGAACAATCAATCTGTTGTACATAAAAAAACACAATTATTCCGGAGTACAATAAAAAAAATCAATATGTTGTACGCAATAAAAATGCAGTTATTACGGCTTAAAATGATAGTTAACAACACAAGCAACAAATCAACTTTTTTTTTTTGCAAGTGACTTCATTTGCGCAAGAATTGATAGAAGAGAATGCTGGAAATTGTAAAGAGAATTTTTTGCAAAAATTTGAGAGAACTATGAATTCCGGGTATTGAAAATCATATAGGTGCTTTTTAAAATGTAAAAACTTTCTGCATTTTACCTTTTTTTACCCCGCTGACAATAAATATTAAAATCGAGCCCATAGGCGGGCTATCTGCTGACAAAACTGCATTAAATAATTTCTCCTAGGCGATATCGCTCGTATCTACTTCGCTTCGACTGTAGCTCCGTTTCTAATCGAAAATGTCAGCTTCGCCGTCTTCCTCGCTTGTTTTGAGCGCTTCTTCGCCGACGGTTTGGTTTATTTCCTTTGTTCTCTTTTGGCTTGGGGCTCCAATCTATTATTTCGTTTGAATCATTGCCATCTGATCTTGAATCAGGTGAGGAAATGGCCCCGATCGGCACGATCGACTTCGAATCTTCTGGTCCACTTCCGGCGATCTTTCCCGATAGTCCTTGCATCATCTGGAAATGCGTCTTCTTCTGTTGGCACTGGTATGATCTTTACTGATATCCCCTTTATTTCCTCCCGAAAATCCGAATTTGTTTGTTTAGTTCTGACTTGTTGAAATGCAGCTATGAGCACCGAAATGGACGCTGTGTCTAGCTTCAGCGAGATTGTTCCGGACACAGTGATTTTTGACGATTTTGAGAAGTACGCGGTACTTAATATTTTGCTGTTTTTTAATTGGTGCCTACTGTTACCGATGATTTCATGATTTGAGGGTAGGTTTCCCCCAACAGCTGCTACTGTTAGCTCTTCGCTCCTTTTAGGAATTTGCAGTCTTCCAGATACCAAGTTTAAGGTGAGGAAGTGTACTGCTTTTGCGACTTTGGTTTTATCTCAAGAGCACACGATTTTACATGTTTTTGTAATTTGTTTCTTCAAACTATTAAAAACAATGGCGTTGTTGTAGAATGCTGTGGAGACTGCATTGGCAAATAGTGAATGTTATGAACAAGGGAAATCTAGTGACCGGATGTCCTGCTTCTTAAACAAGGTCATTCTGATTGTGCCGTAATTTGAGGATTTGTACTTTTGAGGAATGATTCTCGGCAGCTTATAAGCTTTCCTCATTTGCAGGCTTTGGTTAATGTTGGCGCTGACTTGGCTAGATTAGTCCCAGGTAGGGTGTCAATAGAAGTGGATGCCCGTCTTGCTTATGACACACGAGGCATCATTAATAAGGTAGAATCATGTCTATGATTTTACTCCTTTTCTACTATCCTTGTTTGCTCAATGGCCAGATACTACAATTTGGTTTTCAAACATGGTGAGTTTGGGAGCCTTTGAAGCCATCTCTTGTCTAAAAATCTTCTATATCTTACCCTTACTAACATTTTCTCTTCATCCATTCGCTGAACTACTGCACTTTTGATGTTATGCTTGTGTTGTTGTGACAACTTCTGCCAAACGGACTCAGTCCAGCTAAACCTTGAAATGAATGCTAATACTTATACAAATCTGGGCATACGCATACACCTAGCGTCATGGAAAATAATACAAAGGAGCTCAAATCATTGCCATTGTGCAGAAACACAGTTGCGATATGGATTAGCTTAGAACATTGCCACCTTGCAGAAACTCAAAGTCATTATAATCTGTTACAATAATTGATTAATTTTTTGCCTAGTTTAATGTCCATCGTAGTTCGTTGCAATGATATGCATGATTTGAAATGTTGTTGCTATGAAATGTGATCAAACATATAGTATAAATTAATGTCTAATATGTGTTTTTAAAAGTGAATTGTAGCTATGATCTACCCCATTGCACAACAAATCGAGCTTCTTATGTGTATTTTTTGCCTTATTAGCTGTGATTGGAAAGTGCATGATTCTTGAGGCTTGAACCATAAGTGAGAGCAACAATCTTTCATATGTGATAAGCTTGTATGCAAGGTACACAAGATGCCATAGGAAGCTCCAAACTCTCAAAAACTTATACCAAAGGTTTGCTTTTATTTTCTTTATTTTTTTAGATGTCTTTTCTGATATGTTCCAAAATCTACACCAAAGTTGATCCACATACATAAAAAAAAAGGTGATCTAAATACATGAGTAATAAGTTGCACAAAATCATGCAAAAACACATAAATTTGCAAATCATGAACTCTTAATTTGGATATTTATTTATTACTTGAGATTAAAATGGGAGCAAACATAAAATCTACATAGCTGATAATTTAATAGCCTTTTAACTTGAATTATGCATAGAAATTTGGAAATATGAAACCATAAAATCAAGTGGAAAATCATGCTACTATAGAAATTTAGATTGTATCAAACTCAAATAAAATTAATCACATGTAAAACAATAACAGAATTTTAGAAAACAAGAAAAAAATATAGAAAGAAAAGAAGTTACCAAATTAAGCCTTTCGCTTGTACAAGGAGATAGCCTGCCCCGAAAAGCCTAAGCCCTCTTGATCAAGGAGAGGACTCAAATGTATAAAACATCTAGTTTGAATTTATTCATAATAACTTGGTTGAGCTTTTATGTCTCTTAACCAATTTTTATTATCATAAACCCCCTTAGATTTACTTTAGTACAAAATAAGCAAAATAAGATTTGACCTCCAAAAATTCTAAAAACCAATAAAGACATCAGAACTTACACACATGATCCAAAATCCAATGATCAAGTAACTCATAATTAGATTATTGTTCCAAGAGGTATGGATTTAGTATTTGTTAGGCGTAGGTTGGCAAAAGCTATTTGAGATTTCTACCATTTCTTCCTTTGCAGTGGCTTGGTTTCCTCCCATTTGGACACAACTTACCTTATACACAACAAATTCAGTATTTTGGCATAGATTTAGGCCAAAGTAACCTTCTAAAATCTTGGTTGAATTTTATGTCTCTCACCAATTTTGATAATTTTAAAAGTCCTTTGATTTACCATAATACAAAATAAGCAAACTAAGAATCAACCTCAAAAAATTTTGAAAACCAACAAACATGTGAGAACCTATGCAGATGACCAAAATCCAATGATCAAGTAACCAAGAATTAGAGTTTTGATACAAGTGGTCTAGATTTAGGATTTGTAAAGGGTAGTTTAACAAGTTATTTGAGATTTATACATGATAAATCACAAAAAAATGCCTTGATTGGGTGCGAATATCGAGGCATGTCGAAGTTGAAAACTTTCAAAATTAAATTTGGGACCATCCGAATTTTGATTTTAGCAAACTTATAATCAAATTGAATATCTCAAAGAGACAAGCTCAACGACACCAAAATAAGCCCAATCCGAGCCCACATAGCTCTAAATCAAGTGACCAAAGCACTTTTGGAAGGTTCAAAGCATTAATTAGACACTAAATGATATCCAAATAGGGCATACTTATAGTCGAATCGAGCGGCTCGACAAGATGAATCCAATGAGCCCAAGATCACTTAATTTGAATATTGTTAAAGCACATAAATGCTTGAAAAATGCTCTATGATCGAGGGGATCAATATCGGCCGTTCGATGGAGCACTTTGCATTTACCCTATATCTTCTCCATATTTACAGGGCATGCCATTCACAACATCTATAAATAAACCACCACTCTCTGGACGAGAGGGATCTTTGGCTAGAGATTGAAGAGAACTTTGAGGCTTCAAAAGATTTAGCACCACGCCGACAAACCTCTGTTGACCGCCGATGGACCCCCCCCCCCCCCCCCCCCCCCCCCCCGCCATACCCACAGCTTCGGAACATGGCTTGTCGATGATCACCCGCCCAACCATTGTCGGACCACCGTCCGACCGCAAATCGCTGCCAGACTTCAACCCGGTCACCAACCGCCACTGGACTTCCGTCCGACCATCTTCAAACTATTATTCGGCCACCGTCTGCTGCCGGACTTCCACCCAATCGGGACTTTCACCTAACCATCGTCGGACCACAACCCGGCCGCCAACTGCCGCCAGATCACTACCCTAACACTGTTGGACTCTCGCTGGACCAGCGTCAAACTCCTGTCTAATAGCCGTCGGACTCCCGCTTGACCGTCGTCGGACTTCCATCCAATTCTCCAAACTATTTTAGTTTACACAACTTACTTTTTTGATGAGTTGTCTCCTCCAATCATCTACTTCTTACTCTTTCTACACTTGTAAGTTACCTACAATCACCTGTCAAATTCTATAATTTGTAAAATTTATAATTCAAATAAATTGTATACAATAAATTTCTACTGACATAACAATTTACCTCAAAATCTTCCTTTTGCATATAATCAATGATACTTATGACACAATTAGATACAACATCTTTAAAGGCTATTACTATTTGAAATTTACAAGACACTATGCATATAACAAAATTGCTTATCTTGATTTCTTCTTCCTTCAATTTCTCAAGGATTTTCCTTTAATTGGAATTCTTTAATGAAATTCCTGCTCTCAAAGTCTGTTGTAGAAATCAGTTGATCTTAGCAATATACCCAAAGAATTTTTTGCTAATCTTACTAAAATTAATTACAGGTTTACTTACCCAATTTATACCTTTCTCTGATCTTCTATGTGCATTCAGCACTTCCTCTTGTTTTTCTTAATAAATCTTTTCTCACAGAAAATTGAGTCTTACGACAATGGTTCTCTCACTGCCGCTAAGTTCTCATAGTGCTTAGCCTGATGTTTACGTGTAATCAATTAAATGAATAAGAGAAATCTTCACTCGGTTACAGCCTTCTCCACCAATTTCTGCTACAGTTGATTTCTTCCCTGCACCATGCCATCACCTTCCTTGCAGCCGTTCTCCATTGTAGCTCCATTGTAGCCGCTCTCGAGCACTTGAAAACCCACAATTGTTCTTTGTTTCACACAGCCGAACACAACATTTTGGTTCGGTTTGTATACGTGAACAGATAATGAAAGGAGGCCCACATTAATAACTGCTTCAAACTCCTTTGCAGCCAACCGATCTTTCTATTCAGGATTAGGGAAGCATTTTAATTAAATTTGACTTTTTATTTAATATAAATGCTAAGATTTAATTAACAATAATAATTGCTAATATATGATAATAATTTTTGTTATAAAAATTTTATTTTATTTACCTGAATTTTTGTGTGTTTACATCCATATTCTCACTCCCTGCTAATCTCTCACTCTCTGCTCTCTTCAAACTGAGAGTTTAAAAAAGGAAGAATAATTGGTTGCAAAAGCAAGTACTGAAGGAATGACATTCCTTTCAAGGCAAGGAGAAGGAAGCAAGGAGTCAATGATGCTGGGAATTATGGGAAGAGAGGGTCATAGACTTCAATCAAGGAGGCTACACTTTTGTGATTTGATAAGTTTTCACCTTTTCTATATTTGTTTACAACTTTATGATGTGACACATGTATGGAGTTACAAAAAAGATTAACAAGATAATTTATTAGAGGTTAACCATCATAAAATTATGCATCAAATCAAAGAGAGTTAAGAAAATTTGCGGTTTTCCTTTTGCTTAGGCAAAGAGATACATGAAGATTAACCAAGACACTCTCAATCCAATACAAAGACGAAATAATGTCAAAACTTATAACACAAATCCAACAGTTAATAATGAGATGTTCACCGTGAGGATCTGCTCTCTCTCTTACGAATCTAGGCTGAGCGGAGAAATATCTTCCACACTAGAAATGAAGTGACCACTAGTACGGACGAGCCGAAGAACGTCGTTGTTGGGAGGGTAGTCGGAGTTGGAGGAGGCACGAAGCGTCCAATGATGGACCACGGGGTTTGTGGTCGTTGAAGATCAATGGTCCCGGCAAGGCAATACACAATACGGTTGACGTAGCGTTCAACTGTGACGTCGTACTCCCAATCCGGTTCGTAGAAAGGGGAGAGGAAAATGTTGATCTCCCCTTGCTAGTTGTATGCGAAACCGTGGTCGACCTTAGGATCAACCATGCACTGTAAGCATGGGGATGAGGGCGATCGAGAAGGAAGACCAAAGAGAGAAGAGGGGTGGAGAGGGGAAAAGATTGGGCCGTGGACTTGGGAAGAGGGGGTCACAATTTGGGAGGGAGAGAAGGGAGAGGGTGAGGCTATTTTGTGGAAAGAATAAATCTGAAGTTTAATTTCAGATTCCAAATAAGAAAGAAAGGAACATTTTAATTTCAAATTCAGATTTTGAAATTTGAAATTAAAATTTGGGGAGGGAAAGGTATTAATGAGGTATTAAGTGGTGATTAGGTGGCAATTGGAGAGAGAAAGAAGGGAGGAGGGGTGGCCGACCATATGGGGAGGAGAGAGGGGCTTGGAATTAATTAGGTGGGGCCCATAGTGAATAAATAAATTAGGATCAAATCTGAATTTAAATTCAGATCTGATTTAATTTAAGAAAACTTCCTAATTTGGGGTAATATGGGAGGGAAAGGGATTTGAATTTCAAATTTGGGTTAATTCCCTTCAATTGACTTTCCAAAACAGAGAAAGGCTATTTAGGAAAGGGAGTTAATCAAGGGAATTTGAAATTCAAAAGAAGGGGATCAAGGGGGCCAGCGGCAAGGCTGGAAGCAAGGGGGTCGGGGCAAGGCTGGAAGGCCAAAGGGGGCGGCGGGGTGGAGTCGGCTGGCTGGCGGTTGGCTTCAGCCGACGGTAGAGTATGGAGGAGGGGTGGGGTTGCGGTGGAGGTAGGGAGGCTGGGGGTGATTGGATTGGGACGGCGGGATGGGCTAAGGTGGGGAAAAACCGTGGGAGGGGGCAATGGAGTTTGGGAGGAACTTGAGAAGGGAGGTGGGGTAGGAAAAAAATGGAGAGGTGAGAGAATCCAACTAGAAAATCTCTTCCTCAAGAACTCACTAAGAGATCTTGGGATTTCACTCAAGAATTCACTAAGAGATCATAAAACAAAATTTTCATTCATCCAATAATCCTCATACAATAGAAGAGGCCATAATATATAGGCCTAAAGAAAACAACATACAATGACGTGCATGCCCCTGGGGCTACTACTCAAAACAAATAAAAGAATGGGTACAATTGGTAACATCAAATAATACATAATATCAAAATAGAACTAAGCATCAAAATAAAGACTGTGGATCGTGGCCATCGATCTGCGCCTCCTGTGCTGATATACCTGTCGAAAACGTCTGTTGATGTCCTCATCACTTTCACTATCATCTCTCCTTGGTGCGCATCCTTTGAATTCCACTCCAATTCCCTCACACAATCAATTAGCATAAACCTTGCAAGAAGAAAATCATTATTGATCTTTCTATGTTCACCATCAATTTTTTAATCACAAGAAATCCTAATCTATTAATTAATTTCTATAATTTTCTATAAGGTCAATGTTAGACATGTTGCTTTGATGAAGCATATATCCCCTTATAGTCTACGATTGAAGAGAGGTTTTACTAATAATGATTCCTCCATTCTTGTATCATTCTATTATCTGTGGAAAGCATAAATTTACTGAAAATTAGCAATTCCATTGCTTTTCATTGTATCATTGTTGAAAAATCATGCATTATGATGATAATTCCCAATGGAAAAAGTGGTTCAATTCTTCTATGACTGTTAGGCAAATTGACAAATTTGACACTTGATTTACTTTAGGGAGTAGGTATATTGTTAGGGAACTATTTACTTTTGTATATGCCTCCAAATGTGAAATAAATAAATGGGATAGAAAGATGTAAAAGTTTGTCACTCAGTCTCAGAATTATTGTGCTTTTAAAGTGTTTTTCTTTGTATACGGTAACTTCATAAGGATATGTCATGTTTTTGAAAAATTACTTTCATTTTTTCATCACCCATTACGGTTGAACTGAATAAAGAAAATACGGTAGAGAGAACCCTCAATTTTCTTGTAGCTAGAAAACTTTTTTTTTTTTTTTTTTTTGGCTTTAAAATCTGCCACCAACCATTTGGTTGAGTATTATCTTTGACCTCAAAATTGAGGTCGACTGTTCTAATCTCTGCTAAAAAAGGTACAATCCGATTTTAAATAAATAATTCAGTTTTGAGCTAAGTGTAAGTCTGTAAGATATATTCTTTTGCATGTTATTCATGTTCTTACGAGTTTACGCATAACCTTTAATGATAAGAAAAAAATGCTTCAAAATTCTTCTGCTATTATGTTGTGCTAACATTAACTTCCATTTAAATGTGATTTACTTGGTGTTTTAACATTTCAGGTGCATGAGCTGTTGAGGCTATATAATGAGGTTGAGGTTTCTTCAGAGCGTCTCCTATTCAAAATTCCTTCAACCTGGCAAGTATGATTATGATTCATTAAATCGTTCATATTATTCTAATGTTTGAGATGACGTCCCATCATCCTCTCTCAACAAATTATCATTTGGCTAAATTTCCATTGCATATCAGGGTATTGAAGCTTCGAGGTTGCTTGAAGCTGAAGGAATACAAACACATTTGACATTTGTTTATAGGTAGTGGATAACTTCCTTTGCATTATTATGGCTTCACAATGCAAAGCATAGCTCATATTGCTTTCAAGCTTCATGTAGCAGATATCTAGCATTAAAAATGCTAATGCCTTGTCTGTCACACATGTTGACTAGACGTGCTGTTTTCTTAAGATTCGTTAATCAGAACATTATGAAACTGAAAGCCCAAAAGGGACAAGCAAAATAAATAATTAAGATCCATCATCTATTCATATTACCAAGTTATACTATTCCTTCTTTACTGAAATGAGAGTTGAATCATGTCATGTTTCTTATAATCAAAACAACCACACAAAAATTATCTACAACTATTTTGTTGATTGGAGGAAGGAGGTCTTCTTCTCATCTGCGATTCTAGAGAAAAGGTATGGCTTTACTCTCTTCATATCTGCCTGCAGCTCTTCTCTCTCTATCTTGCTTTCACAGTCAGTATTACTTGATTGCCGATCCAGTTTGCTTCTCCCAAATGTCCCCAAACATTGTCATAGGACTTACCCTCATCCCTTAGTTCTCCACCCTTATACCCGATTCTCTATCAAGCTTTTTTTCTTGCTTAGCCTTCTCAACATGCTCAAAGGTTATCGTATCTGTAGGATTATGGCCTTTTTGAACTCTACTCTTGAGCTCTCCCGTCTGGATCGAGCCTTTGCTCGTTGGGTTGGCATCAATAGGCTGTTATTGGATGAGAGAGAGGCCTATTTCTAGCTCCATTTGTGGCTAGAGATGGTTTTATCTCCACTAGCTCACTAGAAGCCACCAAAGCTCTTACATTCCTTGATACAATTGGTTCTTCATTTCTCTAAATATGACACTGCTTTTTTTCTCCTTCCATCTCCTTAATCTAAATATGACAGTGCTTTTTTCTCTTTTTTCCCGTCCGTCTCCTTATTTCCTCATCTTTTTTCTACTTTGGATTTTTCTCTTCTCAAAAAATAAAAATATCAAAATCTATTGCTATTTCTACTTTAGATGCCCCATTCTTCATCACCACCTTTCCAAAAAACACAGAAATGCTCATCCAAATCATAAAATCTTATCTTTAAACATTTGGAATTACTTTTTTGTGTCCCATACAATATCAACTATATGGAATATTTAGAGATATCGTCTAATGTTAATTACATTCTATTAATATCATTATCATATGCCACTTTTAAAATGTTTCAGATGTGATTATTTAAATTTTTATGAGTATTTTTGTATGATAGACAAAAATTTAAGTTCTAATATTTTGATTTGAGAAAACGAGCAATCTCCGAACTATTTTAAGTTTAATTATTTCAACTATAGACTTTTCTTGTTCTTTAATTTGATCTTTCAACTTATCAAAGAGGTCAAATTGAAGGATCAAAAAAAGTCATGTTGAAGGACAAAAAAAAGTCAAGCTTAGTAAGTTGATGGATCAAATTAGAGAATAAGAAAAGTTTGAGTTCAAAATGGACACAACCTAAATAATGTTGGGTCAATCTGGTCATTTGCTCATTTTGATTGTTTGTTAAGGGGTTTCTATAATTTATCGTTTATGACACTGTTGAGAATGAATGAGGCGACAACACATCTGTTTTAATCTGCTACTCTAACTTTGGGACATTATTCACCTTTTTGATCCTTCAGCTTTCCTCAAGCAGCGGCTGCAGCTCAGGCGGGTGCGTCAGTTATACAGATTTTTGTCGGGCGAATTAGGGTAATTTTCTGCTTTGAAATGTGACTTTCATTTCAAACTGTTTAATAGACATAATTTTGAATGCTGCTCTAGGATTGGGCTCGCAATCATTCTGGTGATCCTGAGATAGAAGCTGCTTGTAAAGGAGGACAAGATCCTGGTTTGGCTCTGGTGAGCATTGTAGTACCCTTTTTTTTTCTTTTGCTTCCTGTTAGCAAATTCACTTTGTCATGCTGGTGTATTAGTTGAAGACGCATGCTAGCATATTAACCATGGGAAAACTGGAACCTTATTGGAAGAACCTTACAGCTTTATTCATTTTTTTTTTCCATTAACATCTAATGGTGGTTTATCTTTGTAAATGTATGCTGTTGCTTTATGAATTCATCACAAACTCAGTCTTTACTTGTAAGTCATTTACTAGGAAATCTCACGGAATTTTCTTTAATGAATTTAGGATTCCTGTAGGCGTGTTATAAGTCCCTTGCAGCATCACGTTTTTCCAAAATGCATGCATCTTGCCACGAAGGAATGCATGGTTTTGAAAACCATACCAGACCGGCTGGTTCGGCCGGTTAGACCATGTACCGGTCCTATGGCCGGTTCGGTCTTCTTGAAAAACCGGGCTAGCTAGCATCAAATCGGTTTAAACAGCCGGTTCCACCGCCCGACCGTTGAACCGGCCCGTTCTTAAGAACCAACCGGTTCAATTAGTTGAATATAAACTATTTTTAAAATATTAAATTAATTTAAATATGATATAATTTCGAAAAAAAATTTAAGAATATAATTCCCAAAATTTCATAATATTATATTTTAAATTTTAGATAATCATGCCCACATGATTCCTTCACCCCATGTGGACTCTTAACCTATGGATACAAGAAAATGTATATAAATAACATAACATAATGCTCCTAAGTGATGTGGGACTAAATCACTAGTAGTTTCTAGTTTCTAATTTCAATAATGAGTGCAAGATGGATGTTTCTAAGAGAAATTATTGGAAAATTTTTGTATGAAATATTCAATTAAAAAATAATCATAATAATTTTTGAAGTTCTTAAATATATAATTATTTGTATATTCATAAAATTTTATTTATTTTTAGTCTCAAAATTCTTAGAATGATGAAATTTTTTAGATTAAATTGGCATTATTATTATATTAATTTTATTAATTTTTATAATATTAATATTTATTACGTCATCCAGTTCGACCCCGAGAACCGGTCGACCGTGAACCTCTTATTTTACTGGTTCGTTGTCTGGTTTAGTTTTTAAAACCTTGATAAAAAGAATATAATGCATTTGAAATATTTGTTGTTTGGTTGAGTGTAAAAAGAATGTAGGAGATTATTATTATTTTTATTTGTTTTGAAATAAAATGAATACAATGTAAAGTAAAATGATGTGGTGGCCAACAAAGGCGATAAAGGGCAGTGGTTCGCAATTGCAGTCATTGGCAGTGGTGGGCTGTAGCAAAATAGTTGGCTTGCGGTGAAAAAAAGGAATTCTGTCAAAATTGGGCGAGTTTACAGTACATCAAAAATGAATTGTAGAGTGGAAAATAAATTCATTGAAATTTTACATTGCATTCATTTCACGTAAATTTTATTTTATATTGCATTCTTTTTTATTACTTTTTAGCAAACCAAACATCCCATAAATCACATTAGGGACATCGGGAGAAGATGCCAGCTGATTGTTCTGTTTTTTTGAAAAGTGGTTGAATTTCCTTTGAGGGGTTTTTTAAGAGATGTCATAATGTTTACTAAATGGGCGGTATGTTATGAAAGCGCTAGTGAACATGCTATTTAATAGATAGCATGCACTCTGATTTTAATTAATTTGGAATTTGTGAGACAACGCGTATTCTATTCTATCAAGATGACCATCATGAGCTAATTATAAGCTGAAGGAGTTTATAATGGATCAGCCAGACACCTTATGAATTTAAGTGATATCGGATGCCTTGGCTTCTGGTAGATGGTGTTGTTTTGTTAGATTATTACTCTTACTTGTTCTTTCAGCCAGGTTATCAGTAGTTTGAAGCTTCATTTCGGTTGCATTAATCGAACATGATTATTCTTATTACTCTTATGCGGTTATGCCATTAGTTGCTTGCTTTGCTGATAATAAGATTTCTAAGGTCTTGTGCACATTTTGTTTATTAAAAACCACCGGCTTTGTGAACCTATAAACAAAATGCGTCTATGACTAAAGGTTTGATGCAACAAAAATAATTCATTCACTAGTTACTTCAAGCCTATGATGTATAGGGTTTTGGAACAAGAAATATTTTTCCACGTGAGATGGAAAAATTGTTAATGAAAGCAAGGTTAAATGAATGATGGATATAAATCTTTGTGTTCGTGAATGCTTTATCCATAAATTTGGTATAAGAAAAAGATGAAAAGTTTTACAGAGGACATGTATTTTAATGGTTCTTTGAATATGCTTAAAGATGGTGCTTTTTTGAAGAAATTGAAGCAACTAAACCATTTGAGTTTCACATAATTATGCAGATTTTTGTTGGAGCTCCGTAATGTTCAACTGCTTGCTAGTTTCTTTCAGGATTATTAATAGACTGGACTTTATTATCGTCATAATCAACATTAGCATATTCTTAGCTATTTGGGGTCAACCTTATATGTTATAATTATTATAATTTTGTTTATATGCTTCTTGTGGTGTGATAGACTATAGATTTGATATTAAATTTTCATGATCTTGCAGCCAATCAAAGCATACAACTATATCCACAAATATGGACACAAGTCAAAGCTGATGGCTGCAGCAATCCGCAATAAGCAGGACTTATTTGGTCTTCTTGGGTGTGTTATGCTAACTAAACTTTGCTAATCTTCATTGTAACATACCTTGGTAACCGGTAATATTGATCACATCTTACTTTTTGTTCTCAGGGTTGATTATATCATTGCACCACTGAAGATATTGCAATCCCTAAAAGAATCTGTCACATACCCTGATGAGAAATACTCCTACGTAAGAAGATTAACTCTAAGCTCTGCAAAGGAATATGAATTCAGTGATGAAGAGGTATTGTCTGTTTTGTGTTTCCTATGTTTTATATGGCGCTCCAGAATAATTTTTTTCCACTCATATAAACAGTTAACGAATCTTGTTAATGGGAGATAAGATCTTTCCATGTTGAGTAGAATTCCAGCCTTGCAACCTCTTCCTTGCATGCGTTATCTTTCCCACCATTTATCCACCACTTCTGCCGATTCAAGCAAAGCGATCTCTTTTAATTTGAAGACCACACTTACATCGTCTTTGTGTTTGACCTAAATTAAGTAGGATAACTACATGATGATGACAAATAACAGTCAATTTTTGTATTATCAAAAACAACAACATTAAGCCTTATGGACTATGTGGAGTCGACTACATGAATCATTTTTTTTTTCTATTGTCTTGTTAAGAGTCAAATCCTCATTTAAATCTAAAAAAAAAGGTCATTTCTAATATTTTCTAACCAAGTCTTTTTAGGCCTACCTAGGGGTGAAAGTGAGCCGCAGTCGGCTTGAGCTCAACTCATTTATGGGCTCACAAGCCGAGCTTATCGAGCTCACAAGTCGAATTCGAGCTTGATGAGGCTCGGCTCGTGAGCTAGCTCGAACAATTTTTAATATTTTTAAATAATTTATTTTATTTATTAAATTTAAATATTTAAATAATAATAATAATAAATATTATAAGGTAAAAATAAATTAATATTTAATGTTTAAAATTAATAATAAATGTTTAAAATATTTAATAAAAATTTAAATATTATAATATTTATAATATTTAAAAAATCCCATCTAGACTCGCGAGCCGGCTCGAGCTCGTTATAGTTGGACGAGCTGGAGTTCGAGCCAACATTCTGACTACGAGCCGAGCTTGGTAAAGGCCACTACTCGATTCGACTCATTTACACCCCTAGTCTACCTCTACCTTTCTTAACAATATATCAAATCTAATACATCTACTCTCTTAAATGGATCATTTAGAAAACGACATTTTATGTGACCAAATCATCTGAGGCGACTCTCTTTAATATTATCTGTCACTAGAGCTATTTCTAACCATTTCACGTATATCTGTTTCACATTCTGCCTATAAGAGTGAAGCTACTCATCACACATCATTTCAATGGCAACAGCATTCTCATCTCTACAACACTTAATTTTATGTTACTCTTTTAATTGCCAACATTCCATGCCATAGAACATTACAGGTTTCATCACCATCTTGTAGAATATTCCCTTAAGTTTGAGGGGTTCTTTTCTATCACACCATAGACTCGATGCATTCCTCCATTTCAACCATCCAACTGTCTACTAATAATAGCCCCATCTATTTCAACATCACTTCGGTACAATAAAACCTGAGATATCTATGACGTGTTCTTTTAATTAATGACTTGAGCGTCCAAAGTTACAATCCCTCAACTAGATCTATTACTATTAAAATTAAACTCCATGTATTCGGTTTTAGCTCTACTCAAACGAAACTCTTTAGACTATTAGGTTGCCTCCATAATTCAACTTTACTTTAACTCCTCTCTAGTCTGATCAACAAGAAGATATCATTAGTAAAAAACATACACCAGGGTACATCTCTTGCAAATGTCTAGTAATAACATCCATGCTAAGCAAAATATAATGGGCTTAAGCTGATCGTTGATGTAATCCAACAGAAATAATACTTGGTCAAACCACCTTGTGTTTACATGTACGTAATAGCTCCTAAATACATATTCTTAATGACTTGAATATAATTATTAACAATTTTTTCTAGAACTCTCCAGAGCACTTCTTTTGGAACTTTATCATATATTTTCTCTAAATCAAAAAATATCATATATAGATCATTCTTATTCTTCTCTATACTTTTCTTCATGAAACCTTTCAATAAATGTATAGGCTTTCATACTAGAAATACCCAACATGAATTCAAATTTATTTTTGAGAAACATTAGTATACGTCATAACTTATGCTCAATAACTCTCTCCCCATAATTTTAAAGTTTGATAGCATTAACTTAATTCATCTATAATTCACACAATCTTGTGCATCATCTTTATTCTTCAAAATATGACTTTTTGGTCTTCAAAATAGTATTTTCGTAAGCCAATGATTTTCTTCATCTCCTAAGCTTTTCTATACATCTATTGGAATATCATTAGGTTCAACAATTTTTCCACAGTTCATTTTCTTTAAAGCCTCTCTAACTTCATGTTTACTAATATGCTAATAAAAATAAAAATAAAAATATTTTCATTTAAGGTGCAAAGGTCACTAAAGTCAATCATATTCTCACAATTTTCATTGAAAAGTTTAACAAAATATCTCATACATCTTTGTTGAATATCTTTGTCTAATAAAAATTCTTTTTTGATCTCCATCTTTTGATGCACTTCACTTAAATCAAATCATTACTTCTCCCATCTCTTTGTTTAACTAACTATATATATATATATATATATCTTTCATCTTTGTTAGTATCTAATCTATTATATAAATCATTAAAAGTTAAATTACATCGTATATTGTTTTCTTAAACTCCTTACAACATTTTTTTATATCTTTCAAAAAATTTTGAGCATTTACATCTAAACCAATTTTTATAATAAAACTTCTTATTTTTAATCCGTCTTGCACATTTTGATTATACTACCAACTATTTTTGCTTTTAGAAACTTTTTTTTATGCCTCAAGCATATTATTTACAACATTCTTAATGTAACTAGCTATTTTTTCCCATATAACATTAGTTTTCTCATGTATAGTCAAACTCTTATGAAATTGAATCATACTCTCAAAAATATTTTTGTTGGTATTTTTTTTAAAATGCCCCCATCTAATCCTAGGATAATATTTTACTTTATTTTTCATATTCTACGTCTTCATTTTAAAGTCCAAAATTAATAAGCGATGCTGAGTACATACACTTTCACTTGAAATAACTTCACAATCTTTGAGTTTAAATAATCCATTTTTCATATAAAAAATAATTAATTTAAGTTTTAGCATATCCATTCTTATAAGTGATATGATGCTCCTTTTTTTCTTAAATAAGGTATTAGCCTTTACAAAATCATAAGCTATGGCAAAATCTATTGTGATCCTACCACCTTCATTAGTAGCTCTAAACTAACAGCAATCCTGAATATTTTTAAGATCTTTTACCTTTTATCAATATGTTCATTTAAATATCCTATAATAAAAATTCTTTCTTCAAGATGTATTTTTTATATTAATTCTTCAAGTCATTTCAAAATTTTAATTTTAAATATATATTCAAATCTATTTAAGGAGCATAGACACTTATAATATTAATAATATTAGCATCAATAACAATTTTTAAAGCTATAATTATATCTTCAATTCTATTAATTTCTACAATATTATCTTTCAACCTATTATATATAATCAAACATACATCATTTATAGTACAACTCATATATGAATATCATAATTTAAATTATAAACTATCAATCTCCTTAGCCTTTTTTCCAACTCGTTTAGTTTTTTGAATACATAGAATGCTTATCTTTCTATGAATCATATTATCTATTAATTTTATTAATTTGCCTTTATGAGAATCTATATTCCAAGTTACTAGCATAATGTTAATTTATTGGACTAGCTTCTTTGCCTACTTCCGTCCATAATATGAGCAGTTTTTGTACTACCAGTTATTATAAAAAACATAGAAGATCATGCATGTCCATTATGACATAATTCCTAGAAGAATAGAAATGCTATTGAGTTCTTTTAAAAAACAGAACAAAGGCTCGTCTTCAGATGGTCAAATTTATCTTTGTCAAGCATAAATATAAAAAACCATTCTAGTTTATCAGTTCATATTGCCAAGGTCTTAAGTATTGTCATATTGGATCCCTGCTGATAAAAAAAAAATGATGGTTGAGCCTTTACCTTGCTAGGTATGTTGTGGAGCTATTTGTCCTTAAAAAACACTTGAACACTTGAAAGATTCTATTGGATATATTGCATAGAAATGTGTTAAGGTATCGGTACAGTGCAACTGTTTTTGGAAGAATACAGTGACTATAATTGCACTGAACTCGAGTAACCAAGGCATAATATTCTCTAAAAGGCTCCCATGTCACAGGTGCTCACGCAACCATATAATAATCAAATTTAGTAACTCGTTAAACGTAAAATAAAAACCTACTTTTTGCATGTGATGTTCAGCGAACTATAACAGAGTTGTTCTTCGATGCCTCTAAGCCACTGATGGACATGCCATGTTTGTCCTTGGTACTTGTCCAAGAGCTTTATGCCTTTAAAGTCACCTAATCTCCCGGTCAATATAAAATCTATGCTTAATAAGCAAATTCGCTATTTAACTCAATATTAACTATTCAATCCTAGTAGTCCTAGGATAAAAATTAAATTCCACAATACTTTCTTCTAAGACTGCTCCACATTTTGTAATTACCGTATAACTCCATTCATCTGACTTAGGCTTCATTTGAGACGGATTTTTTCGTGCTTCTTAAAGCAGCTTTTAAGTACAAAATGTAAAACTTTTGTACTAGAAAACTGTTTTAAGAAGCAGGAAGAAAGCCATCATTAGTCTTCATTTGAGACAACTTTCTTATTGCTTCTTAAAGCAACTTTTTGTACAAAAATTTAAATTTTGGACTAGAAAGCTGCTTTAAGAAGCAGTTAGAAAGCCATCCCATATGAAGTCTTAATGTCGGCATATTCAATGATCTTAAGAGCCTTCAAAATATGTACACGATCACTTTTTAAATGTTACTTTATGACGTTTTGTCATACATTAAACCATAGAAGCATCCATTTCAAGGCACTGTTGTCTCATCCATCATATCTATTGAGATGAAAGAAAAATTCCTAACCCTTAATATTCGGTTTTGATGGCATAGCTACTGAAATGGGATCAAAGGAGCCTTGCAGCAGCAATGGGACCCTGTGCTGAAGAACTGCTTGCTTCTGGACTCGATGGTTACATTAACCAGACTAAGCGTGTGGAGGAACTATTTGGAAAGATCTGGCCACCACCAAATGTTTAGTATCTGATCCTTGGAGTCAAAACCACATAAAGAACTGCTAAATGTTGTAATAAGTGTAACTGCATTTTCTTTTTCTGTTTTCTTTCAAGATAACTGAAATGATTTCTATTTGCTTCATATTCTCACAATTTGGAGTGCATAATTGAAGTATTGTAGTTTAATAATGTGGAAAGAGCTCCATTATTTGAGTTTTGTGGCTACAGGTTTGTGTGGAAACATATTAGTGAGAAGAGTACTCTTTGTTCAAATTGAATCATATATTTTCTTAGTGATTTTGAGCTTCTGTTTGAATATGACTTGAATTTTAAAATATCGTTCTAACTTGTTTGTTAGTGTTGTTGTTTTTCAAATCTGCATTGTAATTTGGTATAATTGATTAATTGATTTAGTATTATTTAGTTTGTTGGGGGAGGTCAAATGTATCTATATATCTAATTATTTATTTAATATTTTTATCATACATAGCTCTCTAATAACATGCTTAATTTTTAAAATGTATGAGATGTGAAAAACTTCATAAAAAAATTGAATAAGTCATCCTATAAGTAATTAAGTCATGAGTATTTTATCAACAACAACTACAATAATAACAACATCAAGCCTTTATCTTACAACATGTGGTCGGCTACATGAATCTTTTTTTCTTCATTGTGTTATGTTAATACATCTAGTTTCTTAATCGGGTCATCGGGATGAGTATTTTATCAAATATTTGACAAATTATGTGTTAAATAATAAACGAGTATGATCAAATGGATATAAATTAATAAGTTGTTTAGATGAAATTTTAAGTTTTATTTGAATTAATTTAATTATTATAAAGAAGTAAGTAGGAGTTCATTGGTTCTTATTATTATTATTTTTATAGAAAAAATGGATATCAGTCAAAGATGATGCATATTGAAGTCCTGTTTAGTATTTGTGTGGCCCCACATTCTGTTTAATTAAACAAGTAAAGTGTGCACATGCATGCAAGTGCTTGAGTGCCATTGTCCGATTGCTTGCAAGCAAAAGTTTGCTATTTCAATGAAGTATTTGTGTGGCCCCGGCTTTGGCAATCACCTTCCCCTTGCAGCCGCATTCGCTGGCAAAGCGTGGTATCGATTCAATAAGTGCATCTTTTCACTTTGTCGAGCTTGGGAAAAAAAAAATTTTTTTTCCTTAAGCATTTATTTAATTTTACTATTTACACAATAAACCCTAAACAAAAAATAAAATAATATTAAATAATAACACATTCTTTATTCTCTCCGTTACATTTCCATCATCAACAACAAAAGGCAGTGAAATCCACACATCTCGTGAACTCTTTTTGTGCTTTACAAGTCGCGATATATCCCATTAATGGCTTAATGCCTTTGCTAATGAGCTCTCACAAAGACTTTTCCTTCACGCACCACATCATCACTGGCCTCATCAATACATTTAACAGTGAGGGTTCAGTTCGTAGGAGTTATGTTTCATGCATCTTTCTAGGCAAGATCCCATGGCCACTTTCCTCATATTCGACAAGATTCATAACGATTTTTTGATATATCATAAAAAATTATCACAATCAAGTGCGAATCTCAATGCAAATATGAGTCCTAAATTTTAAAAATTAAAATCATGACCATTAGAACTCTGATTTCAATAAGCTTATAGTGAAATTTAACATAACGACATCAAATTTGATCCAATCCAATCCCACATGTGTCCAAATCAAATTATAAAAGCCTATTTGGAAGCTTTAGAGAATTAATTTGAAGATCAAATGATATTCAATTGTGACATGCTTGTAGTCAAATCGAGCGGCTCGACAAGACGAATCCAACGAGCATAATATCTCTCGATTCTGACATCCCTAAGGCATTTAATCTCTTGATAAATGCTCTATGATCAATGGATCACTATAAGTTGTCTAATTGAATACTCCCAACTTGCCCTTGATATTCTCCTTATTTACGGGACATGGCACTCCAAAAAATTTATTAATAGACCCTCATTCTTTACGTGGGGAAGGAGAAGGAAGAAAAGAAAAGGCTCTTGGGCATAGAGAATTCTGATGCTACACCCTGGCATCACCAGGCCACCAATTATTGAACCTCCATATGGCAACCATTAATAGTCCTTTTGATAACTGTCACCTAATTAAGGTCTTTTTGACCACCATTGCCCGATTAAGGTCCTGACCACCGTCGTCCGACTACGACCCTTCCGAGCACCGTCGCCCAACCATGTTACTTTTGACCACCATCACCCGACTACTACAATCCTTCCGACCACCATCGTCTGACTGCGATCCTTCAGACTACCATCATCGACAAATTTCAATCCTTTTAACCACTGTCGTCTATTTATGGTCCTTCCGACCACCATCGCCTTGAAATGTCGCTCACCAACTACAATCCATCTGACCACTGTTGCCCGATTGTGGTCCTTCCAACTTCTATTATCTACCAACTATGATCCCTTTGACTATCATCAAACGATTATGAATTTGCCAACCAAACAAACAGAACAACATTCTTTTGAGAATAACTAGGGTGTTATTCTCCAACTATGCAATGTGTTCTATATAATATAAATTTGCTACATTGAGCTAATGTCTTCCTCTAAGAAAAGACATCATTTGTAATTCCCCCTTTTACATGGTTTCCATATAAAAATTATGGTATCTTTTATGAATACTACACCTCTCTATCTTAACTATTTGTGTGTTGAATATTCATACAAAGCTAGGAAGCTAAATTCTATATCTCTCTTTTGCCGCGAATTTTCCAGGATGCAACAAACTTCATTAACAACATGTTATATTATGTAAATATTATACATTAGATGCTAAATATATAGATCTCATTATCTTGAGTGGTGTGTATATAAATCCTCCTTATTTATATGAAATAACAAAAAAAAAGACTTGATATCATAAGGAAGTTCAATATCAAATGTAAAAGTTGAATGCAACAACAAAAAAAAAATTACTTCTTTAAATTTTGCAAAATTGAATTCTGTTTTATCTGATTTTATTGATATTATAATTTTGTTATCAAATCTTGACATAAATATTAAATCTCAAAATAAAAAAAAACTTTTCATAAATAACTTTTATTATTAAATATAATTCAAAGTTTGTAAATTTATAATTAAAATGGTGACTTTGTCGAGATTATTCCACCATCATAAAAAATAAACAATTTTCTTATGTTTCTATATTTATTATTTAATGAGCAAATGACGAGTGGTATTTATTTTTATTTAAATATTAGAATATTAGGTAAGCCAAAAATGAATTTTATGTTAGAAATATAATTAGCTAATTTTTAGTGAGATATATAGATGAAGAAGCCCTTTTCTCGTAAAGTTTCAATTTTAAAATTTATTAAAAGGAATTCACAAACAGAAATATTACAGACCGAAATGTGTTTCAAATTTTCCAAAAACAAAAAAAAAAAAAAAAGGGCTTTCCAGCTTTCTCGAGACAGCGCGAGCAGTCAAATGGTCTTCGGGGTTAATGGTTTGAACTGTAAAGGCGCCGGAGACCGCGAGAGAGAAGGAAAAAAGCTGCCGTAGGGAGCAGGTGAAGTGAGATCCGGGCCATTCTGTAACTCCACTACCGGAGTTCCCAGGAGGGAGGATGGCGAGGCGGCGGGTGGCTCCGGCAGCTGCATTGGCATTCACATTGGCGGCGACACTTGTGGGGCTCTGCTTGTCCGGCGATCCGTACGCTTACTTCGACTGGAACGTGGCGTACATGAAAACCGCGCCGCTCGGGGTTGAGCAGCAGGTGTGCGCCTCGGCTGCCAGCCTGCTACTACTTTAGATCTGCTATCTTTCTTTTCGTATTTTCCGGAAATGTGTGAATATGGATGGGCTTTACTTTCTCGCCGTTATGTCTTTTCGCTCTTTTCCGCTTTTGGAGCGACGGCATTTCACTTTCACTGTCTCTCGGAGTAATTTTTTTTCCCTTCTTGGTTTCTTCTTTTCTTCGTTTTGTTTCATTCACGCCGTCTTGTCACTAACGGCAGGTGATTTCGATCAATGGAAAGTTTCCTGGACCCGTCGTCAATGTGACGACCAACTGGAACGTGGCGATCAACGTGCTTAATAGCCTTGACGAGCCGCTTCTCATTACTTGGTAGGGATTTTCAGTCATTGGTTCTAATGTTTTTGCAGTTGCTGTGCTACTGCTTCAAATTAGACGAATAAAGTTTAATTTCAGTTGATGTGGTAAAGAAATTGGGTTGGCTTGTTAGGGATGGTGTGCAACATAGGAAAAATAGCTGGCAAGATGGAGTTCGCGGTACCAACTGCCCGATCCCAGCTGGATGGAATTGGACTTACCAGTTCCAGGTCAAAGACCAAATTGGGAGTTTCTTCTATTTCCCCTCAATCCTCTTCCAGCGTGCAGCGGGAGGGTATGGAGGATTCACAGTCAACAACAGGCCGATTATCTCGGTGCCTTTTGACACGCCATATGGCGACATCAGTCTCTTTGTGGGTGACTGGTTCAGTAAGAACCACAAGGTGACTTTCAATTGCAACATTGCTTAGTTGGAAGAACTATGAGAAAAAATAAAGGTGTAGATGATTTGATTTATGCGGAGTTGGTGTGTTTACTTGGTTTTGTAGGACTTGAGGGAGGAACTTGATCAAGGGAAAGCTCTGGGGATACCGGATGGCGTCCTCATTAATGGAAAAGGTCCTTATAGGTACAACAAAACACTTGTTCCGGTTGGAATCGATTACGAGACCATCGATGTTCATCCAGGTGATAGCCTTTTCTGAGGAATCTCCTCTTTGTTAGTTTGATAGCGGAAGATACTCTTGGAGAACTGAATATCTGATCAGAGTCTGGCTTTGACCAGTTATGCTGCACTCATTTTCTTCTTTTGCTGTTTGCATCCATCAGTGAAAGTTCAATTTAGGAGTTTAGCTTTGATTAAAGCCTGTCTTGTTTTAAATGCTAAATTGGTTTCTTGGGGTCTTTTTAAGAAATGAAACTCTTTCTTAGATTATTTGTCGTATGAAAAAAGATTGGGAGCTTTTCAATCATGATTAGTTCTTTGAATTATTTATTATTATATTATTCTTGTTCAAGTGAATGGTTTTTTTTGGAATTAGTTCTCAGAAATCATCAAACAAATTAGGAATGATCAAAGAAGAATCCTAGTTAAATTTTTATCAGCTTAGCTCTGTCTGTTAGTATATCGGTCTTTATTATGGTAAATCTTCATATCATGTTATTCTGATGATTATTTTAACTGCTACAGGGAAAACTTATCGGTTTCGTGTCCACAATGTTGGAATCTTTACTTGTTTGAACTTTAGAATTCAATCCCACAACTTGCTTCTTACTGAGACAGAAGGATCGTACACAGTTCAGCAGAATTATACCAACCTAGATATATTTGTTGGGCAGTCCTACTCTTTCCTGATTACTATGGATCAGAATGCAAGCACTGACTACTACATTGTAGCAAGTGCTAGGTTTGTAAATGGATCAAAATGGGATAGAGTTATAGGGGTTGGAATCCTTCATTATTCGAATTCCAAGGGCAAAGCATCTGGTCCTCTTCCAGACCCTCCCAATGATGTATTTGACAAAACATACTCCATGAATCAGGCAAGATCAATCAGGTTTGCCACATCCTTGTACTGGTTTGATTGTAAGAAGTTTAGGTTGGTTATTTTGTAACAACTATAGTCATTCTTCATTGGTTGTTTGCTTATTTGTTAGAAACTTAATGCTGCTTAGCTATTATCATATGTTCTGCTTCATTCCAACGCAAATTTTTTCTTTAGAGAATGATTTATATAGATACAATTTAATAGGAGTTTCCGTGCGAATGATAATTCATTAGCATTACTCATGTATGTTAATTTCATATATTTGAGATCGTTTGTTAGAGCGTTCTATAAACATTTTCAGGTGGAATGTGACTGCTAGTGGTGCCCGTCCCAATCCCCAAGGTTCTTTTAGGTATGGTTCCATCAATGTCACTCAAATGTATGTTATAAAAAACAAGTCACCTATGCTTATTAATGGAAAACTTCGGGCAACACTCAATGGGATTTCTTATTCACCTCCTGAGACGCCGTTGAGGCTTGCTGACCAGTATGACAAGAAGGGAATCTACAAGCTTAATTTCCCTACCAAAGCATTTCCAGGACCACCAAAAATTGCAACTTCTGTAATTAACGGTACATACAGGGGTTTCATGGAGATCGTATTTCAAAATAACGAGTCGAGAGTTCAGAGTTATCATCTGGATGGATATGCCTTCTTTGTTGTTGGGTATGGACACTTTTGTATGTTAGCTTACATAGCGTGTACTTTTTGGCACAATCTTTGTAGTGACGTCAAATAAATGATTTTGAAATCTGTAGGATGGATTATGGGGAGTGGGCTGAGAATAGTAGAGGCACATATAATAAATGGGATGGTGTTGCTCGCAGCACAATTCAGGTGAATAATTTATGCTTTAGTTAACTTCAAGTAAATCAATTTCTTTAGCAGCATCTTAAAGTTCTATGTTAATCTTTAACGTATGCATTGCTATATTAACTTTTTACTTTGCTTCTCATATACATTTATCTTGATTGTAGAAATGTCCAACAATGTATGGCAAGGCCTTTTTGCTGCTTTTCATCTTTGATTTTTTGCCCCTAATAAATATAGCCACTCATGATATATAGTCCACTAGTTTATCTTCTTGCCAAAGTCATATTGTTTATCGTGCATATTTAATTATTAGAATCATGCTAGGATAATAGCCTTCAACATTTATATTTCTCATTGCTATTAATGGCAACCCTCACCCATGACTTGTTGTTGACTTCAAATTTTTTTTCCTTAGTTTCTCCTCATTTTGGGAAAGTTTTACAGTATTTCAGATCAATTTTTCATAAAGCAGATTGAATTTGAGATAAGATAATATCTTGATATTTCGTCCTCATTTTTGCAAGAACTTTATAATATGATTTTAGATTTATTATAGGTGCAAATACCTATGATTAATTACTTTTTTTTTGGTGAAGTATGAAAATTTTTTATCAAGATTAATCGTTAAATAGACAATAAATATCTTGGTGTCTACTAGCAGCATCTTAAAATTTAAATTTTAAAAGTTGGGGTTTGCATGAAGAGGGCGTAGAGTTGGGTGGTTCGATTTGTGTTGCTCGTGTGATTCAGCATTGGGCTTAAAGCCTAGTTCAGGTATTACATAAACCCTAAATCCTAAAATCTAATACGTGTGACATATTATATTAACTCTGAAGATAAATATAAAATACATAATCAGACTAAACAGAGAAATTAACGCACAAAATTTAAGTGAGCTATAGTGTAGATTTTATGATAAAGCTAATGAGTGACTATTCAAATATATAAGACATAAAATTTTGTAATATATTCTTGTTAGCTGTTTCTTTCAGGTTTATCCGGGAGCTTGGACTGCTGTCCTGGTTTCACTTGATAATGTTGGTACCTGGAATTTGCGCTCAGAAAATCTTGATTCGTGGTACTTAGGGCAGGAGACCTACATTAAAGTTGTCAACCCTGAAAGCACCAACAAAACCGAACTGCCTGTACCTGATAATGCTCTTTATTGTGGACTCCTTGAGGACATGCAAAAGTAATCATTCATTATAGCCAATTTGGTTTTTTATGATTTATTTGAGATTATTATAATCATCTCTTGGAAAAAATGGAGCACAGGGTGAGTACATATAGCTATTTGCTCGTGTTCTCAAGGAGATTATTTTGTGCGGAATCTAGATGAAAAGACTGTTTGGACGTGTGAGTGTACATACAGTATGTATCAATTTTTTGTATACACTGTGTATATACTAATAGTCCGAATGATTTTTCCTATCTGGATTCCGCACATAATAATTTCTTATTCTTTGGACGTAGATGGTGTTATATATAGTTTGGATCTAATAATTTCTCCTGAAACAGATCCTAAATCATTAATATAAAGGGTTTAGACTGACGGTGTGAAGCTTTCAGGCAGCAGAAACCGCATGCGGAGGCCTTGGAGTCGTTATCGACAACCATTACAGGAGGAAGGCCAGTGGTGACGCTCTTATTAGCTGCATTGCCTTTGTTGTTTTAACATTCGAGACTTCAGATTAACTTGAGCTAGCTTATTATTATTATAATTTTGTTCTTAATTGGGTTTTGTGAAGGATAACTTATCAGCTAGGTGTGTGGAGTGGTAAGGATTCCAGGCGTTGTGTTGGCCACATGTTTTTTAGGTTTTCCAGTGTTTGTGCCGTTTGTTTTCTTATTATTTATGAAGTGTCCTTTTTTTTTTGTCATAATTTTTTTGATGCTATTTTTAGATTTTTTTTTCTTTTTATAAGATGTTTTTCAGAACTAAAGCTGCAAAAAAAAAAAAAAAAAAAAAAACAAGAGGCTTACCTTTGATATTTTTAGGTGGAATGCTTATAACATTCATGACAATAATCAAATTCCATGTTTTGTTTTCTTGACAGCAGCTACACTGCAATCATCTCAAACATCTTAAAATTCCCACAAAATTGAAATAATTTGATTTTTAAGTTGTTTGATCGTCTAATTTGTTCTAAATAGCCATGAAGGATTCGTTCATGCTGTCCTGTGGATTTAGGAACATGGAAGAAGAAGAATTAAATTTATTTTAATGGTAAAAAATAAAAAAAGGCTTTTAATCTATATGATAACATTACAGATTGTGGGGGGAGAGAGATAGAGACAAAGAGGAATCAAATCAAAATTAACGCTAAGAAATGATAAGGACAAAAGTCTGTTAATTCAAAATTTGAAAAGGAATACATGTAAATATGTAATTCGGTACACAATTATCTTTAAAAAAGTCGAAATAAACTTAATAATAAATAATATTTATCAAACAAAATACTTTAAAAATGAAGAATCCCTAAATCATTAATGACTCTTGCTAATGACAAAATTTTAAAGTAAACATCTTTAGAGATTTAATTAGTTAATTTGTTATCAAAAAAGTTTTTGAAATTAGTCATAGTTGCCCGAGTGACTTTGATATGTAAGTCCAATTGGGCAACTTTGAAATTTTAATATTTTTAAAAAATATTTTAGCATTGCTTATTAAAAATCTAGATCAAGTGTTGAAGGCATTGCTTATTTTCATAGCTTTCATAATAAAAGTGAAATAATTTTGGCGGTGTAGTTGTTTCTAAATTATCAAATGAAATTAAAATAAATTGATTTAAAAATTTATTATATAGATAATATCGTGTACATTATTTAACTTAATTATCTCAAATGATCAAATTACATAACAGTAGAGTTAGCGTAAGTTAATTAAAATCTAATATTAACTAACTAACTTACTACATTATTTTTTAATAAGTACTCATATATAGCACTAACTAACTTACTCATATTAGAGAGTTCACTCTGTTGATCAAAGTACAGTAAAGGCTGCTCTGCTAGGGTTTCGTTCTTTTCCTAGTCGTCGGAGCCGTTGGTTCACTTCCTTCCTCTCCCCTCTTCCGGCTTTGTCGGAGGAGCTATGGCCAACTTCTCTTCTTCTCCTGAGGAGTTTCCTCCTCTTGCCTCCAAGGTTTCTTTGCTTCCTTCGGGTCCTGCCCTTAGCTACAGCAACATCGTGGCGGCCCCTCGCCCAGGGAACACTTTCCAGCTCTCTTCTTCGACTGCTCCAGATGACCCCTTGGACTTCAATGAACCTCAAGTTAAAGCTGCCAAAGATGAATGGGGACTGTCGCTGATTGGATACTCCATAGGTAGACGCCCCTACTACGAATCTTTGCTTTCTGCCATGCGTAAGGTATGGAAGCTGAAAGGTATGATGAAATTACTTTCGTTAAGTGATGGATTCTTCATGCTCAAGTTTTCGACTGATGAGGATTACGATATGGCTTTGGCGGGTGGTGTTTGTTTTTTTCTTGGAAAACCATTTGTTTTGCAAAAAATGGGTTCCCAATTTCAAACCCGTGAGGGAAGAGTTTACCTCCATCCCGATTTGGTTCAAAATTATTGATCTACCCCTTCCTTGCTGGACTCCTGATGGTATTTCGCGGATTGCCAGTAAAATCGGGAAGCCTCTAGCAGTTGATGATCTCACGGCTAAGAAAACTAGACTCACGTATGCGCGTGTTTGTGTCCAGGTTTCTAGGGACTGTGCTTATCTTGAGACTATTCCAATCACAATTTTAGGGGAGCCTTTTACTCTCAAGATACAATATGAATGGAAAACTCTTCCATGTCAACACTGTGGATCTATTGTACACACTCCAGATTTTTGCCCATCAAAACCGCCATCTCCTCAGTCCGATGTCCAAATCCCTTCGCGGGGGAGGAGTAACAGTCGCAAGCCGCCAAGACCTTCTCAAAGAAACTCTTCAATAAATTCTGCTCCACGGAATAATCCTTTTACATCGTCTGATGGGTTTAATTCTACTCCACCTGTTAGTCATGTCGTTACACAACAACCCCCAACTTAGATTCCAGCAATCAACAATCAAATCTCTGCTAACTCCACCCCCGCCACTTCTCAGCCATCTCTTGTTGTTATCCCTCCTTACAACATACATACTACATTTACCAACATCCCAAATTTAAACTCGCCCATGGATGAAGTGCCGATCACTAGCTCCATCATAATTCCACAACAGCAAGACAAAGTTATATCGCCTAATAAATTTGCTCTTTTGGAGGAAAGCAATGTTATTTTACAGACAACATCTTCTTCTTCTAGTCAAGAACAGACACGTAATGTTTCACAAGCTCAGCCAAAAGCTTCTAGGAGTAAAGCAGCCAAAAAAACTCCTAACCACCACACTAAATCCCAATGAACCCTCCTCGTCTTGCTGCTTGGAATGTGAGAGGTTTCAATAGCCC